>NC_083240.1:24325154-24628184 GCF_032191835.1 Heteronotia binoei
GGGAGAACCAGGTTTGATTCCCCACTCCTCCACATGCACCTGCTGATGTGAACTTACGTCAGCCACAAGTTCTCTCAAAGACGCTCTGCTCAAGCAGGGCCAGATCTGGGGGTGGGTGGGCAGAGGGGGGTGTTTCCCCAGGGTGCCGACTGAGGGGGGGGGGGGCGCGCCAAATTGGGTATGGAGTGCATTGTATTCTAAGGGATCATAACATAGAATGGACGCATAAGAGGGCATCATTTTTTAATTTTACCCCCCCCCCCCCTCAGAAAACATGTAGATCCAATCCTGTGCTTAAGAGCAGTTTCTGTCAGAGCTCTCTCAGCCTCACCTACCTCACAAGGTGTCTGTTGTGGGAAGGGGAAGCTGCTCAGAGACTCTTTTGGGTAGTGAAGGGCAGGGTATGAATCCAGTCTCTTCTTCTGAATCTAAATGGGGCTCTTACATACCCACTGAGTTCCAAGCATGGAAGTCCCAGAACTTGTCTGATGAAAAGTCCTCCTAGTGGTCTCAGTGTGAGGTGTGAGGACTTTGTAGCCTGTACTTGGGCCTTTGACAAGGCTTAGCTGAGGGGGTGAGTGTTGAGGGCTTTGAAAGAGGTCGATTGATCCAGCCTGCAGAATTGACTTCAAGAAAAAAAAAACCCAATTAACGTGGACCTGTGAAGCTGCTTTATCAGGCCACTGGTCCATCAAGGTCAGTGTTGTCTTCTTTCACTGGCATCACTCTCTTTGGGGATCATTCACACCATTTCCTACTTAATCATGACAGAGAGATGGCAGGGATTGAACCTGGGACCTTTCACATGCAAGACAGATGCTCTACCACTGAGCCACGGCTCCAGAGGTGGAAAGGACCACTAGTTTAGGGCCAGCTGAGATAAGATTCTGGGAATCCATGAAGGGATCTCTCCGAAACATATTTTATGGGTAAGTGAAGGCAATGGCAAACCACCCCGTAAAAAGTCTGTCATGAAAATGTCATGATGTGACATCACCCCATGGGTCGGTAATGACTCGGTGCTTACACAGGGGACTACCTTTACTTTTAGCAGCTGTGAGAGCTTGATAGTCTTTGGGACCATGGTGCATGTTTCACCCTGTCCCCTCCATGACATTTCCCCTTCCTCAAACAGTCCTCTGGAGCTGCTGTGTGCCCTGTGTGTGTGGGAATACACAAGTAATAGAAAGAAACAACCTATCTATTTTCCCAGAGGGACAAATAGCATGTAGGAGGCATTTGAGGTCAGAACAATGATGCAGGGGGAATTGTTGTACCCTGTCCTAATCTGAATAATTGTTCTTTCTCCAGCTGCTTAGAACAGGTGTCAAATGTGTGGTCCAAGGCCCCTGGAGGGCCCACGAGCAACTCACTGTGATCTGCTTCCTTCTCTCTCTCTTGCTTCCTTCTGAATCACAGCTTGCTTTGCCAGGTTTGTTCAATCACACAGGAGCTACAGAGCAAAGCCTATATTTTCTCCATTGGCTG
This sequence comes from Heteronotia binoei, assembly GCF_032191835.1. Classification (NCBI taxonomy): domain Eukaryota; kingdom Metazoa; phylum Chordata; class Lepidosauria; order Squamata; family Gekkonidae; genus Heteronotia; species Heteronotia binoei. Next base: position 24,326,643 of record NC_083240.1, read on the forward strand.
ATCAGCACATGAAGTAATTTATGTATAAAAGCTTGCAGTGCCCAGCCATCTCATGTTTTCTCCTGGGTCTTAGGCTTAAAGTATTGACCATGAGATTTCGCTAATGAATGTCAATAAATCAAAAGTAGGTTTGCGACTTACAGACACACATCTGAACAACACCTGAACAGCATACTCAAGATTGCTACACCACAGACATTGTCTCCAGATTTTTGATGCAATAGGTGTCAGTTATCAGCAACTGTTAAACAAAATATTGCAAGAGTGCTAAAAATTTAAGCCTATTTTATTTTAAGTTTTTAAAAAATGTTTAATTGTGTTTGTGTTCTCTACACATTTTATATCCTCGCTACTTGGCATTACTTTTTATGACACACATGGCCTGGCCCAAGGTTTCATTTATATCAGATCCAGCCTGCATAACAAATCAGTTTGACACTTCTGGCATGCCATCCAGTCTGGCCTTTTGAATGTCTTAGGGGGTGGGGTGGGGGAAATCTGTAGAGTGGGCGTGTCTATTGATGACTCCTAGCCATGATAGTTCAGTGAAGACACTTCCATGTCCGGAGGCATTCTGCCACCCAGTACCTAATGCCAGGGCTTTTTTTGCAGCAGGAACTCCTTTGCATATTAGGTCACACACCCCTGATGTAGCCAATCCTCCAAGAGCTTACAGGGCTCTTAGTACAGGGTCTACTGTAAATTCATATGCAAATGAATTCCTCCTGCCCAAAAAAGCCCTGTCTAAAGCTGACCATTTTACATCTTTTGTGAGAGTCCAGCATGGGCAACTGGCTGGACACCGAATAGGTTCAGAACAGACAAAATGGACTCAGTTCCCACCTGTGAGGGGCAAAGGACTGTAGAGCCCAAAGCATGCTGGGATATCTCACCTAACCAGGCTTTATCCAAAATCCAAACGGCACTTCTCCCTTTTGCTCTTACATGTATATATAATGCCCAATTAATTCAACAACTGACCCTGGTGGTCCTTTACCAGCTATAATAATAATAACTTTTTATTTATATCCCGGCCTCCCCGCATAGCAGGCTCAGGGCGGCTTACAACACATATCGTGAGCAGCCTCGGAACTCTACCTTCCAAAAGGGCCAAACGTGAGCTGGGCCACAGCCAACAAGGAAGGGCCCTTGGGGCTAGGCTGCTGGGTCATCACTGTGTCTTTTTAGGGTCCAGATGTTTTGTTGGAGATGAAAGCCCCGAGGGAGGCTATGCCCCCTCCATTTTTCAAGCTGGGGTCTGCTTCATGGTTGTTTTGGCCCCTGCCAGGGTACTCACAGGTACGGAGGCTGTGCCGTGCTGGTTGCCCGCCTGCCTTCTGAGCTGGGAATCCTGGCCAATATCTTGCACAGACAACAGTGGTCTGGCTCAGCTCCTGCTCCCGCAGTGCTGCACTGCAGTTTCTCATGGGTCTCTCTCTCCTTCTCCGTTCCAGGTGTCTCTGACATGATGCACGTGGACATTCTCTGGTGCCTTACAGGTGGGTGTTCCTTGCAAGTGCAGTTCCCTCTATGGGAAGACCAGCAGGGGCAATGAAAAGGCAAGGGAGAAATCCTCTCGGAGCTTTGCTCGTGGCACTGTTCCCCAGACGTTGTCTTTAAATTCCCCTTGGCTGATGGCTTGTCCAGAAGATCTCTTCCTGTGATTCTTTCTTGCACTTACAAAACGTTTCATGCTGTGGAGTGGCGGGGGGGAGGAGGTAGAGACAGGATGACTTTGAAGTCCAGCCAACCTGAGAGATACATTTATGCAGTGGATGAGCCAAACCGTGTTATTATTTACTCCTGGACTGAGATATAAACGGGGTAAGACGTCAAAGGTTACTGAGACTTTTTAATTATCCCATTGTGGTTTGATCGACTGTCCCTATGTCTGTTGTGCTTGGAAGGAGGAGGGAATTATCTTAACTGTTTGTTGGCTAGATCGCTTTACGGGGGATAAATATCGGAAATGCAGAGAAGAGCATCTGGGTAGTTAATCATAGGTCACATACTAAACAGCGCTCGACAACTTATGTTGTGTTTTTATTTTAACTAGAGTTTGCTGAGTCATCATTTGTTGCCTTCTTGTTAGTTAGATAGATGTCCCCCCAGAAAATCATTTTAACACCCCCCCCTCAAAAAAAAAATCACAGACACAAAAAATAGTTTTGCTACTTGGAGGACTGTCGAGATACAAGATGATTTTACTGATTAATTATCTGGCTTCAAGCCGAGGGATTAACTAATTGACCAAAACCTTGTGACTCAGCAGACTGACCTCACCGTTTCTATGTGCACAAATGTTCATTGCACTCAGATGTGCGCAGCACAGCCATCCTATTTCTGTATATTTATTTAAGACATCTGAAGCCTGCCTTTCACCCAGGCAAATGGGACCCAAGGCAAGTAACAGATTTAAAAAACATATAAATCACAAAAAAGTATAAAACATCCACCTATTTAAGCTGCCATCAGAAGTTCTTTAAATGACATCCGTGAAAGACCCCTTCCCCCCAAAAGATCAACAGACTGCAGAAACAGGTTCAAGGGAGGAATTTCAATTTTGCATTTGTAGGCCTTGACTTAAGAACATAAGAACGTAAGAGAAGCCATGTTGGATCAGGCCAACGGCCCATCCAGTCCAACACTCTGTGTCACACAGTGGCAAAAAATTTTTTATATATACACACACACTGTGGCTAATAGCCACTGATGGACCTGTGCTCCATATTTTTATCTAAACCCCTCTTGAAGGTGGCTATGCTTGTGGCCGCCACCACCTCCTGTGGCAGTGAATTCCACAGGTTAATCAAACTTTGGGTAAAGAAGAAGTACTTCCTTTTATCCGTTTTATCCGTTGACTTGGATGGCTCAGGCTAGCCCAGGATCGTCTGATCTTGGAAGCGGTGGGGTTGGTATTGGTTAGTGCTTGGATAGGAGTACTACAGAAGTCTAGAGTTGGTATGCAGAGGCAGACAATCGTAAACCACCTCTGTTCATCTCTTGCCTTTAAAAACCTATGAAGCACCATAAACTGCCTGTGACTTGACGGCACCTTACAGACACAAAGCGGGGAGCTTCTGTTACAGTACAGAGAAAAGCTTCCTAGGGGCTGTGGAGCTCCCTGCGTGCATTGGAACCCCCCTCCTTTAAAAAAGCCATGATCATTCAATGGATTAGGATGCGTGTGTTTGGAGTCCAAGTGGAGCTTCACACTGGAATGTTCTGATGGACACCATAAGACATCCAAGAACAGCCTTGGTAATTGTAGCTTGGGAGAGTAGACTGAGCTCTCCCTGATAGCAAGTGCTTGTTTTGGATGTGACTCTAACTGGTTTCCATCTCTTTCCCATTTTTGCCTTCTGTCTGCTCCTCTCTCCGGCTTCCTCCCCTGGACCTGCCATCTCCAGATGAAGAGGTAAGAGAAGCCCTCCGTGCATTGTGATGATCTTTAGCATTTTAATAGCTGAGTGACATCCTGAGATAAGGGCTGTTCTGATCTCAGGATGCAACGTTCATTGTCTGATTTAAGCGAGAACATATACTGGCTCCATTGGTAGTTCATGTTGTGGTTTTAAGACCGGCTGACCTGTTAGGGAGGTACACATTTCATTTTTGGCTCAAGTAGTTGGCTCGCTTTCATGGTTATTCCCATTAGGGCTTTCTATGTTTCTCTTTATCCATTCAGAAACAATGTACACTCTTAATCCCTTCTGTTGCATGCTCTGCTTGAATTTGATGATTGGAAAGCTCCAGTGTCAGTTTCATATCTCTTGTGTTCTCTAAGCCAGACTGCCAAACACCAGGGAGATCAATGAATTTTTATTTTATTTATTTTATTTACCTTCGATTTATATCCCGCCCATTCTAAAAGTGGACTCAGGGTGGCTAACAGTCACAGTAAAACCAACAATCTTAGTTACAAGTATAAAATGATAAAACATAAATGATTAACAATTTAAAACAAGATATTAGGTGCTATACAGAATCTTGAAGCATAGGCGGATCAGATTATATTAGATCTTCTGTTTATCTGTTGGTGGTCCTTCTGGTGGTATTGCTCAGCAGCATAGAAGCGGCAGCCTTCTCCCACTAGTTACTATAGGCCTGTTGAAAAAGTTTGGTTTTACAAGCCCTGCGGAATTGGGAGAGATCCTGCAGGGCTCTTATGGCCTCAGGGAGAGCATTCTACAGGTGATATGATCACCATCTTCAAGTACTTGAAGGGCTGTCATATAGAGGAGGGTATAGAATTGTTTTCTGTGGCCCCAGAAGGTAGGACCAGAACCAATGGGTTGAAATTACATCAAAAGAGTTTCCGGCTCAACATTAGGAAGAACTTCCTGACCGTTAGAGCAATTCCTCAGTGGAACAGGCTTTTTCGGGAGGTGGTGGGCTCTCCTTGGAGGTTTTTAAACAGAGGCTAGATGGCCATCTGATAGCAATGAGGATCCTGTGAAATTGGAGGGGGGATGGTATTTGTGAGATTCCTGCTTTGTGCAGGGTGTTGTACTAGATGACCCTGAAGGTCCCTTCCAACTCTATGATTCTAAGCCCTTGCAGAGGCTGCTTACCCATAAAACACATTTTGGAGCAATCCTTTAATGGATGCTGTAGGTGGCACTGTTGGGTTAGCTATCACTCATTCAGGAGTCTGCAAATTGATTGTTTGTCTGATTGGTTTTTCTAGCACAATACAGCGCCGTTTCCCCAAAATGTACAGGCCATACCTTCTCCCGTCCCGTTTGAGGCAATAATAATTAATAACAACAATAACAGCAACCATCACAGGGCTTTTTTTGAGCAGGAACACAGTTCCGGCTGGCTTGGTGTTGGGAGTGGCCTAATATGCAAATGAGTTCCTGCTGGACTTTTTCTTCAAAAAGCTCTGTACAAAACAATGGCGACATCAGGGGGTGAAGCCAGATATGCAAATGAGTTTTCTGTAGAAAAAGCCCTGAATAATCCCCAAAATCAGAGCTGGCTTCAGATTACGGGGGCCCTCGCCTGTGCATGCATGCAACCATGTATTTATTGCCTTCACTTACACCCTTCCTTTCGCTCTTTTGGAGGCCCAAAGCAGCTTGCATTTCTCTCCTCTCCTCCATTTTATCCTTACAACAATGTGGTGAGGTAAGTTAGGCTGAAAGTTCATGACTGGCTGAAGATCACCAGCATGGCAGAATGGAAATTTGAACCTGGGTCTCTCAGATGGATCCTAGTCTGACACGCGAACCACCACACCATGACACTCCTCCATGAATGCAAGAAGGTCTATGGTGCGAGCAAGTGGACCCCCTCGTGTGTGAACTGTTGTAGCTCCGCCAGGCCAGGGGGAGAGGAGGGAGTAATAAATGACACTGAGACCCCGCAGTAGGGAGAGCTGAGGGTGGCAAAGCATGGGGGAGCCGGAGTGCTAAATAATGATGCTGTGGATGCAGGCAGAAGGGAATGCATTTGCACATGGGATTTTGTAGGCAGTGTATCGTTTAAAGTGGCCTGTCAAAGCAGCTGGCTGCTTTGCAGGCCTAGCAGCCCAGTTTTAAAAAGGTACTAATCCTGCAGGTGCTTTTGCCCGGCCAGCATCACGAAGCAGACCTTAGACAGAAGCAGTTTGCATCCAGTCATCTCTGCCTCTTTCCTTCTCTTAACACAATGCATACACTTTCTTCATTCCTAGACCATGTAGCGTGATGTGTTTTGGCTCGCTTCCTAAAGTGATCTGCTATCTTTGTAGAGCAAAGCCCGAGTCTAGTGGCACCTTTTAAGACCGGCAAAGTTTTATTCCAGGTATGAGCTTCTATGTGCATGCAACTTCCTCAGATAGCTATAAACTTACTGGACTCCAACTTAGATCAGGAAAGAGCCACACTTTGCTGCTTCCTCAGGCATCTGTTTGGGGCCTTCCTTCCCCATTCTGTTGAGCTGGAGCAGAACACAGTTAATAAATCCCTGAGTGCCTCAACTAAGTCTCAGGTAGATCAAGATAGGTCACTGTGTTAGTCTGTCTGTAAAGCATAATGGCATAGAATTCACCCTCCAAAAGCCATTTTCTCCAGGGGAACTGATCTTGGTCATCTGGAGATCAATTGTAATAGTGGGAGATCTCCAGGTGCCACCTGGAAGATGGCAACAGGTTCTCCTCCTCCATTTTGCTCCCAATTTCTCCATCATCAAAACTTTTTAGAAATCCTAAAAGAAAAAATGGCTGCATCCTTATTCTGTGTGCCCCCAACTTCTTCTCTCTAATCAGGAAAAGCTATTGTATTTTGTAATTTGCTTGCTGATTGACATAAATAGCTTTATTTTACTAGGACTCGTGGCTGGTAGATTCAAATGTTGCTATCTTTCAGATATCAGCCGGTTTTGAAATTGCCTTACCGCTCGACTGAACAGTTCTATTGTGCTTGTAATCCACCTTGAATCTTGTTGAGAAGGGAAGGCTTTTTATGGAAATAAATATTCAAAAAGGGCTTGGTCAGAATGGAGCAGGTACAGAGGAGAGCGATGAGGATGATCAGGGCCTGGACATCAAGCCTGAGGCTGAGGGACTTGTTAACGGTCAGTCTGGAGAAGAGGAGGCTGAGAGGAAACATATTGGCTCTCTTTAAGTATCTGAAAGGCTGTCACTTAGAAGAGGGCAGGGAGCTGTTCCTCGTGGCTGGACAATACAATTCAGGGATGCTTTCTGCTGATCCTGCATTGAGCAGGGGGTTGGACTAGGTGGCCCATAGGGCCCCTTCCATCTCTGTGATTCTAAAATACATTCCAGGAAAAATTACTGAAGTGAAATCTAGGCCACGGAAACCTTGGGTTGAAAGAAAAGACCAGAAGAGGCAATCCCCAGCCACCCACAGTGGCGGGTGAGAAATTGTCAGCCCTCCAATCTGGACTACAACTCAGACCAGGCTATCTCGCCTCGATTTAGTCTTTGAGGAAGAGAAGACAACCTTGGGAATCGTGCCAGACCCTTCCCAAAATAAACGTGGCCTCCAAGGATAATTATAGCTCTCTGCTGGTAGTTTCTGGCCACAGCCTCCCCCTTCTCAGGAAGCTGCGCTTGAGAATTGTCCTGCCGGAGTCCTACCAGCCCATCCGAATCTTTAAAATGCAGAGTCTGCCTATGGATTCCAAGACAGTCCCCCTCCCCACAAGCGATGGGAGGAAAAACCCTCTTGTGTGGGCAGCTGCAAAGAGAAAGGAAAGCCCTGTCTGTGGGCCAGAATGAGCTCGAACTTATTTTTGCAAAATTACAGAAATGCAAAAATTGGAGGGGAAGGGGAGTTAATTTGGAAGGAAGAAGCAACAGGGAAGAGTGGGCACTTTAACGCTTCCCCAGCTGCTTTTCCCTCCTGTGACCTTTTCCCAGGCCATTCCCCCTCCCAACTGGGCTTCTTTCTGGTTGTCATGTACTGGTTCTGGAAAAGGCTAAGATGGAGTCTGGGGAGGGAAAACGGCAAAGAAAAGGACACTCTCCCCCTCTTGGAATTAAGTGCACAATGGCCACTGGTATAGATGGTTCAAACAGATGAATTTGTGGGGGAATTAGTCCCGTGCTCAATGGAGCATCCATGGCTGAAGGTGGTACACCTTTGAGTGGTACCAGTTGCTGAAAACAGAGAATCGCGGTCTTCTTTATGCTCTGCCTCTGAGCTCCTAGAATTCCATCTGGCTGGCCCCTGTTGGGAACAGGATGCAGGGCTGTAAATCTGAGCCAAGAGGGCTATTCTTCTGCCCCTAAATCTTATATATGCTTATGTCACCCCAGGATTATGGAACTGCCTCCTCTGGGAGCTGAAGACAGTTTTAGTTGGGACTGCATTTGACTAGTTTGTATTGGTTGGCAATCCTAACTGAGATTTTTAAATCAGTCTTTTACGTATTTTTATAATTTGTTTTATTCACATTTTAAGCTGCCTCGAGCCCCGTATGGTAGAATGGCTGCTAATAAATGTTTTTAATTAATACATCAATTAATTCACAATGAGGATTCTACAAAGCGGGGGGGGGGGAGTGTTTGCTTGGCACAAAGCTGGGCACCATCTTCCCACCTCTTTCCTCGGCCATTGGCTGCTCTGATTTCACGCGGGCTTCTGATGTTTTCTTGAAAACAGCCCCAATTGTTGCCAGCCCCTCTTGCCAGCCTACCAGCGGCAATACGCCCTGTGAAAGCTTCTGTTCGTGCTTGTATGAGTTGCTGTATACTTATGTGATGTAAAAAGGTTTGGAAGAACTTCAGATACCCCCTCTTTGACAAAGAAATTTGAAACGGCATGGCAAACCATCAGCTGGCACCAGGTTCTGTCAGAGGTTGTTTTGGTGGAGTCTTCTGTTAAAAGAAAGAGCCCCGTGGTGCAGTGTTAAAGCTGCAGTACTGCAGTCCTGAGCTCTGCTCATGACCTGAGTTTGATCCCCTGCGGAAGCTGGGTTTTCAGGTAGCCAGCTCAAGGTTGACAGCCTTCCATCCTTCCAAGGTCGGTAAAATGAGTACCCAGCTTTCTGGGGGGAAAGTGTAGATGACTGGGGAAGGCAATGGCAAACCACCCCGTAAAAAGTCTGCCGTGAAAATGTTGTGAAAGCAACGTCACCCCAGAGTTAGAAATTAATGGTGCTTGCACAGGGGACCTTTCCTCTTTTTTTTTTTTCCCTGTTAAAAGAACAATGGAATGAACTGTGGATATGAAAACCTCTTTGGATACAAGCACTCTTCTGCACTTTGTACTTTATTGGAAGTCAATTTCTTATGGGTCTTTATGTGTGCTTCAGTGTATTGGATAAATTGTTATGAGAATTTCTTACCCATTGTTGAAGTAATACATAAGTTGTGTGTTAATATCGCTTTATTTAAAATTTACAAACGTGGGATAAGTTGTTATTAGTGGTTTCCTTATTGTGTCGTGGTATTTCCCTGTCCTCAACCTCCCCGTGACCCTCCCTTCTAGTCTTATCACCCTACCAGCAAAGGCATCTCTTGCAAGTAGCCTCTGCCAGGCTGGGTAACACCCAGGGGCCTTTGCCAGTCGTGCAGCCTCTTAGCAGCAGGTCATCAGCTCAATTTCCACTCAGCAAGAAATGGGTGCATTCAGCAAGACCTGGCTCTTTGGCCAGCCCTCAAGCAGCTGCTCGGGGCAGCATGTTGCGGAGGGGGCCCAGCTGGCTCTCAGCCTTCAGCAGCATAAGACTGCCTTCCTGGGCTTCTGGTGTCCCTAGGCTAGCTTTTAAATGTTCATTTATTTGGGTCCAATGGGGACTCCAAAAGCTGCTTACACCATTCTCATCCTCCTCCATTTTATCCCCAGAAGAACCCCCCCGTGAGGTAAGTCAGGCTGAGAGAGAATCATGGCCACCCAGTCAGCAGCTTCCAGGGCAGAGTGGAGGTTTCAACCTGGGTCTCCCGGATCCTAATCAGACACTCTAACCATTACACCATTGCTCTAATTTTAGTATATGTGCTGCCAAAGCAAGCACAGCCACTACACCATGTTGGCTTTGCATTCAAGCCAAGCCCTCATGGCAACCCCCCCAGGGATGGTGGCTTGGACGTGGCTGGTGGTAGTGCAGGAGGGGGGCTGAGGGTGTACCGTGCTCAGAACCAAATTCCATGAATTGGACATGGTTTCAATGCTTCCATCTGTTTTCCTTCTTTCTTTCTTTCTTTCTTTCTTTCTTTCTTTCTTTCTTTCTTTCTTTCTTTCTTTCTTTCTTTCTTTCTTTCTTTCTTTCTTTCTTTCTTTCTTTCTTTCTTTCTTTCTTTCCTTCCTTCCTTCCTTCCTTCCTTCCTTCCTTCCATCCTTCCTGAGGCTTTCAGACATCTGATGTTCATGTCTTGCGGCTCTCAAACGTCTCCTAGCCTGCTCTACCTCTTCACACAGCCACCTTCTGGGCTCCTAGTTCTTGCATGGGAGGACAGCATAAAGAACCTGATCCTTTCAGTGTGGAGTCTGGGTGGGATACTCTTCTGGGAAAGCTGTGTTCATTTACCAGGGGTGCTGCTACTAGGATTCTCTGTCTACCAAAAAGATTCTTGGACGGACCATGTCATCCAAGGGCATCTCTCTCCTTTGGCATATCTCACAGGTCAGCATGGATTAACAGTGCAAAACAATGGTGACTTTGCCCTCCCCCGCCCCCCTTCAAGGCTTGCCTCCTCTCTTTTTGTAATCCTGGAGTTTTCCTTTGTACTCCAGGGAGGATGCATGCTCCAGTACTGTTGCCACAAGGCACAGAAAAATGCACACAATCTCCTGGAAGGTCTCCGAGGATAATCCTCAGTAATCTTGAGATTCACTGGACACAGTACAGATTTAGACATCCACAGCCCCCCCCCCCCCAACCAGAATCTTCCCTGCTCCTCTTTTCCAATTTCTACAGTTGGGATAGAGACATACAAGCCTGTCTTTCTGATCTCTGTTTTGCCCCTTGTGCTGGCCTTTTCTGTTTCCCTTGCAGATCAAGGGAGATGGGTTTGCAAGACAGCTCAGGTTGTTCAGCAAGCTTTGCAAGACCTCAGTTCTGTTTGCAGGTCAGGATAATTTGCTAGCCTAGAGATACCGGGTGGCCAAAATCTTGTAAAGCAGACTGTGGTACCTCAGTTATAGGGATGTTTGTTCTCTGGCTCCAAAGCTGCTCCTTTAATTATTGCTTTGCCTGCAAGACATATCCCAAATGCTTATTTTAGGATTCACATAGAGAGTAAAATACAAATTAGTTCAATCTGCTGTTAGAACACTCTGAGCTAGATGGCCTAGGCAAGCCCAAACTTGTCAAATCTCAGCTGCTAAGCAGGATGGGAGACCACCAAGGAAGGCCAGGGGGGTTGCTAGCATTAGAAGGCAATGGCAAACCATCTCTGTTAATCTTTGGCTTTGGAAACTCCATGAGGAGTGGCCACAAGTTGGCTCCAACCTGATCATTGTAGGATTCTTGGGCCCATATAAAAACGATCTGTTCACAATTCTTGCTGGCAGCGCCCACCACCTGCAACCCCACCCCTTTTTTACTCCATTGCTTCTGAGCTGTTACAGCTCAGTGGCTCTGGGATTTATCCATGCCTTAGGAAGTTCACTGAAAGGCAGTTTGGTGTCGTGGTTAAGTGCGTGGACTCTTATCTGGGAGAACCAGGTTTGATTCCCCACTCCTCCACTTGCAGCTGCTGGAATGGCCTTGGGTCAGCCAGAGCTGCTGTAAGAGAAGAAGATGATATTGGATTTATATCCCGCCCTCCACTCCGAAGAGTCTCAGAGCGGCTCACAATCTCCTTTACCTTCCTCCCCTACAACAGACACCCTGTGAGGTGGGTGGGGCTGGAGAGGGCTCTCACAACCTCTGCCAGAGCTATGGCTGACCCAAGGCCATGCCAGCAGGTGCAAGTGGAGGAGTGGGGAATCAAACCCGGTTCTCCCAGATAAGAGTCTGCACTTAACCACTACACCAAACTGGCTCCCCACCTACGTCACAGAGCTCTTAGCCCCACCTACCTCACAGGGTGTCTGTTGTAGGGGGCGGGGTTGGAGGCAAAGGAGATTGTGACCACTGAGACTCTGAGATTCAGAGTATAGGGCGGGATATAAATCCAGTATCTTCTTATAGAATTCTTCTTCTTCTTCTCCTTCATTTAAATCTTGCCTCTGCCACTACGCACTCGAACCACTGAGATTCAGTCCCTTACATATCTGCAACACAAGTGGAATAATACTAGCTTGCCTTCCAGGGCTGTTGTAAGGACTATGATAATGCCTGTGAAATACAGGAACATATGAAAATGCCTTTTAGTGAATCAGGCCCTTGGGCCATCAAAGCCAGGACTGTCTGCTCAGACTGGCAGTGGCTTTCCTGAGTCTCAGTCAGTGGTCTTTCATATCATTTATTGCCAGATCTTTTAGATGGTGATGCTGGGGATTGAACCTGGGACGTTCTGCATGCCCAGCAAAGGTTGTACCACTGAGCCACAGCCTCACCCATGAATATGTGTAAGAACTATGGAAGTGCTACGGATCCTGCATTAAGCAGGGTGTTGGACTAGATGGCCTGTATGGCCCTTTCCAACTCTGTGATTCTTTGATTATTAATAAACAATAGTAGCGCCGCATCTGCAGCTTGATGCACTGCTAAAAACAAATGGTCGCGTATCTAGCCTTGAGTTCAGATTTAAGGGCAGTATTTCACATATACCTTGAAGTGCATTTGCTTTCAGTGTGGAGCCAGTTTGGTGTAGTGGTTAAGTGTGCAGACTCTTATCTGGGAGAACCGGGTTTGATTCCCCACTCCTCCACTTGCACCTGCTAGCATGGCCTTGGGTCAGCCATAGCTCTGGCAGAGGTTGTCCTTGAAAGGGCAGCTGCTGTGAGAGCCCTCTCCAGCCCCACTCACCTCACACAGGGTGTCTGTTGTGGGGGAGGAAGGTAAAGGAGATTGTGAGTCGCTCTGAGACTCTTCGGAGTGGAGGGCGGGATATAAATCCAATATCTTCTTCTTTCCACACTATTCATCATACTTTCAAAACCAGGAACTGGTTTAAAGGAAGCACCACACTCTGTACATGCCTAGAGGCACCGAGTTCAGGAGATTTTTGAATCTGGGGGGGACTGTGCAGAGGCCAAAGGCTTTTCTTCCAGCTCAACATTCCCTGAAGCCAGGGGTCACCTCAGAGGAAGCACTCTGCATAAGCTCAGAGGTGCTTTTTTGCTGATGATTTCTCAAGTTGGGTCCTGGTTTATAGTCTGCACTCCGAGCATGGCCATAAGTGCTTCCTGTTCCATATATTCTGCACATGCTTATGAACATATGAAGCTGCCTTCTACTGAATCAGACCTTCGGTCCATCAAAGTCAGTATTGTCCGCTCAGACTGGCAGCTGCTCTCCAGGGTCTCAAGCTGAGGTTTTCCCCGCCTATTTGCCTGGATCCTTTTTAGTTGGAGATGCGGGGGATTGAACCTGGGACCTTCTGCTTCCCAAGCAGATGCTCTGCCACCGAGCCACCGTCCCTCCCAACGCTTATTACTGAACCTGCTCAGGGGATGCAGTATTTGCAGGTGCCCGGAACACTTTCCGTAAAGCCAAAGAAGACCCACCAGGAGAAGTGTGTTCTGCACTCTGCACATGGCCGGCAGGGGTCCCGAGCCGGAGCCCTGGCCCCTCCGCGCTTTGCCAAGGCCCCGCCGCTCGCTGAGCCCCGCGCGCCGGCGACGCTGCTCCGTCCCGGGCTGCGGTGCCGGCTGCTCTGCTCCCCCGCCCCTCCGCCCTTCCGCCGATCACATGAGCGCCCTGCCCGCCCGGCCGCAGCTTCGGCCGCCTGTCCTGTTCCGGGACTGAGCGAGAGAGGGAGCCTCGCCGGCGGAGGGAGCAGCGCCCCAGGAGCCCCCCAAGCCCAGGGCGATGGTAAGCGGATGGGCTGAAACCCGAGCGACTCCGGAGCCGGCATCGGCCTGGCGCGCTTGGCGGGAGACGCGCGCACTTCGAAGGGCGGCCGGGCGGGGTAGTTGGGAGGCGCCGCGCCGCCCTGCGGGGATGTCTGGGGCGCCGCTGCCTGATGCGGCTCCGATGCCCCCGGCGAGCCTGCCGCCCCCGCCTCGTACTCCGGTGCCGGCCAGGCCCTTGCCCGGGTTGGCCTGCAGAGGCCGCGCTGGGGCAGGAGCCGGCGGCGGGGTGGGAAGAAGAGGCTGCAAAGGCGTCGACCTCTCTCTCTTAGAAGCCGGCTTCGACCCTGAACCGCTTTTGCAGCGCTGGCGGGGACAGGCGGGAAAAATAGCAATTGCTAAGGAAAGACCTGGAGCATGTGCAGAGTGCCTTTCGCCTTGTCATGGCCGTGGCAAGGCGGTCTGATCTTCTCGCGCTGTGTAAAAGGGAGCAAGAGGGGCGTCTATGCCAGAAACTGTTATCTTTGTGTTGTGCTGTGTGCCTGTGGAGGGGGGGGGGGGGGGGGGGAGAAAGCAAAATAAATAAATAAATAAAAAAAACCCCTAGCAGTGTCAGACCTGCTTAAAACGACTTCATTTTAATTGAATTGGATTCTGTGCCAAGTGCCGGAGAGCGCTCTGGGGTGACCCTGGCCTGGTATTTCATTCATAACCGAGTGCTTACATCGAGCACCCTCGGATGAAACCATGTCCTGCACGTCGGGAACATAAAACCACAACCTCATTAGCATCAGTAACAAGCCTGTGATGGGCTGCGTACTGAAGCTGCAGCCTGATACACATTTTAATTGGGCCTACCCTGGATGGCCCAAGCTAGCCTGCTCTCCTCAGATCTTGGCAACTAAACAGAGTTGGCCCTGGTTAGTACTTGGATGGGAAACCAGTCCAATGTTCCCTCTAATCCCCTCCCCCCGCCCCTTGGAGCAGTTCACATCCTGAACAGAATAAAACTGCTGTAAACTTAAAATGGGCAATGAGCAGTCTGAGACCCTATGTGACTCCAGATTGCTGCCGAACGCAGCTTAATGTGTTAATGTGACTGCTCACACATGCAGCTAAGCGGAAAGTTCATCCAGGGCCGGTATGCGGAGGCAGGCAATGGCAAGTCAACTCTGAATGCCTCCTGCCTTGAAAACCCTACAGGGCCACCGTCAGTCAGCTGTGAGTGGATGGTGCTTCCCACCACCATCAAGTCTTCTGAACACGGTGTGGCTTGCGTTGGAGTAAGCGTGCACCAGGTGGAGCGTGGGCAATGCAATCCAGTGCAAAATTACTTCTGTGAAGTTCTGTCTAAACCCATTCATGTCACTGGGTGATTCAGACTGAAGTAAAACTGCAATGGATTGCCCTGGAAGCGTCCTCCAAACTGCAGCAGAAGGGACAATCTAGAAATGGAAATATGTCCTACTGCAAACCTGAGTTCAGACTTTCAGTTAGATTGATGGAAAAAGAGGACGGAGCATATATAATCTCACTGTTGTGTGTTTATGCTGCCTTTGGTTTGAGGAGTTCAGGGTGGCTGGCACATATGGCGGTCCATTCCTCCTATTATCTGTTTCAGTGTTTCCCAGCCTGTGGGTCCCAAGACCCAAAAGTGGGCCCTGAAACCTGTGAATCCCAGGTTTTAGCAGGAACAGTTGCTCAGTGGTAGAGCATCTGCTTGGCAAGGGTTCAATCCCTGGCATCTCCAACTAAAAAGGCTCTAGGCAAATAGGCATGAAAAACCTCATCTTGAGACCCTGCAGAGCCGCTGCCAGTCTGAGGAGACAATACTGACTTTGATGGACCGGGGGTCTGATTCAGTATAAGGCAGCTTCATATGTTGATTTGACCATGCTCTTTTTTATGTGGGTCACCATACCAAGCAAATTTGGACTTGTGTGTCACTGTGTCAAAATGTTGGGAAGCACTGATCTACCTCGTGGGGTTGTTGTGATGATAGCACAGGGAAGGGAGAACTATGCATACTGTCCTGAGCGCTTGCAAACTGCTGCAGGCCTGCCTCCCTTATAAAGGTGTTGTAAGGAAGACAGAGATAATGGATGTGAAGCACTTGGAATGCTCCAGAAACACTATAAACATGCAAAGTGTTATTCTTATGAATGGTTTACAGGTTAGCTGTGCTGGCTGTTTTCTAAGCCCTGTTCAAAGAGCTGCTCCTTCTCCCACATACCTGCAAGGCCCCCTCATGTCTATCAGTCTGGTGGTGGAAAGTGCCGTCTAGTAGGGTTTTCAGGGAAAGCTATTCAGAGGTGGTTTGCCATTACCTGCCTTTGCATAATGACACTGGACTTCCTTGTCAGAGCCAGTTTGGTAGTAGTTAAGAGTACAGATACTATTCTGGGAGAACCGGGTTTGATTCCCCACTCCTCTACATGCACCTGCTGGAATGACCATGGGTCAGTCACAAGTTCACTCAGAGCTGTTCTCTCAAGAGCAGTTCTCTCACTCAGCCCCACCCACCTCCCAGGGTGTCTGTTGTGGGGAGAGGAAGGGAAAGGAGATTGTAAGTTGCTCTGAGACTCTGAGAGAAGGGTGGGGTATCAATCCAATCTCTTCCTTTTCTTTTTGGTAGTCTCTCATCCAAATACTGAGGCTGACCCTGCTTAGCTTCTGAGATCTGATGAGTCATGCTAGCCTTGGCCGTCCAGGTCAGGGCTCCATCAGTCTAGATCTTCTATTTTTATCTCAGCCTTCTTCCAAGGACTACAAAGTCTCACTTGTGGTTCTTCTGTCTTCTGTTTCCCCGCTTTGTGTGATCTGTCCAGACTGTGATCTGCAGAGATTATGTCCTACCTTCCATTTTGTCCTGTGAGGCAGACCAGGCTGAGAATGGCTTTCCCAAACTCATCCATCTACCAGTGGGAAGGATTTGAACTTGGGTCTCCGTAGGCTGACACTAACCCCCTGGCCATGCTGTGTGTGCTGGGGTTGGCCAGTACAGACAGACAGACCTTCCCCTTGTGCTTGGATTTGTATAGTTTTTTTTAACCATCCCAACTGTGCAAATTACCCAAGTGTTGTCTTTTTGGCATTCTTCCAGTGATGCAGGTGAATTATGCCAACCCTTTTGGCAGCCTGGTGCATAAGCCACTCCCGGTGTTCTGTTGCCAACCCACCCTGGAACTTTTTTCAGGGCTTATCTTTGACATTACTCTGATCTGCATGGCCCAGGCTAACATGATCTCACCAGATCTTGGAAGCTTAACAGGGTTGGTCCTGTCGACTATATGGATGGGTGACCTCCAAAGGAATACCAGGGTCGTGATGTGGAGGCAGGCAGTGGCAAACCACCACTGAATGTCTCTTGCCTTGGAAATCCTATGGGGTCATCATAGGTTAGCTGTAACTTGAGATCTTTCTTTCTTTCTTTCTTTCTTTCTTTCTTTCTTTCTTTCTTTCTTTCTTTCTTTCTTTCTTTCTTTCTTTCTTTCTTTCTTCCATCCATCCATCCATCCATCCATCCATCCATCCATCCATCCATCCATCCATCCATCCATCCATCTATCTATCTATCTATCTATCTATCTATCTATCTATCTATCTATCTATCTATCTATCTATCTATCTATCTATCTATCTATCTATCTATCTATCTATCTATCTATCTATCTATCATCTAATAGACCAGGTATCTCAAGGTATCTTCTCTTCTTGTGGTTGGATGAACCAGATCTTTGGAAGTGTTGGAGTGTTCTGTTGCCTCTGTGGACAGTGGTTCCCCTGTGAAATATCTTCCATTTTTCCTTTAGATGAAAAGTATTTTTTAACCAGCTGTTTCTTCCTTCCCTGGCAAGACTAATCAACCTCTCTGATAGGCATCACCCAGAAGACCCTACCAGATCATCGCATTTTCCTAATTCTCCCCATGATGGGTCAGGCACTCCAAGGGAATGGCTAGAATGTTGAACTTCTGAGCAGAGGGGATGAGCTAGGCCTGACTTAACTGAAATTTTCATGCAAAAATAATTATTTCCCCCTCCCGCAACTGCAATGTCGATGTATTTGCTCTTTCTGGGAAACCCGCTTTCCAGCAACATCCAGCAATTGACAAGTTCACCTTTAATATTATTTATAGCCTTAAAGATATACTAGCTTGGTTTCACATGTCTTAGAAGAAGCCTTCCAAGGTGACTTATGGAAATGAAAATAGAATTTTGCAATCTGACACTTCAAGCTAAAATAATTATAATAACACTTAAAAAAACATATTGCTGGGAAAATGAGTCTATGGGTTGAAGAAAACTCTGCATAAATGGATTGTGCTAAGTCCTATGTTGTGCCCCCTTGACCATGTGAACAATCCACTTGTGGCAAGCTGGCCATAAATGCCCCATTCCCCTCTCGGCAAAATTTGGTTTTAGGTGGGCATTGGAAAGAATTGAGGTTGACAGGAGGTGGTAGCAGCCACAAGCATAGCCACCTTCAAGAGGGGTTTAGATAAAAATATGGAGCAGAGGTCCATCAGTGGCTATTAGCCACAGTGTGTGTGTATATATAAAATTTTTTGCCACTGTGTGACACAGAGTGTTGGACTGGATGGGCCATTGGCCTGATCCAACATGGCTTCTCTTATGTTCTTATGACTAGGGAAGACGTCCTTGGTGTTGGAAAGTGCTGTCGTCACAGTTGACTTACAGCGACCGTATAGGGTTTTCAAGGCCCAAGACATACAGAGGGGGTTTGCCATTGCCTTTCTCTGCATAGTAACCCTGGACTTGCTTGGTGGTCTCCCTCCAAGTACTAACCAGGGCTGACTCTTCTTAGTTCCTGAGATCTGATACGATTGGGCTAGTCTGGGCCATCTAGGTTAGTCCCTTTCATTGTTTCCCAGACTTCTGATAGCTGATGCATCTTTTTAAAGGGTGTGTGTGGAATTAACTTTTATATCTTCAGAGCTTTCCTGTGAGGATGCTTCAGAATGACCCTCCTTTTGAGGAGTCTGTCAGCTGTCTTTCTGTATAAGTCCCTGTTCTGCTCAAGAGGGCATGTCATCCTGCTGCATCTCTGCATTGTCAACCATTTTTGAGGGGAGGACAGAATTATTCATCTCCGGCAGACAGGCTGATTGGCAAGAGACAAAACCAAAGTGACAACTCATGCAGAGATGCAGCAGCCAGTCTCTGGCAGGAGCTTCGGGCTCTCTTTTTATGAATTTATTTATTCTGGCCTACTAGTTGTTTTCTTGTAGGCCACAGTTTGGGAATTGTTACTTTCAGGGGCTATCAGTTGTGCCCCGATCTTTAAATGGCTGTGGCCAACAAGGAGAGGCATGGTTTCTGGGATAGCATCTTTGGAAGGTCTGCCATTTCTATGTAATTCATAGACTTTTTACCCCTGGTGCAATGCAAGCAGACTGGAGCTGAAAAAAGAACCTTGAAAAAGGAGCCTGAAGCGTGCATTGTGGATTGCATGAACTGGGAGGATTCAAACTCCAAAAGGTGACAACTGGTCTGGACGTAGGTGTTTGATGTATGTTAAGGATTGTGAAGTCAAAGCTGGCATTTGGCTTGTTTTCATTAATGCTGATTGGAAGCATGATTGAAGAGTGTAGGACATGTTGCAAGATCCACCAGGAGCATCTCCTTGTAGAGAAGCTACTGACTGCTTAGTGAGGGCAGAAGTTTTTGTGGGCTTCGTCAGATGGAGCCAGTGTGTTCCCCCTTGAGAGACATACATCTTCTACACACAGACATACATCTACACACAGGGCATACAGGGCTGGCCCTAGACTGTCTGGCACGCTAGGCAAGGCTAATTTCTGACGCCTCCTAATGTCACCGAGTCACGTGGGGGTGCCCAATTTGGTGCCCCCAGAAGGCCGGTGCCCTAGGCAACCACCTAGTTTGCCTAGTGGCAGGACCATTCCTGAGGGCATAAGGAGGGCGGGAAGTGCAAAAAAGTGGTTTTGAACATCAATGGAATGCAAGAGGATAGCATCTAAGCAAAGCTCAAACATACATGCAGAGCGGCAGTTCACATTAGTGCTAATTGGCGGTAACGCAATCTCACTAGATTTGCTGAGCTAATTCATAACAACACCTGCAGTGTGTGTGACTGGAATCCATTGTCTTTATTAAGCCTTAATGAGAGAGTGAAAAGCTTCGCGATGAATTCCAACTGAGGCGTTTTCACGGCGGAGTCGCCCTTTGAAGTCTGTTGACTATTGATGACTTTGAGGTTGACAGCAGAGGCAACAAAACACAGCAGCCAGGCTTTAGATTGGGAAAGTGGGTTGCAAGAAGTCCAGAAGGGAGGGTGATCCAGAACTCAGAAGGAATCCTTTGTGGCTCAAGCAGTGCATGAGGCATGCTGGTGGTGGATCTTGGAGATGAGGATAGGACGTAATTTGGGGGAGATGGCTGTTTGTAAAGGAAGCAGGGACCAAGGTGTTTAAGGCTTCTTTTTTTTCCCAGACCAAAACCAGTACCTTGAAGGGTTTGCCTCTGAAAGACTGCAGAAAGTCTAGGAGACCCATTCCAAGATATAGAGATGGCTGCTACCTTTGAGGGCTTTAAAGAGCAATTAGATATGAGGAGGATTGGTCAAAGGCCGTGATGACTAAATGGAACCTCCACATTCAGGAGCAGTTTACCTCTGAATACTATTTGCTTACTGCTGAATACCAGGAGAAGGCTGTGGCATCTGTGCCCTGCTTGTGGACCTTCCAGATGTGGAGGGCTGGTTGGGGAGGAACAGGAGACTGGACCAATGGACCTTTAGTCCCACGAAGTAAGGCTTTTCATGTTTTTTCCCGAACTCAGGGCAGATGTCAGCTATTTGAGACAATCACAGGGCTAGAAGAGGACCATTCATCCTCCAAGGGCCAGATTTTGATTGGTTCCCCTTACTTCTTGACATACTTCTTTTCCAGCAACAGGAAGCACTGTGCAGGCGCCAACTTGCTTTGGTTCCAGTCCCTTATGCGGCTGGATTAGACATCTGGGCACCACATGTGGACCTCCAGCACCCTCCATGGCTCTGGAAACATGCCTGCCTATAATCTTTGTGAGGGTCTGATGCTCAGAGCAGCTCCTTCCTTTTGCCCTCAAATTCTGCAGTTCTAGCCAAATTACAGATATCTGCCTGCTTTTGGATATGTGTAATTTATCCAGTTTTCTCCCAAAGTGTGTGTATGTAAAACTCAACCTAGGAGTTAAGGCTTGAATTTGAGGGATGGTTAGATTAACCATCTATAGCAGTAACTGATTAACCAGTGGAGGACAGTTTTAAACCATGTGTGAAAATATTAACTGGTGCGACTGATGATTAAGCAGGATTCGTCTTTTGAGATTCTCAGCTTCATTACATTTTTACCTATACGCCCTTCTGGGCCACAGGATGTTGTGCTGACCACTTGCTTAGATTTGTGTGTGTGTGACGTGCTGTCAGGTCACTTCCAACTTATGGTGACCCTCTCCTAACGACATCCTATTATTAACAGCGATTCTCAGGTCTTGCGAACTGAGAGCTGTGACTTCCTTTGTTGAGTCAGTCCACCTAATGTTGGGTTTCCTTGTTTTCCTGCTGCCTTCAACTTTTCCTAGCAGTATTATCTTTTCTAGTTATTCTTGTCTTCTCAAAGTGTGACAGAAGTTGGTTGATAATGGGGTCAAGGAATAGAAAATCTTGGAACAATTTCAGTTTCTTCATTGTCAACTTTAAAGTTCTATAATTCCCCAGAAATGATTTTTGTCTTCTTTTATTGGATTTTATGTGTGTGCATGTGTGTCTGCAGATGAAAGTCACAAGGACCTCTGATGACTGACCCCTACTAGGGGCCTGGAGGATATTCAAAGATGTGGCTGAATAAAGCCTGCCTCTGTCCTCTCAACTACTGGTATTCCAAGTACTTGCCAGAGTTGATTCTGCTTAGCTTCCAAGATCTGATGTGATTGGGTTTGCCTGGGCTATCCAGGTCAGGGCGTTACTTTTGTCTTCTTGATGTTCAGCTCTTCTCCTGCTTCAACGCTTTCTGCTTTAACCTTCAGCAGTGGTTGTTTCGTGTCTTCATTATTTTCTGCCAGGAATGTGGTGTCATCTGAATACCACAATGTTCCTCCCACCAATATTCACTCCACCTTCAATCTAATCTAGTTTTCCTGATGATATGTTCTTCATTTAGATTGAAGAGATAGGGTGATAAAATACATCCTTGTCTGACACCTTTGCCAACTGAAAACTATTCTGTTTCTCCGTATTCTGTCCTAACAGTAGCCTGTTGTCCGGAATGCAGATTGTGCATCAAAACCATCAGAGGTTATAACACACCCATTTCTTTAAAAGCCAACCACATTCTTTTAAAGCCAACCCATTTCTTTTAAAACCAGCCATAGCCTTTTGTGATCTGCACAGTCAAAAGCTTTGGTGTCATCTGTGAAACACAAGTTGATTTTCTTCTGAAGTACTAGGGACTGCTGATTCAGATGCTTGTGGAGTCAAAGTCTATAGAACTTTCGTTTTCAAAGTCCTTTGAAGACATGACGCCTGGGCAGACAATATGGGATGAGTATCACCTTCCTGCCCGACTTATGGGCTTTCCAAAGGATGTTGGGCTGGATGGATGGACCTACCCTGGTCTGATCTAGCAAGTAAGCTTTTGTGTAGGAGAGAACCATGACTATTATCACCAATGATAATCCAGAAGGTGGCTTCTGTTCTCAGAGGCACCATACAGCCGAATGCCAGACTCTGTGGACTAAAAACAGAGGAGGACTGTTGTCTTCATAGAACCATGGAGTAGGATGGTATCCCTAATGGTATCCTTGTAGGTCCCACAAGTCTGTGCAGGAAATCCAATCTAGAGAATTCTTGATAGTCCCCTTAAGAACATAAGAGAAGCCATGTTGGATCAGGCCAATGGCCCATCCAGTCCAACACTCCGTGTCACACAGTGGCAAAAATTTTTATATATACACACACACTGTGGCTAATAGCCACTGATGAACCTGTGCTCCATATTTTTATCTAAACCCCTCTTGAAGGTGGCTATACTTGTGGCCGCCATCACCTCCTGTGGCAGTGAATTCCACATGTTAATCACCCTTTGGGTGAAGAAGTACTTCCTTTTATCCGTAAGTCCGTAAGTACTTCCTTTTATCCGTAAGTCCCCTTGTCCTTTCCAGGCTAAACATACTTAGTTCCTTCAACCTTTCCTCCTAAGACTTGTTTTCCAGACTTCTGCCCACTTGGGTTGCCTTCTTCAGAGCCTGTTTCAATGTGTCTGCTTTGTTCTTACAGTGCGGCTCTCAGAACTGGACGTAGTACTTCATATGAGCTCCTGTCTAACTCGGAGTGGAACCAGTACCTGTCATTTGCTTCTGTTAATGCAGAGTGCAGTAACATTAGCCTTAAAAGAAAAAGTGGTATCCCCTGCTGGCTCATGTTTGGCTTGGAATCAGCTGCAGTCCCAGAATCCTTTTCGCAAGTACTGCTGCCAAGCCAGGTGGCACTCATACCATACCTGTGCACTTGATTATTTTTGTCTAAATGTATAACTTGGCACTGAGCACTGCTGAGTTTCATTTTCTTGGTTTCAGCCCATCTTTCCAGTATGTCAAGGTCATTTGGAATTTCATTTCCATCTTCTAAAGTGTTAGGTGCCCCTCCCACTTTCCTGTCATCTGTAAATTTGATAAAGATTGATTGCCTCCACCCCTTCATCCAGATTATCTCCACCCAGGGCTTTTTTTTGGAGCAGGAATGCTGTTCCGACTGGGTTGGGGGTCAGGGGGTGTGGCCTAATATGCAAATGAGTTCCTGCTGGGCTTTTTCTACAAAAAAAGCCCTGCCTCCGCCCCTTCATCCAGGTCACTGATAAAAATGTCGAAGAGTACAAGGCTCAGGACAGAACTTTGTCACTTCAGGCTGTTAAAGTGCCACTTCTTAAGTTAGCTCCTGTTTTTATTTCTTGTTATTCTTTACAGTTGTGCCTTTATTACAGGTCCTGCCTGTAATAAATCCCCTCTTTGAATTCCTTCCTCTGATCGATCAACTAGTGTTTCTTGGTGTCTGTTAAAATCCACTTTCCTGATGCTCAAGGTACTTGTTGGTTTACCTTCCCCTTGAGTTTTCCATAAGATAATCCCTGCATCAGGAGGACAATTTCCCCTCTAAAATTTCCATCACTTTGACCTCATCAGCCAAGTCTTCCCTGTTGGCTAGGATCAAAGGCAAAGAGAGTCAGTTTCCTGCTTCCTTCCTCCATCTTCTGTAAACAGAAGTCAGAAAGGCAAGTCCGGAATTTATTGCAATTCCATACTTAGTAGGAGTTTACTTAACTGGCTTGCAAGGAGAGAATTACATTTAGATTTGCACTGATGACTGGATACAGATTAAATTATCTGCTAGCAGAAGTGGTGGGGTAATTTCCACCAGTCTCCTCTTCCTGCTGCAGACCCCTGATTTGGTTCTTATGTTCTTCCGAAGGGTCCCCTCTCCCCTAGGACCAGCATTTTGGAGAGGTCAGTAGACTGCAGGATACGTGGGGGAGCATTCTGTTCCATGGACAAAAGTGCCTTCCTTGAGTGGTAAAATTAATGTGCATTCAACCTGGAGTCTTCCAACAACTATCAGAGAGTTGAAGTCTCTCATTATTACTGATTGACACTTCTTTGCAAAGCTTGGTGGTCTGTTGGATTCTCTAACAGCAATGTTATTTTGATTTCTTTCTCTGCTTTATTAAACCCTGATGTTCTTCATGAAGCTACACGGTTCACCTGCTGGGATTTCTGTGCAAGTGTATACATTTTTGACATTGGATGTGAATCCTTGACAAATTTCCCACTAGCCTTACGCCACTCTCAAGCTCCTCTGCAGGGCTTTTTCACACGGCAAACAGAAACTGGTTTTTAGAGGATCTTGTTTGCTGTGCGAAAAAGGCGGAGCTAGTTGCAACCCCAGGGCAGATAGTGTGAAATCAGACGGAAGCCCCGCAGAGAAGAGGAGCGTGAGAGCAGCGTAAGGATAGTGGGAAATCTGTCCTCCTCTCTTTCTGTTGCATCCCTTTGAGTAAATAACCTTCTTTGGTATTGCATTCCATTTATGCCTTCTTGTGGCCTTCTCGGAATCATGTGGTTAGGGGCTCTTGGAAGGATGATGCTAGAATAGATGGATCCGGTAGAGCTGGTGTATATACCTATCTCAGAAAGGTATATATATTATGGTTTTGGTTGTATGGAAAATATATGTTGTCAGTTGATTAACTAGCTCATGATGAATCAACTCCGGGGCCTTTAACCAGTTGATGTTCCTTCTAGCCATTCTGGTCAAACAAGTTTTGCAATGCCATTCATTTCTTTATTAGTTCCTTTGCCAGTTGGCTATGCCAGGAGAGCCCAAAGTGAAGAATTTATGCAGAGAGAAAAAATTATGCATCTGTAGCAGGAAGCAGCGTATTGCTTGGGATATACAATTAACATCTCCATGCTGTTGTACATAACTAGGTTACACTTTATGGCTTAGTACTTGGTGCTGAGAACTTTGCAAGACTTCAGCTCCTTTGCAAGGAAATTCAAGGCATATGCAAAGCACCACCAATTCAGGGAATGGGTCTGCAGATATTGAGGGTGTTCCCCCATCTGGACCTTCAGCATATATTGCCTTAGAAAGCTTCCACTCCCTGGCAGTGGTACTCTGCACATGCTCAGAGACATTCTGCTTTTGATGTGAGAGAGAACCTTGTTTTGCAAACTGGGTTGGGGCCAGAGGTCTAGCTGTAATTAAAACTTGCTCCAGCGATATCAGGGCAGGGAGAGCTGAATGAATGGAGCTTCCCCTGGGGGCAGCAAGAGCCCTTTCCTTCTGTCTCATCTGTGTCAAAACATCAGCCTGAGCAAATGCAGGAATGGTGGAGGGTGTGGTTATGCAAATACCAGTGGCTGTTCTCTCCCCCCCCCCCAATCCATCCTGCCTCCCTTTAATTTACAAGCCCTGTAGCAAAATATTCCATTTGCAGCTTAGTTCAGAGTGGAAAATGGCTTCATACATCTCTGAGCTTGAGAACGAGGAAAAGGTACTGTATGATGAGAACTGGGGGTCGGGCTGGGTGGGTGGAGGTAGAGGAAGGCTGGTTTCTGGGGCAGCAGTTGGCATGGCTGGACCCAAAGATAGCAGGGGCTCCTTCTGTCGATGGGGTCAACCCACTCCCTGTTCCCAAATCTTTAAAGAGACAGAAACAGCGACTCCCACTGTCAGCTTTGTCTGGAGTCCAGCTGTGAAAAGGGGGTGGTTGTTGGCTAGAGGTTACTGGTGGGGTGTTGTCTCGTCTCCTCAGTGCATTGAACCCACTATATTATATGGGGGTAGGAGTTGTTTCTAGTTATCTCTCATAAGGAATGGCAACCCACTGGAGTGAACCGCTGAAAAGGGGGACAGCCAGGCTCTCCTGGCCCTTTGCAAGCTAAGACAGAGGAGGCTATTTGTGGCAGACCTGCTTTTTCCCCTCCCCGCTGCCTGCTGGGCTGCATCTCTTGAAGTTCCTTCCCTCGCCGCCTTCTCCTTAGGAGCTGGTTCAGAACCAATCTCTGGCGCAGGGGAAGCTCTCCAAAAAGGGAGTGCAACACAAAGAGGCCTATTGAATGACGCTGAGATAAATTTATTCCACAGAAGCCCAGTATATTTTGGGCCACGAGCGGCTGATTCGGCACATGGCGCGACACATCGCTTGACCAGCCTCCTATTTCGGCTGTGCGATCCTAGGCAGAGTTATACCCTGCTAAGTCCATTGAATGGAAGGGCTGTGGCTCAGTGGAAGAGACTCTGCTCTGCATGCAGAAGGTCCCAGGTTCAAAAGAACCAGGCTGTAGGTGATGGGAAAGACCTGAGAACCGGGGGAGCCGCTGCCAGTTTGAGTAGACCAGGGATGGCCAAACTTTCTTAACGTAAGAGCCACATAGAATAAACATCAGATGTCTGAGAGCTGCAAGACATGAATGTCAGATGTTAGATAGCCACAAGACAAGAAGGAAGGAAGAAAAGTAAATAGATTGGGGGGAGGGAGAGGTGGAAAGAAAGCAATTTTAACTTTAAATGCATTCTCCAAGCCTGCCAACGGGGCAGTGGGGACTTCAGGAGCCACACAATACATGTGAAAGAGCCACATGCGGCTCCCGAGCCGCAGTTTGACCACCCCTGGAGTAGACAGTATTGACTTTGATGGACTGATGCTCTGAATCAGTGTAAGGAAGCTTCATGCGAGTTTGAGTGCACTTAGGCAGGTTTCTGACTAAACTGGGGCTGTGATCTGTGATAGATGACAGTGGAATAAATTGGGAAATTGGTGGAATAAATTGCTTAGTCTTGAAAGTGCCCAGGAACTCATTCTTGCTGCAAATTAATGTATCTCTCTGTGAGATTTTAAAAAATCTATTCTTATCGTGGGCAGCCCAAAAGGCCTCTGTAGCCAGGGATGAAACTCCTCTGATGATAAATACCAAGAGTGAGTGTAGATCTCTTGAGGACTGTGTTTTTGGCAATGTGACCCATGCTTATGCCTTGATGTCTGCAAAGATGTCTAGAATGATCTTTGTGTCTTCAGAAGCATCCTTGCTGTCGGCAGATGCAGACCGGGAACAGATGCGGGCATGTCCAAAATTTGTCAATTGCTGACATATGTGAATCTCAAATGGATTACATGAATATCCAAAACCAGATATCTCTCCCCCCTTTTTTGGACATCCCCCACTGGAGGCTGAAAAGGACATTTTTGGGGATTGTAGACATTGATCAATATGTCTTGGAGTTTTCAGACACTAATCACATTTGTCTGAAAGTGTCAACACGCGCATGGCACAGTATCCACATTTCACTTTACAGTTGTCGTATTTCACAGTCCTTATTTACTTTGTTAACATGTCCCCCCCCCCTCCTCAGTACTATCTTATCTGCCGTGCGACTGAGAAAAGCAAGCCAGGGCCACGGGTATTTATTCCAACAACCGAATCAATCTGTGATGTTCACACACATGCACTTTTGAAAAGTCTGGACTCGTAAAGTTGCAGTGGGATTGTTCAACAGTGTTCTTTTAAACCCAACCGAGAAACCTGATACAAGTGTTTTTAGAACCGCTTTTCTTTCACATGGTGCTGAAGCACAATTAAAGCTGTGTTCCTGGTTTTCACATGTACGTTAAGTGTATTTAAAGCTGATGCTTTTTTTCATAAGATCATTTAAAAGCTGCCTTTCTACTTTTCACATGTGCAGAAACACATGCAAAGTAGCTTTGTTTTGTACACTCACAGGCACATGCGTGCAAACACACGCATATAGAGAGTGGGACCAAAAAACATTTTAAGTGGCCTCTCTGAAGTCATTCAGAGGACACTTTTTGGACATCCTTTTTGGAAAAAGGGGTGTAAGACCCTTCTTTAATCTAAGAAGGAGTCGCTCTTTCTTTCTTTGCTTTGAACAATGGCTGCAACTTGGTCAGCATCCAAATCATTGGTCCAGATGCCTGGGAATCACCCATGTGCCCATCCCTTGGAGTGGACAAAGACGTTTTTATTTTCCACTATCAGATTGCTTTTGACTGAGCCTGCTTCCGTGGGAGAATGATCCCAAATTGAGAACGCTTCCCTGTGAGTAAGCCCCACTGAATAGACTGGAGTAGGATCCTGAGTTTGGGATTGCACTGTTAGTGACTTAACAGTGAAATCCTATGCAAGGTTACTCTAACCTAAACCTATTGGTTTCAGTTGGCTTAGGCTGGGGTAACTGCGTGCTGGTAGTGAAGGCAGAGTAGAGGGGAGACAGATGTGAGTTTGAATATCGCATGGGGCTGCACCAGGTCATTTTCTCTTGGCTTCAAGTTCCCACCTGTGAAACAGGACTAGCGAGTTACTGCTGTTCATTCACACTTCTTTAATTTGTTTTTATTCAATTATGGCATTTAGAGTCTGCCTTTTTCCCTTGGCATCAAGGCAGATTATGTGGAGTTAGTCAATACAATCGACAGGATGGGGTATTCAGTAACAATACAACAGTATTAGAGTTGTAGAACCCATTAGAAATCTAAAGACAGAACCGAAGCAAAGCTGTGGCTCACTGGCAGAGCATCTGCTTGGCATGCAGAAGGTCCCAGGTTCAATCCACGGCCTTCTCCAGTAATGATAACCAGGCAGTAGAAGAAGATATTGGATTTATATCCCGTCCTATACTCTGAATCTCAGAGCAGTCACAATCTCCTTTAGCTTTTTCCCACCCCCCACAACAGACACCCTGTGAGGTAGATGGGGCTGAGAGAGCTCTTACAGCAGCTGCCCTTTCAAGGACAACTCTGCAAGAGCTATGGCTGACCCAAGGCCATTCCAGCAGATGCAAGTGGAGGAGTGGGGATTCAAACCTGGTTCTTCCTGATAAGAGTCCGCATGCTTAACCACTACACCAAACTGGCTCTCATGATGTGAAAGACCTCAGCCTAAGAACCTGGAGAGCTGCTGCTGATCTGAGTAGACAATACTGACTTGGATGGACCACGGGTCTGATTCAGTATATCAGGGCTTTTTTTCTTAGCAGGACCTCCTTTGCATATTAGGCCACATCCCTGTGCTATAGCCAATCCTCCTGGAGCTTACAGTCGGCCCTGTGCTAAGAGCCCTGTAAGCTCTTGGAGGATTGGCTACATCAGGGGGTGTGGCCTAATATGCAAAGGAGTCCCTGCTACAAAAAAAAAGCCCTGATAAGGCAGCTTCATGTGTTCATAAGTTTTAACCCGACACATTAAATGATACAGGAATTACCTTTACCTTCTAACTTGCCAGTGTGGTGCATTTAATAAAGGTGTGTCAGATTAAGGCTAAGCAGACACAGATTGAAATCCCTGCTCGGTCATGACGTCTTCGGCAAGTCTCTTATCTGTCGGCGCGACCTACTTTGCAAGTCTGTTGTCAAATACATTGGGGAGGGACAGCTGTGCCTGTGGCCCCATGCACCTTGGAGGCAGGGCAGGTGTTGAGCACGCTGAAGGCAACTGCCTGTTTCCTAGATGGTGGCTTGGGTTGCCAGGTGGTGGCTGGAGCTCCCAGAATTATAACTGGTTTCCAGGTCACTTCCTCTGGAAAAAATGACTGCTCTGGAAGTTGGACTGTAGGGTGATATACCACCCTCAGGCTCCCTTCTCCAAACTCCATCTTCCCCAGACTCCACCCCCAAAATCTCCAGGAATTTCCCAACCCAGAGCTCGCAATCTTGCCTGGAGAAAAATGGCTGTTGGAGGGTGGACTCTATGGTGTTATACCCCACAAGACTCTCCCCTCTCCAAACCGTGCCTTCCTCTGGCTCCACACCCAAAATGTTGAGGAATTTTACAATCTAGAGCTGGCAGCCCTAATGGTAGCCTGTCAATCAGGATCTCCGTGTGCGCATGCGGGTGCAGGGAATGAGGTCGTAGTTATTGACACAAGCATGTTTCCAAGAGAATGTATAATGGGAGAATCAAGGCTGATTATGATTCCTTTTTTTCAAAAAAAAAGTGCAAAACTGGTCTGTAGTTTACTGCCCATATGATATATAGGATGGAGAAGGGCAGCTTGAGACATGGGAAATAGTCTGTGGCAAAATGATGAAGAATTTATGGCATGCAGGGCTTTTTTCTAGCAGGAACTCCATTGCATACTGGACCACCCCTCCCTGATGTAGCCAATCCTCCAGAAGCTTACAGGGCTCTTAGCAGAGGGCCTACTGTAAGCTCCAGAGGATTGACAACATCAGGGTTGTGTGGCCTAATATGCAAAGGAGTTTCTGCTACAAAAAAGCCCTGATAACATGGATTAGAAGGACAGCCGAGAGCCCAGAAATTAACTTTAGGAGAAAGGGTAAACAAAGGGGGGAAAGGAGTTTAGGTTGGGAAACACCTGGAGATTTTGGGGGTGGAGCCTCAGGAGGGCGGGGTTTCAGGAGAGGAGGGAGTTCAATGTGGTATTTTGCCATAGAGTCCACCTTCTATGCGGCCATTTTCCCCAGTTGAACTCACCTGGACATCAGTTGTAATAGTGGGAGATCTCCAGCCACCACCTGGAGGTTGGCAATCATAGTGGAATTATCTGAATTCCCAGAAAGCAAAGATGGGGCAGGAGGAAAGGCTAGTAAGGAGGACGAGACATGCCAGGAACAAATGCTTTGCCCAACCCAAAATGCTACAGGAATTGTGAATAATAGGGTTGCCAGGTCTGGGTTGGAAAATACCTGGAGACTTTGGGGGTAGAGCCAGGAGAGGGTGGGGTTTGGGGAGGGGAGGGGCCTCAGCATAGTACAATGCCCTAGAGCCCACCCTTCAAAGCAGCCATTTTCTCCAAGTGAGCTGATCTCTGCCAGCTGGAGATCCATTGTGAAAGCAGGAGATCTCCAGGCCCCATCTGGAGACTGGCAACCCTAATAATAATAGGTGATTGAACACTTTTAAACTCATTCTCCTTGGCAGTATGTGCACATTATTATTACATTATTTTCTTCTCCTGTCCTGGTGCTCCTCAGGGTAACTCTAGCACAGGGATTGGAAGTTTAGCCCCATGGCCTGGAATGGCTGAACAAATGGCCATTTGTTTAACCCACAGGCTAACGAGATTAGTCCAGAGGGGATTAGAGGTGGGCTGATCCCTCCCAAGAACAAGAGTCACAGCCATCAGTGTGTGGGCTGCAAAGGCACAGTGGGGTAACATCCAGCAGCATCCGAAGGGCTGGATTTCAGAGCACGTACCTTCTTGCTCCAATTCGACTCACATTTGTCACTTGCTTTTCTGGGTTTGTCTCTTGCCCCCTCTCTTGCTCCTGGTGCTCATAGTGGGAGGTGCAGCTGGTGGTGGGAAGGGGGAATTATAGAAGCAGACTGATTGGCACAGAACGTTTTTTGAGTTGGTAACCCAGTGCCCTGTCTCCACCAATGGCCAGTCAGACGGCCAGGGAGACATTCAGAAGCATCAGCCTTCTCTGTCGTTTGCCTCTGTGGTATACTGCTTTTGAACTTGGACGTTCCATTTAAATGTCATTGAAAATAAACCTAGGTAGGCCTGACTTAGGTGACCCAGGCTAGCCCAGTCCCATCTTGGAAGCTAAGCAGGGTTGGCCCTGGTTAGCACATGAATGAGAAACCACTAAGGAAGTTCAGGGTTGTGAAACAGAGGCAGGCAGGGCTTTGTTTGTAGCAGGAACTCCTTTGCCTGTTAGGTCACACCCTTCTGAAGTAGCCTATCCTCCTGGAGCTTACAGGGCTCTTAGGACAGGGCCTACTGAAAGCTCTTGGAGGATTGACTACATCAGGGGTGTGTGGCCAAATATGCAAAGGAGGTCCTGTTACAAAAAAAGTCCTGGAGGGAGGTAATGGCAAACCACTTCTTTTCATCTCTTGCCTCAAAAATCCTACAGGTTGCCAAAAGTCAGTTGTGACTTGATGGCCTTTTCCACCCCCAGACCTGACTGCCTTTCAGCAGACAGGTCATTCTCTCCATTGGGCAAGGGTGGATTTCAGAACACGTCTCTGAACGTGGAGGTTGTATTGCAGAGGGAAGGTCTCTGGGGAGAGGCTGCCAATTAGCTTCTGACACAAAGAGGGAAGCAAGGGAGGAGGACTAAATCAGGGGCAGGGAGGTGGACTCCAGAAACAAGGGCCAGGGGGCTTGATGTTATCGCAGAGGGCAAGCTGGGCCATGCCTCCATCAGAGGAACGAACTTCTGTATCTGTGGGACATTTGACTTTCTAAAGCTGTTAATGGCTCAGCGACCTCTTCAAGGTCGGCATTGCAAAAAGTGGCAAAGCGCATGGGCGCGGGATGCGCCAATTACACAAACATAACGAGCCGTATTGATTAGGATGGAAAAGCAAAGCCTTGCTCCAAAGGGTGCACAGTGACTGGGGGAGGGGAGCCTCCATGACCCCATTTTGGACCTGCCCAGCCTCACAGTTGCGGCTGCCACTCTCCCCTAAGCCAGCATCGAAACGAGTGCAGCGCCCAACCGCAGAATGCAAATGCAAGTTCTCATAGTTTTATGCATCCCCATAGTTCTTGAGAGCCAGTTTGGTGTAGTGGTTAAATGTGCAGACTCTTAATCTGGGAGAACTGGGTTTGATTCCACTCTCCTCCATTTACAGCTGTTGGAATGGCCTTGGGTCAGCCATAGCTCTCACAGAGTTGTCCTGGAAAGGGCAGCTTCTGTGAGAGCTCTCTCAGCCCCACTCACCTCACAGGGTGTCTGTTTTGGGGGAAGAAGATAAGGAGATTGTAAGCCGCTCTAAGACTCTGATTCAGAGAGAAGGGCAGGGTATAAATCTACGGTCTTCTTATGCTGGACCATGTATTCGTCATGAGAAAGATCCTGGGGTTCATGCCTAGGGGAAAGTTGTGGGTAAGAGGAGACTGGGACAGGATTCTCGTTGGCCTGTAGATGGTTTCAGTGGTTAGTCATGTTGGTCTGCAGTGGAATGGCTAGATTGGAGTCCAATAGCATCTTAGAGCTCTGGCCGGGAATGGCCCAGGCTAGCTCTATCTTGTCAGATCTTGGAAGCTAAGTAGGGTCAGCCTTAGTCAGTATTTGGATGGGAGCATGGGGGAATCCAGGGTCATGAGCAGGGTCATTTTGTAGAAAAAAGAGGTGCCGGAGCTCATTAGCACAATGCATTCGCATAACCCTGATGTCTCCGGAAGGTGTGCTAAATTATATTAGCTCAGCATCTACCTTAAAATGCTTCTTGAATTATAATTATCATAATAAAACCTTACTCCCACCCAGGGCTTTTTTTGAGCAGGAACGCACAGGAACTCAGTTCCGGCAGGCTTTGTGTCAGGGGGTGTGGCTTGATATACAAATGAGTTCCTGCTGTGCTTTCCCCACAAAACCCCTATGAAGCAATGGAGATGTCAAGGGTGTGGCCTAATATGCAAATGAGTTCCTGCTGGGCTTTTTCTACACCCCACCCCCCCGCTCCCATCCAATATTCCCGCTAAGCTGTGGAGTCTTGTGAGCAAAAATTCTACTTTGTGAGCCCTACTGGCATAAAAGATGTGAGCTACTGCATAAATTAGCTTGCTCTGGGGCCATCCTTCCTAAGCTAAGATGAAAATATGCGAGCCGGAGACTAAAACACTGAGCTGGCTCTCCCTAACTCAGCTTAGAGGGAACACTGCTCCCGTCATACATTTTAAATGACTTTCTCCTATGTGGCCACAGTGGCATGATGAAGATTTCTATCTGTCTGCTTTGTATGTTTTGGTTGTTTCCCATTTTTTGTGGGGGGAAATATTGGAAAATTTGTCAAATCTTAAGAGTTCAGCAAAATTCTCACAGGGGATTTGAACAATGGAGTCCAGAAGCAAGTATTTTTTTGGTGGTGGTGGGGGGAGTGGTTTAAGAAAGAAAGAGCACAGTAAAATTTAGAGGTTCTGGAGCTCCGCTCCTGTGAGCTCCTGCCCAAAATGAGGCCTGGTCATGAGTGATACAGAGCCAGGAAGTGGCGAACCACCTCTGAGTGTCTCTTGCCTAGAAAAGTCCCTGGGTTCAGCATAACTGATGGGGAACTGATGGGAAACTGCCTCTGAGCATGTGCAGGCAAAAAACCGTGCTGTTATGAACTGATGCATTTGCCTCATACCAGGGGTGGCCAAACTTGCTTAATGTAAGAGCCGCATAGAATAAACGTCAGACGTTTGAGAGCTGCAGGAAAGGAAGAAAGACAAATGGAGGGAGGGAGAGGTGGAAAGAAAGCCACTTTAACTTTAAATGCCTTCTCCAAGTCAGCCAACAGGGTAGTGAGGGCTTCGAGAGCTGCACAATATGTGCAAAAGAACCGCATGTGGCTCCCAAGCAATAGTTTGGCCACCCCTGCCTTATACTGAATTGAGCCATTGGTTCATCATGCTTGTTATGGTCTGCCCCAGTTGGCACTGGCTTCCTGGGGTCTTCTCAGGTAGAGGCCATTTTCTGAATTCTGGCTACCTGGACACACTGCCATGGACTGAACCCAGGGCCATCTTGTAAAGCAGGCGCCCTTCCCCTGAGCCATGGCCCATTTCCCTTCAGTGACTTACTTACTTATGCACTTCATTTATAGCCTGCCTTTCTTGCTGAAACGCGAGGCAAATTGCACAATTAAAAACAATGAAATAAGAGCAGCATATGAATGCAACCCATGGTGCTACAAAATTGGATGACAAAACGAGAGAAGTGCACACTCAAAACAGTATAATGCATAAGAATAGAGCAGTACAATAAACATCACACAACAAACAACGAAACAAAACTGAATTACAAAATTAGAGCAAAATACAGCACAAACGGCATGATGTATGCAACGAAGAAAGCGACGAAAGCTTCATAAAATTTACAGTTAACTAGAAAAGCAATTCCTTCTGCTTATACAAAATACGCTCCTGTCCTGAGCTGTTCTGTTACCTTTGGAATGTGCAGGAGCTTTCCTGACCTCATCAGGCAGCCTATTCCACCAGGTGGGAGCTACACCAGAGCAAGTGCCTCAGTAAGGGCAGCAGTTGATATTACGTCTTTGCAGGGTGGTGTCTTCAGAAGAAGCCTTTGCTAAGAAGAGCACAGCTGGTTGGGATAGGTGGCCTTACAGTAGTGGGAGCGCCCTTTCATAGTCCCAAATGGATTCCGGCACATGCCTTTGTGGCTATCATCTGCTCCTGAATGTTTCCATTGCTGTTGGTGCTTTTGCCTTATCTCTGTCTTTCGGTTTCTGTCTTTCTGCTCCGTCCTCCCAATTCCTTCTCTCTCCTCCCCTCACATACCCTGGCCTGCTCCACGTTCTGGTCTCAGGCAACAGAGGCAGAAGGGACAGCCTCGGAAGACTCCACAGAGACCCCACCCTGTGGTGCAGAGGTGCCCTTAGCTGGCGCCCAAACAGAGGGTGTCAATCCCTGCCTTCCACGGGAGACTGAAGAGCATGCCAGAATCCCGAGGGAATACACAGTAAGAAGTTTGGCACGTGAAGATGAGGCTTTTAACCTGTACTTTCCTTTGTGACCCCCAATTCCTTGGGACTCAAGGCTGAGTGCTCTCTCCTTCCACTCTCCATTATCTCCCCAAAGTTCTTAAGTTGTGCATGCAGCTGAGCGTCACAAAAAACCTGACAGACGTTCATGATATTTGTACACCGAATAAAGGATGGCTCAGGTGTGGTTGAAATGGCAGGGTGGCTGATAGTGCAGTCTAAGAATGCTTCACAGACCTGAGTAAGGTTCCGGGCTCTTTCACACATGCTAAATAATGCAATCTCAGTCCACTTCTGCGACCGTTTGCACGTGGATTTTGCTCACACGACAAAATTCAGTTGCAAAGTGCATGGAAAGTGTGTTATTTTAGTGTGTGCGAACGCCCCCAGTCTGAGTAGATCTGGCTATGGTGGAGGCTCTCTTAAGTGCGCAAGGCTGGTGTTGCTTCAGCTCTGTCCATAAATATTGTGAACAGGGTTACCAGGTCCCCCAGCCCAGCCACTGGTGGAAGATGGGGGGTGGGGTATGGTTGCCAGATCCAGGTTGGGAAACTCCTGGGAATTTGGGGGTGGATGTGGGGAAGACAGGGACGTCATTGGGGTATAATGCCATAGAGTCCACCCTCCAAAGCATCTGTTTTATTCAGGGGCACTGATCTCTAGTCTGGAGATGAGGTGTAATTCCAGGAGAATCCCCAGATCCTGCCTGGAGGCTGGCATCCCTGCACATGAGTAACCTGCCTTATGGGAACAGTGGGGATCTATTGAAAGGACCACCAAAACCTGGAATTCTGATTAACAAGAAGGAAATGAAAGAAGACCCTCAAATTATAGTATGTTTTAACAGCCATGGGAATTGGCCAGCTGTGAAAACAAGGAACACTTTCCCGTTTGATTGTTTAATTTTGAATTCAGTTCTGGCCTTGATTGGTCTTTTAGGCCAAAATCTTGTGCAATTACAGCAACACGTTCCTTCAACAACTTACTATAGGAACAGTGAAATTAGTCATTAATTTGTCTTTATAACCTTTCTACTTTTTTCTGTTAAAAATGATATGAAAGAGAGCATGGCGGAGGCCTTGTGTGGGTTCTGTGTGGGGAAGGAGGCGTGTGTATGAGCCAGCCCACGATAGTCACCTGAGAACGCAAAGCCAGCATAATGTTGTGGTTAGAGTATCAGATGTGGGAAACACAGGTTTACGTCCTCGTTACCTCACAAGGAGGTAGCTGTGAGAATCAAACGGAGGAAAGGCGAATGATGCTGTTAGCCGGTGTGGGTCCTCATCAAGGAGACAAGTATAAATATCTAAAACGGGTGTCAAACTAATTTATTATGAGGGCTGGATCTGACATAAATCAGACCTTGTCGGGCTGGGCCATGTGTGTCATAAAATGTAATGCCAGGTAGCAGAGATATAAACTTTATAAAGGACACAAACAAACACAATTAAATATTTTTTTAAAAAAAGACTTAAAACATGCTTAAAGTATAGCACTCTTGTAATATTGTGGTCAGTATAAAAACAAGCTCTCCCAGTTCCTCCCCAAGAGAGGAGCCTCAGCTTTGATTCTGTGCAATTGAGAAATCCTGGCAAAGCAAGCTGTGACACAGAAAGCAAGATGGAAGGAAAAGGATAGGAGCCCTCTGGGGGCCTGATCTGGCCCCTGGGCTGCATGTTTGACACCCCTGATCTAAAACGTATTCTCCCAAGGATGCATGCAGAGTCTCAGAGTGCCATTGGAGCTTATAAATCAGTACATTCACAGCAAATCCCAGACTGGAGCGTTTGTAACATTCATGCAAAAAGCTTAACAAGAAAGGCCCCTTAACAGTGTCAGTCTGACCTCTCTCTCCAGCAGCACTGAAGTACTTCTTCACCCAAAGAGTAATTAACACATGGGATTCATTGCTGCAAAAAGCGGTGGCAGCTACAAGGATAGATAGCTTCAAGAGGGGATTGGATAAACATACGGAGCAGAGTTCCATCAGTGGCTGTTAGCCACAAAATATAGATTGGGCAGTGATGTTTTGTATTTCTTGGTGCTTGGGGGCAGCAACAGTGGGAGGGCTTCTGGAGTTCTGGCCCCACTGATGGACCTCTTGATGACACCTGGGTTTTGGCCACTTTGGGACACATAGTGTTGGACAGGATGGCCTGATACAACATGGCTTCTCCTATATTTTATGTCTGGGGCAGTGATTCTCTGTATTCTTGGTGTTTGTGGGGGAGGGGGGATGGTGGGAGGGGCTTCTGGAGTTCTGGCCCTTCTGGTGGACCTCCTGATGGCACCTGGGTTTTGGCCACTGTGTGACACGGAGACCAATTTCTCACAGGAGAGCCGGTTTGGTGTAGTGGTTAAGTGTGCGGACTCTTATCTGGGAGAACCAGGTTTGATTCCCCACTCCTCCACTTGCACCTGCTAGCATGGCCTTGGGTCAGCCATAGCTCTGGCAGAGGTTGTCCTTGAAAGGGCAGCTGCTGTGAGAGCCCTCTCCAGCCCCACCCACCTCACAGGGTGTCTGTTGTGGGGGAGGAAGGTAAAGGAGATTGTGAGCCGCTCTGAGACTCTTCGGAGTGGAGGGCGGGATATAAATCCAATATCATCTTCTTCTTCTTCTACTAGTGTTGCTCTGCCACTAGGCTTCTGTTTTCCCCTGGTGCAAGCAACTGATTTCCAACGAGTTGCTCTGGGGGCACATTTTGACAAAGGGCTTCTTCCAATTCCCCGCGTGGCATCATAATCCTTCAGAGACAACATCACAAAACCGCACGGGGAACTGGAGGGAGCCCCGTGTCAAAATGTGCCCGTGGAGAAATTGGTGGAAAATTGACAGTTTGCATCAGAGGAAACAGAAGCCCGGGGGTGGAGCAATGCTAGTGAGAAAGTGGTCAGGGTATAGGACTAGATGGTCTCATCTAACATGGTTTCTCTTATGAATGTGTTGATACAAATCCACTTTGAGGTCTTCAAAACGTATAGAAAGTAGGGCTTCACTGAAAAAAAAACTTCCTATCCCCTTATGGAATTTATTTGCCTCCATGCTATGAAGCGTCAGCTGCCCATTTTTATACATTAAGCCTTAATTGAAGGGACAGGACTCCCTCCAGGCCTCTTGGCATCACAGCTTGGACTGAACCAAAATCAGTAGTCCATTGGCAGGAAGCCTGGTTTAACAGCGTCCTGAAGAGGATGGCTAGTCCACGTACATATACTTGCACTGGTGTTATTTACTTCCTGCTTCTTTTCTCTCTGCCTCTTTGCCCTGCTCTCTGCCATTACCTTTTCCCTT
This sequence comes from Heteronotia binoei, assembly GCF_032191835.1. Lineage (NCBI taxonomy): Eukaryota > Metazoa > Chordata > Lepidosauria > Squamata > Gekkonidae > Heteronotia > Heteronotia binoei. The sequence continues at coordinate 24,365,284 of NC_083240.1, forward strand.
CTCAGATAAAGCATTTTGTGAAGGACGACTCAGACGAAGCCGAGTTGGTTCAGTTCCTCAAGAATTACCCTTCCAAGGAGCGCTTCCGTTTTGTGCCATCAGAAGGGATCCAGAAGGACGAAGGGGTGGGCCGCGCAGACGCCAAGATGTTCTCCAGCATGGTCAGGACCATCCCGGATGACACCTTGGTTGAAAAAGAGCAGAGGCCCTTCCATTGCCCGCAGCCCCTTGACTTGCAACAGCAGCACATGGCTGCCCCGACACCGCCGAGCCCTTCCCGACCCAGAAGCCCCTGGGGCAGGCTTGACCCCTATGATTCTGATGAGGTAAGGCATTTCCCACACTGGCTCTCGTTTCAGTCCCCTGTGCTGGGCTCCCTAGCAGTGACTGCTTCTGGAATGTGGGTACGGAGTTGGCAACAACCTTCGAAACCTTTTGGTGCTTCTTTTTGTTTCTCAAATGGAACCTTGCTTTATGTAGGAGTGGAGGGAAGTAATGGGGGTTGGAAGCCTTGCTGGCAGTGAAGTTGTGCTGAATCAGATACAGAAGGACACAGAGGTCATTTGAAAACCCACAAGGTGGCGGAGATAGTTTCTTTGCTGCTGTTGTGTCTGCTGAATCTCATCCAACTGTTTAGGATAACATGTACTTAGATGCCCAGCCCTGTCAGGTGTGGATAGTGACTCATTTGTAAATTGTGAAGTTTTTGAAAGATTCTTTGCAGATAATATCAGATGCCGGTTGAAGTGGACTGTACATTTGGCTGTACATTTCAGTGGCAATGTTGAGGGGCTGGGGGCACTGGATAATCAGGTTATTATGGATCAGTGATGGCCAAACTGTGGCTCAGGAGCCACATGTGGCTTTTTTGCACATATCTTGTGGCTCTTCCTTCCTGTAAGAGCCCTCTCAGCCCCACCTACCTCACAGGGTGTCTGTTGTGGGGAGGGGGAAGGTAAGGAGATTGTGACCAGAGACTCGGAGTATAGGGTGGGATATAAATCCAATACCTTCTCTCAAAGCCCACCACCACCTCATTGGACTGCTTGGAGAAGGCATTTTCTCCTTAAATCACTTCTCCAAGCCAAGCCAGCTGCCAGCTTGGAGAATGCATTTAAAGTTAAAGTAGCTTTATTTCCCCCTCTCCCTCCATTTCCTTCCTTCCTTCCTTCCTTCCTTCCTTCCTTCCTTCCTTCCTTCCTTCCTTCCTTCCTTCCTTCCTTCCTTCCTTCCTTCCTTCCTTCCTTCCTTCCTTCCTTCCTTCTCTCAAACATCTGACGTTCATGTCTTGCAGGTCTCAAAGATCTGACATTTATTCTGTTTGGCTCTTATATTAAGCAAGTTTGGCCACCCCGTTATAGATAGGCTTGGATGGATCCTCCTGGTAGATGTTGTCAGAGTGCTTGGAGTTGTGAAGGCCACTAGGAGAAAATTAGGGTGCCCCCTTGGCAAAACAGTAAATGAGTTCCTAATGTAAATAAATTTCCCTAGGCTTTTAAAGAAGGCTGTTGTTAAGAGCTGTGATAAGAAAGCCTTCCATATTAAAAAGAAGATCTGGAGAATGATCGGCTATAACTATATAATTGACATGTTCACTTTCTCACCTACTTTGTTTAGTATCTATGTTATTAAGCCACTAAATGAGATTGTAGCTTTTGGGTTTGATATCATCAATATGCTGATGACAACCAGCTCTGTCTTTCATAAACTAGGCCTCCAGAAGCAGCCATCTCTGCCCTGGGCTTTGGCCTCTATGCCATTGTCTGCTAGTAAAGGGCAGAAACAAGCTAAAGCCATGCAAGATAGTGGAGCTGGGTGGAACACTTACTGGCTTGGAGGCAGATGAGTTGCTAACTTTGGAGGAAGTAATGCTGTCGTTGGCAGAAATATGCAAAAAGCTTGGGGGAACTCTGCTGATGGATTGGCAGATTGGGTGTTATTGCTCGAAATGCTTTCTTCCAATGCCTCCTGGTATGCAGATTGGCTCTGTTCCACACCACTTGAACCTCAAGGCTAGATTACTTCAACAACTTTACATAGACCTGCCATGGAGGCCTAGAAACTAAAGTTGGTTCAGAACTTTGAACTAAGACACGTTTCCTCAGTTATATCAGTTATATTACACAGTTTTGAAAACAGAGTCTGGAAACTTAGCCAATCTATGATGGTGATGTAAGCATTTATTTCATTTTCACCCTGCCTTGGCTTACATAGTTCTCCTGCCCTCTATGTTATCCTCACAACAACCCAGTGGGCTAGGTTAGGGCAAAAGAGAGTGACTGGCCCAAGGTCGCCCAGCAAGTTTCCATTGTAGAATGGGGATTCAAACCTGGGTCTCCCAGATCTTAGTCTGACACTTCAAAGTATACAGCAGGGGTGGCCAAACTGCAGCTCGGGAGCCACATGTGGCGCTTTCGCACATATTGTGCGGCTTTCAAAGCCCCCACCGCCCTGTCAGCCAGCTTGGAGAAGGCATTTCTCACTTTAAATCACTTCACCAAGTCAGCTGGTGGCTTGAAGAATGCATTTAAAGTTGCTTTCTTTCCACTTCTCCCCGCCTATTTGCCTTTCCTTCCTTGTGGCTCTTAAACATCTGACGTTTATTCTGTATGGCTCTTACATTAAGCAAGTTTAGCCACTCCTGGTCTACAGTATGCTAGCTCTCTTTTAAAGCCCCTCATGGCCTAGGACCAACAAAAGTGAAGGACCATCCCTTCCTACATGCCAGTTCCTCTGACTGAGCCAGCTCCTCTGGCTATGATGGATGCCCCAGTGCTTGAGAACTGCGTTGCTCTGTAGGTAAATATGGTCCCTTCTAAGATTCAACTCTCTATGATCTGGAAGGAAGTACTTTGAAAAAAGGAGGGCGTCCTCTTCTGCTGGGCTTTGTGTTGTTTAGACTGCCATCTTCATGAGAGAAGTTTGGCTGATAAGTTATTTGTAACTAGAGTAGGATTCTGTTTTTCCGTTTTTCATAAGGTGATTTAACAGTATGCATTATATGCTTTGTAAAGTATTTTGAGGAGGGAAGTTGGCATGGTATAGTGCCTGATCCTGTTAGATCTTGCAAGTTTAGCAGGTTTGGTACTTGGATGGGAGACCACCATGGAAGACTCCACCGTGGAAGGCAATGGCCAACCAGTTCTGCATCTCACTTACCTTGAAGGGTCTTTGCTGGGGTTGCCATAAGACGCTTGCCACTTGATAGTGCTTACATACATACAGTGCTTTGAAGCCCACTTTTTGTGGAGAAAGGCAGCTTAAAAAGGGTTACAGGAATAAAATTTTCACTGATTTTTGACAGAAAATAAAGCAATTAAGGGAAGTTTGCAGTTAATAAGAAAGGGATACTGCAATATATTAACAGACAGTGTATAACAAATATGACAATAACGAGCCACGCTACTGAATACGCAATGCAAGTTAATTGCAGAAAGGAATTGTGTAATCAAACAGATCTGTGTCAGAATGCCAAGTCTCTGTTCTCTCTCTAGAACTAACTTGTTGGGTGGTGCAAGTCACAGATTGGCCTCCCCAGCTTATTTTTCCTAATATGTCCCACAGCCATTCTTTATATGGAATTGTTGTTTTTTTCCATGCAGAATTTTAAATGATCTATTTTAATGGTACATCTTACCCCAAAGAGAGGAGTTTCCCAAAGTTTCCATGGTTCAGAAGAACTGTTATCATTTAAAAAAAAAAACACCAGTTCACACCTTGCACCAGGTTACCTAGGGCTGGTGCAGGATGGAGCTGTTCTGTCTGTAATCCTCTTCCACATCCAGCAGTGTTTCAATGATCTCTTCATTCTCTGGGCTGTTCTCCAGGACTCTTCTGAAACTGCTCCTTGTTTCCTTGTTTATGTGGAATTGTACATTGCAACCATCAAATTGTCTAGCCAAGGGGTCCCCAACCCTCCCTTCAAGAAGGATGTGGACAGAATGGAGCAGGTGCAGAGGAGAGTGATGAGGATGATCAGGGGCCTGGAGACCAAGCCCTGTGAGGAGAGGCTGAGGGACTTGGGAATGTTCAGTCTAGAGAAGAGGAGGTTGAGAGGTGATATGATTGCTCTCTTTTATTTTTATTATTATTTTATTATTTATTATTCTTATTTTTAATGTAAATAAGACGAAGGAAATTATAGTGGATTATAGGAAGAGTAGTCTGGACATTCAGCCGTTGTTTATTGATGGTGTTATGGTAGAACAGGTGACAGAATGGAAGTTTTTGGGAATTACTATGAAACAGGATCTAACATGGGTGGCAAATACTTCAGCTCTAGAGAAAAAGGCCCAGCAACGACTATACTATTTAAGACTCTTAAGATCACAACAACTGTCAGGGAGTCTGCTGGTTGCCTTTTATCGTAGTTCCATTGAGAGCATTTTATCTTATTGCCTCTGCGTGTGGTTTGGGAGCTGCACGGAAGCAGAGAGAAGGGTGCTCCAAAGAGTGATGGTAAGAGCACAGAAGATTTGTGGATGTTCTCTCCCCTCATTGGTGGATCTGTATAATATGGGATGTAAAAGGAAGATACAAATGATCTTAAGGGACCCTTCACATCCGGGCCACTTGCTATTTGAGATCTTACCGTCAGGTAGGCGATATAGAGTGTTGAAGGCTAAAACAAATAGATTCAAGGGCAGCTTCTAGCCAAGTGCCGTGGTTAGGCTAAATGCAGGGTCATGAATGGTTATTTGTTTTTAGATGCATTTAAATGGTCTATGTATATGTCCTTTTTTTTGGATGTTGATGCATTGGTATGTTTGTGGAAGAGCACCTCATTTCGTTGCTCTCATTTTCTTTTTTTGAGAACAATGACAATAAATTTATCTATCTATCATCTATCTATCTATCTATCTATCTATCTATCTATCTATCTATCTATCTATCTATCTATCTATCTATCTATCTACCTATCATCTATCTATCTATCATCTATCTGTCTGTCTATCTATCTATCTATCTATCTATCTATCTATCTATCTATCTATCTATCTATCTATCTATCATCTATCTGTCTGTCTATCTATCTATCTGTCTATCTATCTATCTATCTATCTATCTATCTATCTATCTATCTATCTATCTATCTATCTATCTATCATCTATCTGTCTATCTGTCTGTCTGTCTATCTATGTATCTGTCTGTCTGTCTGTCTGTCTGTCTGTCTGTCTGTCTGTCTGTCTGTCTGTCTGTCTATCTATCTATCTATCTATCTATCTATCTATCTATCATCTATCATCTATCTATCTATCATCTATCTATCTTAAGTATTTGAAGGGCTGTCACTTAGAGGAGGGCAGGGAGCTGTTCCTGTTGACAGCAGAAGAGAGGACACGCAGTTGTGGGTTTAAATGAAAGGTGGGAAGGTACCAGCTAGATATTTGGAAAAACTGTTTTACCATAAAAATTGTTCAACAATGGAATGGGCTGCCTAGGGAGGTGGTGAGCTCCCCCGCACTGGCAGACTTTAAGCAGCAGCTGGAAAAACACTTGTTTGGGATGCTCTAGGCTGATCCTGCATTGAGTAGGGGATTGGACTGGGTGACCTGTATGGTCCCTTCCAACTCTATGATTCTGTTATTCTAACTTTTTTGAGCCTGAGAGCACCTGTTATGAGCCTGGGCCTGCAAAGGGGGGCCTAGTGGCTCTGGGAAAGCCTGTATTAGAGTGACTCTGGGCCTACATTTCCCAGGTCAATCTTTGGATCCTGTGATTGGTTCTCCCTCTTTGTGCTGTCTTTCAGGATGACAAGGAGTATGTGGGGTTTGCGACACTTCCCAATCAAGTACACCGGAAGTCTGTGAAAAAAGGCTTTGATTTCACACTCATGGTTGCAGGTATGGGGGGGACGTGTGTGTGTGTGTGGATGGGGGAGAGTTTTCCTTTGATGCCCTTGAATGTTGGAAGCTGCACCTTCTTCGTTATACTTTGAGGACAGTTTCATGGAAAATCAACAGCCGCTAGCCATCATAACCAAATGGAACCTCCATGTTCAGAGGTAATATACCTCTGAAATCTAGTTGCTGTGGCGACAGCAAATAGCAGGAGAAAGCTGTTATCAGATGCAAATTTGGAGTCATATTTATGATGAGGAGTCCTTTCTGTTTTTCAGTGTCCAGGTTGATTAGCTTATCTGTTGTATTGTGACTTTCTGCTTACTGGAAGCTGCCTTGGCTGAATCTGGAGAGCAAGGGTATAAAATTGTTAAATAATCAAAGAAATATTATTTATTTATTTATTTATTTTAGTATTCTGCCCTTTCCCATGAGCGGGCTCAAGGCAGATAACATTAGGTCACAATTAAAAGTTACAAATTAAAATCATATAATAGTACAATAAAACCATAAAACAATAATAGTGTCCACAAGGATAAAGGTTCCATCAATTTGACCTAGCAAGTGCTAACTCATGACAATTGATGCCATGGTAAAGCAGTCTTTCTTTATGGCCACAAAACTCTTTGTTGTGCCATGAAGATCTGGGAATCCTCTGCACATCTACATAGCCTGTGTTTTACCTACATTGAAAATGATGGACACTCCTCAAGCCACGACTTGCCACTTTGGAGCTAGCCCTGGCTTCCAATATGTCTGTCTTTCCGAAAGCCAAGTTCTTAATCTGGTCTTCCTTATCTTCTCCTTTCTATGCCCGATGGCAAAAAAAAAAAATATAAGAGAAGCCATGTTGGATCAGGCCAGTGGCCCATACAGACCAACATTCTGTGTCACACAGTAGTCAAAACCCAGATGCCATCAGGAGGTCCACCAGCAGGGCCAGAACTCCAGAAGCCCTCCGACTGTTGCCCCCCAAGCACCAAGAATACAGAGCATCTAGACTTCGTGGCTAATAGCCACTGATGGACCTCTGCTCCATATGTTTATCCAATCCCCTCTTGAAGCTGTCTATGCTGGTAGCTGCCGCCAGTTCCTGTGGCATTGAATTCCACATGTTAATTACTCTTTGGGTAAAAAAACCACTTCCTTTTATCTGCTCTAAGTCCTACTGCTCATTAATTTCATTGAGTGCCAACGAGTTCTTGTATCATGAGAAAGGGAGAAAAGTACTTCTTTCTCTCCCACACAGAATTTTGTACACTTCTATCAGGTCACCCTTGTTGTCATTTCTCCAAGCTAAAGAGCCCTAACCTCTTTAACCTTTCTTCATAGGGAAGGTGTTCCATCCCCTTAATCATTTTAGTTCCCCTTTTTCGCACCTTCTCCAGTGCTATTATACATTTTTGAGGTGTGGTGGCCAGAACTATTCCAAATAAGGCTGCATCATCAATTTATGTAAGGGCACTGGATCCTATTTTACTACCTAGCAGTGATTTGTTATCAGAGAGCTTTTGTACTGAGAGTTTTATGTTCTTTCGCATTCTTTCAGTTTTGCTCTGTACCCTAAACAGATGGTAGCAGAGAGGTAGAAACTCTACAGCTAGTTTTAAATGTCATTCCTTTTAGTGAACAGTGCCATTTGTAACACTCAGTTCCCAGGATAAAAGTACGGTTTGAAAGATGTTTGCCTGTCTTCTATCTTTTGTTTTTTCGACTGAATTCTGTTTGCTGCTGTTTTTCTCCCAGGAGAGGCCGGGCTGGGGAAGTCCACTCTTGTAAACAGTCTCTTTCTCACTGACCTGTACAAGGACCGCAGACTCCTAAATGCGGAAGGTAAGGTGGCTTATCTGAACCATCTTTTCTTTCTGTTCCTTTTACAGGAGAAAGCTGGAGCAGGAGGGGTACCCCCGCACTTCAGAAAGGGGAGGCAGTTTGACACAGAAGGAACCGTGCAAGAGGGCCCTGCCCTGGCCCGGCCTTCTGAGGCACAGCCTCCCCTAGTTCCCTCCCCCCGCCCCACTTTTGAAAGTGCATAGATTGATGGTGACTCACAATTATAAATGGTCTGGGGAGAGTGGAGAGAGAGAGAGATTAGACAAAATTAGATTTAAAAAGGATTAGACAAAATCACAGAGGATGAGTCTATCCACAGCTGTTAACCATGAAAATTAAATGGAGCCTTCATGTATAGGAGCAGTTATACTGGATGCTAGATGCTGGAGAGGAGAGCTGTTGACCTCATGCCTTACCTGCAGGCTTCCTGAAGGTATTAGGCTGGCCTCTGTTGCAAGCAGGATACTGGTCTACATAGCCTTGCGTTGGTCTGATAGAGCAAGGCAGCGCTTATATCCTTGTTAAAAAGACATTAAATACCCTTTTTAGCAGTCATTAGCTCTGATAGCTAAATGAAGCCTCCAGGTACAGAAGCAATGTACCTCACAGTATGGGCTGTTGGGAGGAATCTCTATCCCAGGGGTCCTCAACCTTTTTAAATAGGGGGCCAGTTCACTGTCCCTCAGACTGTTGGAGGGCCGGACTGCCGTTACTGTACAAGGCCGCGGGCCGTCAGTTCTCCGTCTTCTGCATCTCTCTCCCTTCCCCACACCACACACCCTGGCCTGGGAACTCACCTCACCTCGGTATCACCTCACACTCTGACTCCACCACCTCAGCCCAGTGCCGGAAGTGTGCGTTGCTAACGCAAGTTTAGGTCGAACGTCACTTCCGGTCTGATTTTGCCATAACCCGGCGGGCCGCATAAACGTCCTCAGCGGGCCGCATCTGGCCCGCGGGCCGTAGGTTGAGGACCCCTGCTCTATCCTTTATGAGAAGGCTTTTGTGTTTCCCACGTTAGTGCTTGAGGAGATTTGGCTGTGAGCCTGTCCACTGTCAAAAACAGTATACTGGAGTAAGACATTGCCTGGATTTTTGGCCTTTTGTGATGCTATTAGCCACAGTGTATTGTTGGACCTCTCTGTCTGGGGCAGTGATGCTCTGTATTCTTGGTGCTTGGGGGGGCACAGTGGAAGGGCTTCTAGTGTCCTGGCCCCACTGATGGACCTCCTAATGGCGCCTGGGTTTTTTGACCACTGTGTGACACAGAGTATTGGACTGGATGGGCCATTGGCCTGATCCAACATGGCTTCTCTTATGTTCTTATGTTGTGTAACATTTGCACTTGCCTCTTAGCTTGATGCTTCCCTGCAAACCTCATTTCTGTTCTTTTCTCCCTGTGGCTAGAACGGATTATGCAGACGATAGAAATAACGAAGCATGTGGTGGACATTGAGGAGAAAGGCGTGAAGCTCCGTCTTACTATCGTGGACACGCCGGGCTTTGGGGATGCTGTCAACAACACAGAGTGGTATGTCTCCGCCTCAGAGAGAGGAGAGGAATTAGCCCTGGCAGCTTGAAGGCAGAGCCCTGGGCAGGGAATCCCATTAGGCCTTGCCCGGAGAGCCAATTTGACTTCTGGATAGAAGCCAAAGTTGGGATAAAAATAATCTGCTAGAGACAAAAGCCAGCTGGCTGCTGGGCAGGTAAATCCTCGTGAGAGGAGACATGAGACTGGCCCCAGCAGTGCTTCTTGTGTCCCCCAGTTTCTGGTGATGCTGAAGGAAGGGGAGGGGTGTTGGCCAGTCCAGCAGGAAACTGGTGGGCCCACTGAGTCTCTCCAACCAGCCCTTTGCTTTATAACGGTGCTCAAAGTTCGAACTTTGGTGCTGGGCACACCTTGTTAAGATTAGTATTGGTAGTATGTGCTCCCCTGTTCCTCTAGTGGCAAGAAGTTCTGGGGGTAGCACTATCAGGATATGGTTTCCTTTAGGTGAGAAGGCATTGCAGACTTACAGCATCTTTTTAGTAGAGCATTAAATGGAGGCCAAGTGGCATTTCTGCGGTGCAGCCAATGTCCTGGTCTGCAACAGATGCCCAAAGAGCAGGAGATCCTGCAGTCTAAAGAGCAGCTGTCACTGGCCATGGGTGTTTTCCCTCGATTTCACTGTTGGGTTTTCTTTGTTGTTCTGCATTAATTTTCCTCCTTTCAGTACTCAGTTCACTGTTTGGCTGCTATTTCCTCAGGTTTTCTGAGAGTGCTTTTGTGTCATTTCCTCCCTGTTTTGCTTTCAAGCCAAAGGTAATTAAAAAGCATACACATGCCCTTAGATTTCCCTATGCCCTTTTGCCGCCCCTGCCTACACTGAGGTCATTCTGCCCACTCTGCACTTCTCACCATCCTCCTCCCTTCATTGATGTACAAGCTTCCCTTTGAAGTCCTGAGGCCTTGCCTGGACACCACAGGGACCATTGATTGCCTTGTACACCCATGGAGGAATTGCCAACTGACTGCCTTCCCCCAGCACTCCTTTTAAATTTAGCGTTTCCAAGATGGTGGAGGTCTATGTGATACAGAGAACCACTTCCAGCATCAAAAGTTATAAAGTATTTTTTAAAAAGAGAATGTTCACAAGCATGTGAAAAAGAAATGTGTAAAATGGAGTTCCTCTCTCCCTTTTTCTATACATGCTGTATCAAGTATTAATATATCAAGCAGGCTCCTTGGCTTAGGAAGTTACAGATCTCTACAGAGCTACCATTACCTTGAAGCTTTCTCCAGCTCTTCCGGGCCGACACATGGTTAAATAGCTGCTTCCGCCAGACCTTAGTTAAGAGTTCTGTCTGCTTTGATGGACTCGGTGCCAAAGAGACCTCCTCCTTGCTTCATGGAGTTTTTATCATATCTGTTTCTTCACCCACTGACCAGGTCAGTCTTATCAGAGAAGCTTTTCCTGAATATTCTAGAACTGTCCTTCCTGAAGTCAGTGTACTATTTAAGTCCTCAAAATCTCTCTTCCCTGCTTGGTGAAGGGGGAGAGCTTGACCCACCCATAGTCGCTCTTGCTAGATCTATTAGATTTATATGAAGGTGGACTAAGGTACATCTGGAAAGCAATTGAACTGACTTCTCCCTTCCCTGCCTGTTCTCTGCCCAGAGAGGGGGAAATATTTTTAAAATGCAGAGTGATGGTTTTGCTCATTTCAAACCTCCAAAGCAAAAAACAAAACAAAACCATTTATACACAGCCTCCTTCTCCCCTGTCCTGTTTCCTCCCCAGCTGGAAACCCGTGGCTGACTACATAGATCAGCAGTTTGAGCAATACTTCCGGGACGAAAGTGGCCTGAATCGGAAGAACATCCAGGACAACCGTGTCCACTGCTGCCTCTATTTCATTTCTCCCTTCGGACATGGGTACGAGGAGTGGAGGGGTCCAAGACTCAGCCAATCCAGCCTTAACTTTTGGAGAGGGGCATCAAAGTGTTGGTTTCAAAAGTCATGGGCTTTGTGAGCAGGCAAGCGTGTTGCTTGCCGATAGGAGTCCCCTCTGCACTACAGCATTGTATCCGCTGTATGCTGATGTAGCTGCCTTGGCTTCTCCCAAAGAATCTTGAAGTTTCAAGTTTTGGGATGAAAATTCTGTGTTAGAGATCCCTCCCTCAATTTCCTTACAATTTCCAGGGTTCCCTAGGAAGAAGGCATATCGTTTCTCTTGTTTCAGCCTGTGGGATGGTTTTGCTAGGTCAGGCTTGGAGGCAGAACTCATGCGCTTGGGAGATAACTGGGGAAAGTTATCACAAGCAAATACAAAACAGAATAAACCATTTACATGTCCAGCAATGTGTGACATTGGGGATCTGTTACTGAAGCCCTTGATATTTAAAAAGTAGCTGTGGGTGTGTATTGGCGGGGGGGGGGGGGGGCGTGACTGGTATGATCTGGGCCTATGACATTGGGGTTCAAGGATTTCAACACTTCTTATGCTGTTTCCCCATTTGAAACATCAAGACGGGTAGCTATGTTAGTCTGTAGAACACAGTAAGAGTCCAGTAGCATCTTAAAGATTAACAAAACTTGTGGCGGGGTATGAGCTTTCATGAGGTTCTGCTAACTTCTTCTTTTGAAGAAGTCCTAAGCTCTGCTCATGCCCTGAGTTCAATCCCCGGTGAAAGCTGGGTTTTCAGGTAGCTGGCTCAAGGTTAACTCAGCCTTCCATCCTTTCGAGGTCGGTAAAATGAGTACCCAGCTTGCTGGGGGGAAAGTGTAGATGACTGGGGAAGGCAATGGCAAACCATCCCGTAAAAAGTCTGCCACAAAAACGTTGTGAAAGCAACGTCACCCCAAAGTTGGAAACGACTGGTGCTTGCACAGGGGACATTTCCCTTTTCTTTTCCTTTCCTTTTTTTTGAGCAGGAACGCACAGGAACACAGTTCCGGCTGGCTTGGCATCAGGGGGTGTGGCCTAATATGCAAACGAGTACCTGCTGAGCTATTTCTACAAAAAAAGCCCTGATGTAATGTATAGTTAGCCCCTAATATGTATCTAGTAAAGTTATTGAACATATTCGACAACTTAATAAAATACAGTCCTACCACAAAGGAAACAAGATTGCCAAGCATCAAGTTCTTGCCTGTCCTTCCAGGCCTTTATGTTTCTTGACTGGAACAACAGAACAAGGCTGTCTTGAACAACCTAACTTTCAGGCTCTGTGTGTGTATGGGGAGGCCCAGCTTGTGATTTGCGTACAGTGCTTCACTGCATCTCTTGGCAGGTTGCGGCCCCTGGACGTCGAATTCATGAAAGCTCTCCATCAGCGTGTGAACATCGTTCCGGTGCTGGCCAAAGCTGACACCCTGACACCCCGCGAGGTGGAGCGGATGAAAAGCCAGGTGAGGGGAGGCCATGAAAGCTACAGTGGATGCCTTCCACTAACTTCTCAAACAGGTGCAGAGGAAGTGATTCAGGGTTGCTTCTCTATCCTCATGTTCCTTGCCATGGTGTGAAAAGTTTTTGTGCCAGAATGGTCTAACTTGCCAGATATCCCCTCTGCACCACCCTGAGCAGCTTTCTCTCATGCCTGGTGGCACCTTTCTCTCCCCCTGCTTCCTTTTAAAATATCGGTGCTTCCAGTTGGTTGCAAGGCAATGGGGTAAAGCCAACTCTGCTCGTCTCTTGCTTTGAAAACTCTGTGGTTCCGGGGTTGCCATGAATTGATTGTGACTTGGCAGCATGCAGTTGATATTATCAGGGGGCATTTCATAGAAAAAGAGGTGCTGGAGCTCATCAGCACAACTCATTTGCATATGCCACACACCCCTGACATCACCGGAAGGTGTACTAAATGATATCAAGCTCAACATCTATCTTAAAATGCTTCGTGAATTTTACTCCCATCATACTTTTAAAAATGACTTTCTCCTACGTGGCCACAGTGGCATGATGAAGATTTCCATTTGTCTGCTTTATATGTTTTGGTTATTTTCCCATTTTTGGTGGGGAAAAATATTAGAAAATTTGTCAGATCTTAGAGTTCAGCAAAATTCTCACAGGGGTTTGAACAATGGAGCCCAGAAGCAAGTATTGGGGGGGTGGGGGTAAGAAAGAAAGAGCACTATAAATGTAGAGGTTCTGAAGCTGTGCTCCTATGAGCTCCTGTCCAAAATGAGGCCTGCACGTATATTCATCCTGAAGAGGAGTTCTGTGGAGCTCAGAACCTTGCGTACTGTTTTGCATTGTTTAGTTGACACTAAGAGAAAGTAGTGTTTGATATATTCCTATGAAACTTCAGGGTTATATTCCCTTTGGGCACAAGAGTTCCGGAGACTACATGTGTGAATGATCTCTATTTATTTACAGATATATACATGCGCGTATGGGGGGAGTAGACAGAATCCTAGCGAGCCAGACCAGTTGATCAGCCAGAACGTCAAGGAAAGCAAAAGATGGAAATTTAGGCAGTGTGTTTATTTATTTAAGATATTCTTAAGCCTTTTTGTTGGCTAAAAAGTTTTCCAGATGGGTTTACAATAAACTGTCCATCGATGCAGTGAAACCAGCACAAGAAGCATAAGATTAAAAACAAAAGTGACAGCATAGAAGTTCATCAGATTCATACAATATATGTGGGGAGGCAGTGTATGCGGGAAAAGTCCTCTTTGGAACTTTCAGATCCACTTCTGCTGCTAAAAATGGCAGGTGTGTGTCCAGTTCTGCCCTTCATTTCTATAGAGAACCAGTTTGATGTAGTGCTAAGTGTGTGGATTCTTATCTGGGAGAACTGGGTTTGATTCCCCACTCCTCCACTTGCACCTGCTGGAATGGCCTTGTGTCAGCCAGGGGTCATTTTGTAGAAAAATAGGTGGTGGAGCTCAGCCAGGGATTGTTATGCAGCTGCACCCACTATTCAATGGACAAGGTGGAAAGGAGGAGGTGAACTCTCATAAAGATTCAGGAGCTGTGCTCCTGTGGGCTTCCACTGAATCCAAGGCCTGGTGTCAGCCATAGCTCTTGCAGAGCTGTTCTTGAAAGGGCGTCTTTTGTGAGAGCTCTCTCAGCCACACCCACCTCACAGGGTGTCTGTTGTGGGGGAGGAAGATAAAGGAGATTGTGAGCCACTCTGAGATTCAGAGTGGAGGGCGGGATATTAATCCAATATCATCATCATCATATAGTAGCTAGTAGAACTTATCTTGTTAATTGGATTTTTATGTTTTTCTACCCTCTGCAGCCAGTGATGTGGAGTGGTGGTGGGGAGAGAATGCAAAACATTGGGCTATCATGACAAGAGGCAAATTAGACACATTGCTCCTGCTTTTGGTATGGACCCTTTGCAGTCATGTGCCACTGAGTCCTCAGCAAATGTGGAGCTAAGCCATGATCAAGCTTTGTCAGTTACAGTTATCATTTCCCCCCCTCCAGATCCGTGACGAAATCGAACAGTTTGGAATCCGGATCTACCAGTTCCCAGACTGTGATTCGGATGAAGATGATGAGTTTAAGATGCAGGATCAGGCTCTTAAGGTGAGGGGAGGGGAGCATGGACACTCTGGTGTTGCAATTAAACTGTCAAAAAATGGCCACAAATTTGGTCTAAAAAACCAGGAAGGACATCCAGGGAAACAGTGGAAGGCAAAGACTGCCAATGGCAGTGTCTGGGTTTTCTGTAAAACTAGGCGAGCAAATTAAGGCAATTCCAGACAAAGTGGTGAATATGGAAGCAGCTGGTGGCTGTTTAAAATAACATGTTTTAATGGTGAAGGTCTATGTGGTACAGAGAACAATTACAAATATTAAAAATTATAAAACGTTTATGAAAAAGAAAATTCCCCTGCATATACTTTCATGCACAGTAACAGATTGAGCAAAGGATCCAAAAGAAAAGTGTAAACATGCCGTTCCGCTGTACCTCCATTCCACCGTCCCTCATTCTATACATGTCCTAGCTGATGTTATTCTAAGGCAAGCTTGTTAATTTAGAAGTTACAGAGGTTCTACAGTTTGCATTACCTTGGAGTCTTTGTTTCCCTGCAGCCCCCCACATGGCAGTGGCTGCCTTCAACAAGAGTCCAAGTGAAAGCTCCATCTGCCTGGATTAATCAGCGAAAAAGAGACCTTCTAGCTGAGGGTCTGACCACCATCTTATTCTATCCAGCAAGGGAGCAATTAGCATTTCTAATGCCTGGCTGGGAGAAGCTGGAGAGCAATTGACTATCCCCTCCCTCACACTGTCCTCTCTTTGCTAAGAGAGAGGAAAACTTTTTAAAACTCAGGGTTCAAGACTCCAAAGGAAAACACATTTCTCCACATGGGCTATCAGTGCTCGGGGAAGAAATGCTAGGCAAGCATTGCCAGTTGTCTCTAGAAATTTCAATGGATCATCCACCTTCACAAGTAGACAAGTGGTATCCAAGATGATTCCCCTTGCAATGTTCTGTAAAGTGCCTTGGATTCTGGGAGCAGTAAAAACAGGTCTGCACTGATTTGCCTGTTAGTTTCCAGGCACAATGCAAAGTTCTTCCAATGAAGGCTCTAAATAGCTTGGGGTCAGGGTCAATGTTCCCTCTAAGCCATGGCGTCTTGTGAGTAAAAATTCTGCTTTGTGAGCTACTGGAGTTAAAGTTGTGAGCTACTGCATAAATTAGTTTGTTTTGGGGCTATTTTTCCTGAGCCAGGGCAAAAATGTGTGAACCGGAGGCTGTCTTTATTAGCTGTCTTAT
Source organism: Heteronotia binoei (assembly GCF_032191835.1). Lineage (NCBI taxonomy): Eukaryota > Metazoa > Chordata > Lepidosauria > Squamata > Gekkonidae > Heteronotia > Heteronotia binoei. The sequence goes on from NC_083240.1 coordinate 24,381,177, forward strand.
GATCTACTTATAGCCTCTGGGCTGTTTTATGGATATTATTTTTGTCTTTATACCCCTAGCAGGTTCTTTCCTTGTTTTTTTGGAGGGGGGGGTTGGCTTTAATGTTGACCATGTTTATGTTGGAGTATGAATTAGTTGTCGTATTGCTTTTACAGCATGAGCAGCCTTGAGCAGGTTCCTTGACAGGTAGCCTGTAAATTTTCTAAGAAAATAAGTAACCATAAATAGTAGGCCCAGAAAGTAACCAGAGGAGATGTTGCTACTGGGCAGGTGTACCTCTGACAGTGCTATTCTCTTCCAGGAGAGCATCCCTTTTGCTGTGATTGGCAGCAACACAGTGGTGGAGGCCAAAGGCAGACGGGTTCGCGGGAGGCTTTACCCGTGGGGCATCGTGGAAGGTAACCAAGAACTCCTTTCCATTCCCAGCTGGTGGCTTGGTGCAGGTGCCTTGCAATAGGAATATGGCCACAAGTTGTGCGGGGCAGCAGTGTAGACTGCATTTTGATTGCCAGATTCTCAGGACCCTCTAAGAGGATTTTGAGAGCAAACTATGGGCTGCTTGGGAATGGGAAAGTGGGGAGAGATCTGCTCCACTTACTGCTTTCGTTTTGTTTTCCACTGGATCCAACCCAGTATGTTCAAAAGGGGAGAGCTGCTGGGTTTCAGAAGTATTGTACTGTATTTACTGGCTCTGACTCAGTCAAGCATTCACAGAGAGCATGGCCAATGTCCACAATGTCAGCTTCTCATTTGGCTCAGAATGTGCAAAAAACATCCCTTTGGTGTGCAGAGAGCACCTAGCAGGATGAGAAACTTCATCTGCAATAGATGGCTACGGGTTAGTAGTCTCAATTTACGGATGGAAGCAAATTAAGAATTGCCCCCAACAGGCTGTCCATGAAGCTGGGGATATGCCTTTCTGTAGAATTAAGAACATAAGAGAAGTCATGTTGGAACAGGCCAATGGCTCATCCAGTCCAGCACTTTGTGTCACAAAGTGGCCTAATAAACCAGGTGCCATCAGTGGGGCCAGGACACTAGAAGCCCTCCAACTGTGGCTCCCCGCTCAAGCACCAAGGATACAGAGCACCACTGCCCCAGACAGATAGCTCCAACAATATGTTGTGGCTAATAGCCGCTGATGGACCTCTGCTCCATATGCTTATCCAATCTTCTCTTGATACTAGCTATAAGAAATATGAAAAGGAGGGAGGGGAAGGCAGTCACTGGTACCTTTTGTGGGCTCTTCTGTAAGCACAACACAGGAAATTTGACTTGCCCAAAGACAGCTTGTTGACCCATATGACTCACTAGTCTCTTTCTGGCAGTGGCTCTATGGCGGGCCTCTCCCACCCCCTGTTACCTGCAATCCGCTACCTAGACTATCTGCTTATGTAAGAAGCTCCTGGAGTCAGATTTCTGGGTTTGTCTAAGTGCAGTCTTGACTCCTCTGACTGCCAGCAGCCCTCCATGGTTTCAGGCAGAGAAAAGTCTTTCACAATGTTTGCTGCCACAACTCCTTTAGCGGGAGTTGATGGAAACCAAGCCTGGAACCTGCTGCATGTGGCAGTGCGGGTGCTTTGCCCTAGCATCCTTGCATCCTCGTCCCTGATGACCTTTCTGATCTTCTGTCTTCCCCTGGCCAGTGGAGAACCCTGCACACTGTGACTTTGTCAAGCTACGCACTATGCTGGTGAGGACCCACATGCAGGACTTGAAGGATGTGACGCGAGAAACGCATTATGAAAACTACCGGGCACAGTGCATCCAGAGCATGACCCGCATGGTGGTGAAAGAGCGGAACCGCAAGTATGTCGTGTGAGCCGTGATGGTGACAGGTCAGAGATTGGGAGGCAGGGGGAGTTTTCTCAGTGCTGGCTGAAGAGGGAGGGTTGCAGAGGCAAGTTAGTTGGAAATGCAGGCTGGGATGGTATGACGGACCCCTTCCACTTCCCTCTCTCAGAGGCAAGATTTTTCCCTCCGTTTCTATTTGTCTCTTCACTGACTGAGCAACCCTGGTAATGTGTTTTCTTCTCCCCTGAAGAAACTTTGGCTATCCCACCCTGTGTCAGTAAGATATATTTTGGCTATTTGCTCAGCCCAGGAACCTGAGGGAAGGAATAGGATTGGCCTTTAACTTAAACCCTTGAAAGTGGCACTTGAAATGCTTTAAAATACAAAAGTAACAAAAAGTTTTATTTAACATGAAGGAGAAAAGTTAGATGAAATCAAGGGTTGAAAATGCTGAGGTAAAATTAGCACAAGCACAGACTTTTGCTGCTATTATTATTATTATTATTATTACCTGCTCTCCTGGAACTGGCTCAGAGTGGGTAACATTGATTTGGAAAACATACTAGATTCTAAAAACATTAGGAAATACAATAATTCAATAAAAATTATAATGATTGCAATAAATATTTAAGGCCCATAAAATACATCCTCTATATTGCTAAAAGATGGCGTTCCTATGAAGGGCAATATAACCTTCTGATGAGAAGGGAAGGGGAGAAAAGATAGCAAAGGGGAGGGGGAGACCAGTTGTAGATGAAACCTGCCAGAAAGGAGCCCATCTCTATCTTCAACCATAAGCCCAGTGGAACAATCCAGTTTTACAGGTCCTGTGGAACTATATGTCCCACAGGGCCCTGATCTCTCCCAGAAGAGTGTTCCACCAGGCTGGAGCCAGGACCGAAAAGGCCCTGGCTCTGGTTGAGGACAGCTGGACACTCTTTTGGCTGGCGACCACAAGCAGATTTTTAACGCTAGAACATAATGCTCTTTGGAGACATGTCGGGAAAGGCGGTCCCAAAGGTGTGCTGGTTCCAGGCAGTTTAAAGATCAGCACCAAAACCTTGAACTTGATCCAGTCTTCAGTCTGGAGCCACTGCAGCTAGTAGAGCACTGGCTGGATATGTGCTCTAAAGGACTCTCCTATCCTATCCCTTGCAGCTGCATTCTGGATCACTTGCATTTTCCAGGTTGGTCTCAAGGGAAGCACTTTGTAGAGTGAGTTACAGTAGTCCAGACCAATGAGAGGTTCTTAAATTATTCACAGTTACTTAGATATTGAGAGGCTTTTCACAAACACTATAGTACACTTTGAGTAAGTGCTGGCTCTTTTGACGCCCAGAAGGCAGGGTACCCTCTTCCAGTACCCAAACCCCTTCTCTTGGAACACCAGTACTCTTCTTGAGTTGTTAACTGACTTTGAAGGTCTCTACAGGCAGTCTCTAATCACACCAGACCAGAGACTTCTGTACTTCTCAAAGATTACTTTCCCTGTTTGAGTGGGTAGGGAATTTTCCCCCTCTTTCTAGAAGATCTATCCCCTTTCCTTTGACCTGAATGGAAGTCATCTTCTGCTACCCAGACCTCCTTGCCAAACTTTGCCCTAGTTGTTGGTTCGCCTCAAAGGAGTGTGGGTTTATACAAAATCAGACCTCTGTGGTGCATGCAATCTAGTGCGCATTTGTAGAAGTGATGAACCTTTAGCACCAAATATGGACAGTTGAGTGCTTAGTAATGCTGTTTGGGCTGACCAGTATTACAGAGGCTCCTGAACGATATCTTTCAAGACCTCCAGGACCAGTTTGTTATAATTTATTTAGATTATATTTTAATTTATTCCTGGAACTCGGCAAAACATCCCACATGCTCGTGCACTGTCCTACAAAGACTGTGGCAGCACAATGTGTTTGCAAAGCTAGAAAAATGCACACTTGACCAGCGGACAGTAGAGTTTGCTCATGTGATTTCACCACACGGGATACAAACGGACCCAAAGAATGCCGAAGCTGTGCAGACCTGGCAGGCTCCACATTCCTGGAATGTTTTGTGCAACCCTTCCTAGCTTTTGCAAACTACCGTTGACAATTTAAAGTAAGCTTTGCCTCCATCACTGTCCATCTGACACAGCTCTTGTGTTCTCGAGAACCTTTTCAGTGGAAACCCAAGGCCAACCAAGTGGCACGATTCGTGTCTGAACCGCTGCACCAGTACCCTGACTCATGGCTGCGATTCATTGTAGAGACTGATACCTCCAATGTAAACCAGTGATTTACACCGTGAAACCAATGTAGATGAACAAAAACAATGTAAAAATCAATACAATAACAATGAAGTGAATTCTAGAGAAATATTATGCTTATATTGGTAATAAATACTCCTGCGCTGCAAGAATGTCTCTGAATACAGTTTCATCAACACAGAATCGTACACAAATAAATAATGTATTTACAGAATGTTCTGCCCGGCTTTAGGTTGACGCAACAGGCGTCCTATTCCACCAACTATTCCATCAGTCGGCCTCCCTTGTTATGACATCATGCTTTATAGCCTTGTTGAGGTGCTGGATCTGATTACTAACACCGTCACTTCTTCTTGGGCCAAAAACCGTATTTTGTGAAATGCGCCCTTTCCGCTGGCGCATTTCATTTTATCGTCCTACTGTTTTGGCTTTATTGTGTTGTTTTCAATTCGACGTGTAGGTTTTTATTGTCTCATTTGTGCTGTGATCCATCCTGAGCCCGTTATCGGAAAGGGCGAAATATAAGTTCACTAAATAAATAAAATAAATAAAAAATAAAAACTTGCTGTCAAATGCCAATTAACACAGCTCTCGTGACTTGTCCTCAGTCTTTTTTCATAGTAAGTAGATATGCATTCATTCCAATCACGAGACTAATTCATAAGCTTGAAACTATTGGTCCAAAGTACATTATTTCTCACAGGTTGGCTAGCTCAAAGTCAAGCCTCATTTCGCATCAAGCTTTCTCAAGAACCGACATCACAAATAGTCCAGCATTCTGTAATCAACAAAACTTCTTCAAGGAGACATGAAGAGAGGGTGAAACTGCTCAATGCCTACTTTTCCTCCTCTTCTGAGGGAAACAGGGCTCAACATGGCAAAAACAGAACATATAATGAGGGTATGGAGTTCCAACCTGGGATCAGCATAGGAGTAGTACATAAACACCTAGTTTCTTTAAATGAAATGAAGCCTTCAGGACCAGATGAGCTGCATCCAAGGGTTCTAAAAGAGCTTGTGGATGTAATTTCTGAGCCTCTGGCCATTATTTTTGATAATTTTTGGAGAACATGAGAGGTGCCAGAGGATTGGAGGTGGGCGAATGTTGTCCCCATCTTCAAGAAGGGAGAAAGAGGATCTGGGTAACTACCGACGCATCAGCTTGACATCTATAGCTGGAAAAGTTTTAGAACAAATAATCAAACAGTCAGCCCTGGAACATTTAGAAGGGATGGCTGTGATTACTAAGAGCAAGCATGAGTTTCTCAAGAACAAGTCATGTCAGACTAACCTGATCTCTTTTTTTGAGAAAGTGACTACGTTGCTGGATCAGGGGAATGCTGTAGACGTAGTTTATCTTGGTTTCAGTAAGGCTTTTGATAAGGTTCCACATACTATCCTTGTTGACAAGTAGGTAAAATGTGGTTTGGATCCTGTTACTGTTAGGTGGATCTGTAACTGGTTGACAGATCGCACCCAAGGAGTGTTTGTGAATGGTTCCTCATCCTCTTGGAGAGGAGTGACAAGTGGAGTGCCTCAAGGCAATGTTCCCTCTAAACTGAGTTAGTGTGAGCTAGCTCACCATTTTTTAGCCTCCAGCTCACACATTTTTGTCTCAGGAAAAATGGCCCTTGAGCAAACTAATTTATGCAGTGGCTCACTACTTTAATGCCAGTAGCTCACAAAGTAGAATTTTTGCTCACAAGGCTTCACAGCTTAAATGGGATGTTGCCTCAAGGATCTGTCCTGGGACCTGTTTTGTTCAACATCTTTATAAATGATTTGGATGAAGGAATAAAGGGAATGCTTATTAAATTTGCAGATGATACTAAATTGGGAGGGGTTGCAAATACAGTAGAAGACAGAAACAGGATCAGGATAATCCTGATAAACTGGAAAACGGGGCTAAAACCAATCAAATGAATTTTAACAGGGATAAATGTAAAGTTCTGCATTTAGGCAGGAAAAATTTAATGCATGGATGGGGGAGACTTGTCTTAGCAGTAATATGAGCGAAAAGGCTTTAGGGGTCTTGGTGGATCATACACTGAACATGAGTCAACAGTGTAATGTGGCTAAAAAGGCAAATGCAATTTTGGGCTGTATCAACAGAAGCATAGTGTCCAGATCACTTGAAGTGATGGTGTTGCTTTACTCTGCTCTGGTAAGACCTCACCTGGAGTATTGTGTTCAGTTTTGGGCACCACATTTTAAGAAGGATATAGAAAAGCTGGAATGGGTCCAGAAGAGGGCAACAAAGATGGTGAGGGGTCTGGAGACCAAGTCCTATGAAGAAAGGCTGAAGTTGCTGGGCATGTTAAGCCTGGAGAGGAAGTGGGTGAGAGGTGATATGAACAACATCTTCAAGTATGTGAAGGGCTGTCAAATATAGGATGGTGTGGAATTGTTTTCTGTGGCCCCAGAAGGTAGGACCAGAACCAATGGGTTGAAATTAAATCAAAAGAGTTTCCTGCTCAATATTAGGAAGAACTTCCTGACCGTTAGAACGGTTCCTCAGTGGAACAGGCTTCCTCAGGAGGTAGTGGGCTCTCCTTCCTTGGAGGTTTTTAAACAGAGGCTAGACGGCCATCTGACAGCGATGAAGATCCTGTGAATTTAGGGGAAGGTATTTGTGAGTTCCCTGCATTGTGCAAGGGGTTGGACTAGATAACCCTGGAGGTCCTTCCAACTCTATGATTCTATGAAATGTTTTCAGCCTGAGTGGCTCAGGTTGAAGACGTTTTATGGCTCCCTGAAGAAGCTTTATGTTGATGAAATTGTATTCAGACACATTTTTGCAGTATAGGAGTTTTTTTTATTAACAATCTAAGAACACAATTTCTGTAAAATTCACTTCGTTGTTATTGTATTGATGTTTACAGTTTTTGTTCATCATGACTGATACCTCCAGCATGGCGATAGGGACTGTACTTGCACATCAAGAAACCCCCTCGAGCGATCCACCACCATGTGCCTACTACTGTCGCCAGTTTACCCTTGCAGAGAGAAAGGATACAATTTGGGAGCAGGAGCTACCTGCGATCAAGGCAGCCTTCGAAGATTGGCGGCCCAATCTGGAGGGAGCTCAGCGCCCAGTTCAAGTCCATACCTACCATCGTAATCCAGAGCACCTCCAAACAGCCCATCGTCTCAGCCAGAGGCAAATTCGCTGGCCATTGTTCTTTTCACATTTTAACTTTCTACGTACCCAGCTCTCAGAACAAATGAGAAGATTCGCTCTCTTGGAAGCCCGAGTATATCCCTCCACCGGATGGGAAGCATCCTTTAGCCATAATCTTACCCTTAGAAACCTTTGCTGCCATGCAATCTCTTCTGAGACTCACAGGCAAGATATGGGATCAACAGCTTCAAGATCCATTCATTCGCTAGCACTTTCAGAAATTCCACGACTCCAACCAGTTACATACAAAGGTTTTAATCGAAAAACATGGGCTGCTCACCCATCGAGGAAAAGCATATGCGCCAGGCCCACTGAGAGCGGAAGTGCTGCAGATAGTACATGATTCCTGTTTTGCTGGGCACTTTGGATGCCACAAAACGGTTCACCTGTTAACTCGGGAATTCTGGTGGCCCCAAGTTCAGTCTGATGTGGCCCAGTATGTAAACTCCTGTGAGGTCTGTAGATGAGCAAAATACCTTCCTGGGAAACTCTCCAGGTGGCTACAGCCCATACCCACTCTCACTGGACCCTGGAAGATCATATCCATAGGTTTTATTACAGATCTTCTATGTTCAAAGGAACACACAGATGCATTCTAGCGGTGGCGGATCTATTCTCAGAAATGGCCCATTTCACTCCCTGTTTCGGGCTTCCTACTGCTCAGGAAACCGTACAGTTGTGTATTCAGCACATCTTTGAACTTCATGGGACACCAGAACACCTAATCACTGACTGCGGAGTCAAGTTCAGCTCCCGCTTCTGGCGGGCGTTGCACTGTCTTCTTTGCACTCAAGTCCAGTTACCCTTTGCCCTTCATCCTCAGCCAACTGTCAGACCAAGCACACCAATGCTACCGTAGAACAGTACCTTTGATGCTACACTAACCAGCAGCAGGACAACTGGGTAGTACTACTTCCTCTAACTGAGTTTGTGTACAACAACGCAGTGCACTCCTCCACCCAGAAAACCCTGTTCATGGCCACCTATTGGTACCACTCTCAGTTCTTCCCTTCTCCAGTGTCCCTACGGCAGATGACTGTATGCATGAGCTCCAGCCTGGAAGTCAGAACAGTTAGCATTGGCTTTAGTTGCATAGTTTTTTCCTCTTAACTATCCTACCCTACTGATATTAGGGCCCCAAGAACAGGGCTCTTCATGGTTGTATACCAGTAGACACAACCTATGTAAATGACAGGGGAATCACCATGCAATCCAAATAAATGATCCACCACTGATACCTGCTTGCTCAGATTTGTGTAGGTACCAGTGCACAATAGGGGGCAAGCTTCACCTTGATTCCTTGGGGAAAAGGGGACTCTCCTTTCTAGAAATATTGCAAGTGCAGGGAAATAAGCTGGAGATACAGCAGTGTAATATCAAAGTGATCACTAGAGGGAGCAAAACATGTATGGGGGGTGGGGGGGAAAGCCTGATGCAATACGGTCCCACAAATGGCAAAAATAAAAAGAGCCCAGAAAAGCCCCTAGACAAAAATCATGCCATCAGCTCTGAAAAGCAAACCAGAATTGTGGCTTTGTGAATGACGAGTATGCTGGAAAGGACACAGGGTGTGGAAGCCTAATTTTCTGTCTTTGCCTCTTTGTCTTTGTCTCTGGGTTTCCACTCCAAATGCCCTCCAAGGTGCTAGTCCTCTTTAAATAAGGGGGGATTCTCTTTTACTGGGGAGGGGATCCATTGAATGACTGCATCATTTCATAAATTTTGTGGCACCTTTGTTTCTGCTAAAAACCCCAAATAGCCCTATTACACATTTGGTTTCTCAACGAGAACATTACGAGGCAGAGAATTCCCTCTCCTGGCATGGGAGATTAAGGCTGCTTTCACAGATGTCGGATAATGCATTTACAATGCACTTTGACAATCCTTTGCAACTGGAATATTCTGTGTGGAACAGGAAAATCCACTTGCCAATGATCGCTAAAGTGCATTATCCTATGTGTGAAAGCAGCTAAAGAAAGGAATTGGCTTGAAGGTGCAGAGAAAGCGAGTGGCTGGCCCACACCAAAAGGGCAAGTCTTGCAATGTTCCCTCTAAGCTGCAGTCTTGTGAGCAAAAATTCTACTTTGTGAGCTACTGGCATTAAAGTTGTGAGCTGTTGCATCAATTAGTGTGCTCTGGGGTAATCCTTCTTGAGCTAAGAAAAATGTGTGAGCTGGAGGCTAAAAATCTGTGAGCTAGCGCACGCCAACTCAGCTTAGAGGGAACACTGCTCGTGGGAAACAGGACTGAACTGAGGCCAGGCGTCTTGGATGCTCACTGGTGTTAGGTGAGGGTTTGGTCTAGGATCGGAGCCAGTCATGGGAGTTAACCTCAAGAAAGGGGATGGGGCAAGACCGGGGTGGGGGGTCCCCTGGGGGCATCCCTCTTCCCGAGTGGCTTGTTCTAAGCTTGGTATCTCGTTCGCTTGTTCCGCTGCCCTCCTCTTGGGAACAGGAAAGACTCCTCTACCCTGAGACTTTGCTGCAGTGACTGCTCTTCGGAGTGAGCCAACGAGGGCCCCTCCCAGGCAGCACCTCTCGTATTCGGGCTCTAGGACCACCCTGGGCTCAGAGTCTCTGAGGATTCTCATCAGCCCCCCAGCCAGTCCCCAGTGCCAAGCTGGGGAACTTCCCCGCTCCTCCCTCCCAAAGCGATGTCTGTCCGGGTTCTGCCTGTTTACATAAAGTGCTTATTTTCAACACACAACTGTCTCGGGTCCATTACCTTTCGCCTGTGGGAAGGAGGGGTCTTTGGGGAGGTGTGGATTAATGTTGGCCAAGATCTTAGTTTGCACCCTTGGCAAGCCTAGGCAGGAGGCTGGTCTTGTGATAACACTGATGGCAAAACAGTGAACAGGCACGAACAGAGGAAACCGCCTTATACCGAGTTAATATGCTGATGGAGTTAGTTTTGAATCCAGTAGCATCTTAAAGACCAACAAGATTTTCAGGGTATAAGCTTTTGCGAGTCAAAGCTCCCTTCATCAGATACATGTAGGATCCCTGAGCCCTTATATTCCAATCAGAATGCCTTTCCACATTCTCATTTTCCTCACTTGTAAGTTCCTATTTGGGGGTGGTTTTTCTCCCCCTGTTCTGCCCGTGTTTTGCTCCCTTTAATGGGAGGTTACATTGCTTTATGTCCGGCATAAAAATTTGCAGGGAGATATGTCAGATAACTCTGTGTAATATCAAATTGACCACTAGAGGGATCAAGAAGAAGAGGTGATAAGATTTATACCCTGCTCCTCATTCAGAGTCTCAGAACCGTTTACGATCTCTTTCCCTTTCTCTCCCCACAACGGACACCCTGTGAGGTAGGTGGGGCTGTGAGAGCACTGCTCTTGAGCAGAACGCTTTGAGAGAACTTGTGGCTGACACAGGGTCACTCAGCAGGTGCATGTGGAAGAGTGGGGAATCAAACCCCGTTCTCCCAGATTACAGTCCGCGCTCTTAACTACTACAAACTGGCTCTCTAAACGTGCAGACCAGAAACACCCCCCCCCCAAGAAACCAGTACTTGCAAGTGAGGAAAATGAGAATATGGAACCCCAGAAGGTGAGAGTGGTGGTGTAAAAAAGAGAGTCAGGATGCAAATGTGCAACACAACATGTATCCACTTGATTAGAGCAGGGGAGAAATGCTTAGGAGCAGTATCTTGGCAGGAGCTTTTCAGGATCTCATGCAGAGAAAAGGGAGGACCTTTAATGGAACGCAAGAGGGATGGAATAGGGAATCTTCAACCCCTGAGCTGTAGAGGCCCTTGTTCAGAGCTGCCTTGTTCAGAGTCAGGCCATTACTCCATCCTCCATTGCTGACAGCAGGTCTCAGGTGGAGAAAGGTCTGCTCTAACATTGGGTGCCTGACATCCGAGAACCAGAGATGGGAGAAACTTGAACCCAGGACTTTTTGCATGCAGAACAAGTGCTCACCCAGTGGGCCACAGTCTTTCCCAGTTTGTAGAACTTCAGGAGTAGTGAGGCTAGGGTCAGAGGGTGGTGCAAAGAGAACTGGGAGGGGGGAGTGGTTGAGAGTGGGCCAGGCACATAGGATCTGTGTCTGGGCTGGCCTAATGGAAAGAGCTGCAGGAGCAGATGCAGGATGAAATTGCTTGAGGGTATGGAGGTGGCACAGGAAACATACTGTTGACAAAGGAAGCATAGGGAGCTAAGAAGGGAGCCAGCTTTCTCCAAATTTTGCAACTGAAATGAAAGGTGCGCAAACCAATGAATCAAATGCCAGTGCAGATGTCAACCTTACCACTCCCCCATAGTTTCAGGCAGACCATTTTCTCCTTTGTTAGAAGGCCCCCGCATATGTATTTGAAGCCAAACAATACATGATACAGGAACAAAGAGATGTGCTTTGGATCAGGCACAGTGGGGCTGCTAATGTTATTTCTGTCTTCGCCTTCTAAAAACATTGCCTCTGTTTTTACCCACTAAAAACATTGCATCTGTCTGCATCCTCCAAGGCCCATTCCCTTTCTCTCCACTATAGCACAAAGTATCTCGTGAGAAAAATTGGGATGGTACGAGGGGGTGGGATGTGACTGAGGGTTTATATGGTCTTTGCAGTAACATTTTTAGAGTCAGGATAAATAGACAAAAGCAGTAGGAGGAAAAGTAAGGAGGAAAGGGTGATCTAGCTGAACCAGAACTTAGCAATCAACTGCTCTCTGTCTGCCTTCATACTGTTTTTCCCGTTTGAGATGAAGACAGAAATAATATTTGAAACGTGGCAGACATGGCTTAAAAACACAGTGTGGCAGGATTCATGGACAGCCCAGTATAGTAACTCTTGTATGAATCTAGGGCAATTTGGAATGTCAGATTGATATAATGAGGTAAAGAGCCTGCTGTGTTTGGCAGCTAAGAATGTCAAGTCTGCCTTTGGCTGCTTGTACCCATGAAAGAGAGAGAGATTTGGAAGGCCCAGTTCCAGGCTGGAGAGAAGCTTCAGCATTGGTACAGGACATTTACAGGGTTTTTCTGGCCACAATGACACCTCGTCAGGTGTGGGCAACAAAGGAAATAGTAGATGACACATGCATTTTAAAAACCTTTGCACACAGAGATATTACTTTCCCCACAAAACTGTGTCCCTTACATTTACCAATGCGAATCTTTCTTGGAGAGACATGATTCTGCAAATACTTTTCTTGAGTGACAGTGTATGTGTACTGTCTTAAATTTTTCTGAAATTCTTCCGTTTGGAGACAGCCCCTCAAGAGCAACCAATTCCCATTTTTTTCAGTGGTCCTTTGGAAAATCACTAGTTTTCTACATCCTTTAGAAGGAACCAGCTCACCCCTATATTCATTCTGGGACATTCCTTTTAGCGTCATCCCTTTCCCACTTCTAAAACTTGACACGCTTTAAGTCAGAATCTGGTGGGTAGCCATGTTGGTCTGAAGCAATAAAACAGGTTGAGACCAGTGGCACCTTGAAGGCTGATAAAGTTTAATTCTGGGTCGAAGCTTTCAGGTGCTTGCATATGAGAAATGTCCAGATTTAAACTCTGCTGGCCTTAAGGGTACCAATGTACTCTCTCTTTAAGTCAGTGATTCCCTGACATGATGTCCATGGTTGCCATGGTTCCCACTGATGTGTTTCCTGGGGCCCACTTGCTTCTTGGGGACCATTCAAGGTGTCTTTAAGGGAACAGAAGATAACAGACAGCTTTGGATCACTCCCTATCAGTTGATTGATGAACGAAACGCTGAGCTTTCCTTGGACAGGCACTACATAGCTAGGTGACAGTGATTTGGTCAGAGGCATACTTTCTTATATCTCTGGTCTTGGCACTGTCTTCCTGGCTGTGATCATGCAGGGAGGCAACTCATCCTCTTTCTTTTACACTTAAATCAGACACGAAAGAGATGGACTTGCCCTCCACACTAGTCACTTTGTGAATGGCCCCACACCCCATTTTTGGCAATGTTGTCTACCCTTTCTCAAAATTCACAAAGCACTCAGCAAGGCTTGAGTCCTCATACATGCTCAAAGCTGTGCTCTATGGCAGAGATTCCCCAATATTTTGAGCCTCTGGGTACTTGTGGAATTCTGACACACATTAAAATGGCTGCTGCGGGAGGCTGAGCCGGCCACAAAATGGCTGCCATGCCTTACCTAAAGATCCTTGTGCTGTGGTGACAGCTGCTGCCAAAGCCACATTTAAAAAATCTGCACAGCCAATCAAATCTCAGAAGCCTCTTGCCCCAACCACATCTGGTGATGGAGAGGGATTGATGGGCACCACATTGGGCTCCTCTGCTGTAAGGTGCTCTAAGATGATTGTGTGCCACACCACAGAGGGCCTGTGGAGGGCTCTCAAAGGAATCAACCAGTGTCGTTCTAGGAATACATACTGCACTGAAAAAGGTCATTCTCTTGAGGACATAAATGCACACAGTCTGGAATGTCTCTGAAATCTGGGGATGGCAAGAGAAGGAACACAGGAACTTTCTCACAGGAATGGGACAGGAGAAGAGAATGCTGTGGCTCTGAAGTAAAATCAGAGACTTTCCATATCCACACCATAAGAAAAGCAACCATCGACATATCATAAGCCTCAGCTGCTACTTAAACAGAAGAGACACCATCTGTGAAATGTAGCGACACTCTTTGAGTCAAACTGAGGCAAAGTTGGCTTTGTTTTTCTGGAGCCCTTCCTCCAAGAGCATGGGGACAAGGACTATCTGAAGAAGATGAAGAAGAGTTGGTTTTTATACCCTGCCTGTCACTATCCGAAGGAGTCTCAGAGCGGCTTACAATTGCCTTCCCTTCCTCTCCCCACAACAGATAACCTGTGAGATAGGTGGGGCTGAGAGAGCTCTCAGAGCTGTGAATGGCCCAAGGTCATGCAGAGCAGTGGGGATTCAAACCCAGTTCTCCAGTTTAGAGTCTGCCACTCTTAACCACTACACCAAGCTGGTTCTCTGGAGTTGGGATGCTTCCAATACAACCCCATTCTGAATACAACCCTAGAGCAATGATCCTACTCTCCAGCTCATGAAGAACCACATTCGCCATTACACTTGACCAAAAATCGCCATATTTACTGCCCTCCCTGGTGTGAGGCCTGCATCACAAAGGTTTGCAGCTTACTCATTCCTCCACAGGTCTTGTTTCAAGGTGGGAACCAACTACCACCCACAAGCCCTATCGAGCAAGAACATTGCCAACTGTCCTGAAATGTGGAATCGGTGCCATATCGATGTGACTGAGCAAGGATGACTGCCATAGGGTTTGGAGTCCCACATGACCCAGACTGGTTTCTGAAAAGCCAGTGATGAAATGGGAATCCTCCATAGTTTTCAAATTTTGAACAGCTGCTCTCTGTCCCTTATATCCCTATGCATCTTCCTGCCTCTGTGTTCTAAACATGATCACATATACTGATAAAATCCTGTCATATCCAGGTTGCTTTTTCATCAATATGAATGGGAGCACCAGTAAGCGTGAGGGCAAAAAAGCTGGAGGAACTGCAAATCCATGGCTGAATGAATACAACCCAAATCTGGATTTGACTATTACAAAATTTCCTAGTTAAATTGTCTTGAAGGAGAAGAGGAGTGCCCTGCCCTTTTTTGAGCAGCCACCCTTCCCTCCTTGCCTTCTTTGAGAAAGGAGCAGGTGTTTGGCAGTTCTATTCCCTCTTAACAGAGGCCTTTATGCTTGGCAGCCATTTTGTGAATGGCAAGAGTCCAACCAAGTCACCTGATAGAAGTTGCTGCCCTTTCGTGTGGTGGCCATTTTTGTCATGACACGAAGGCAGCTCACTGACTCTGAGAAAATTTCAAGCTAGCAGACCGCAAAGAGCTACAGTTGCACCAGATGATACAAAATCAATAATAAATCGTAATTACAGCTATCTCCTGAATGATTTAGGGGCCTGCCCTTTCGCTGGCTGATTAAAATGTGCAGGCTGAAGGAGTTGCAATATTTGAATGAAAGGGGAAATAATGCTTAATAAGAATGATGGGAAGAAAGGCCATTTGAAGCAATACATTCTCAGACCCCAACCCAGAGGACGGGTTGGAACTAGGGTTGCCAACCTCCAGGTGGGAACTGGAGACTTCCTGGAATTACAGCTCATTTCCAGACTATCTAAATTGCTTATTTATTATTTGTTTAATACATTTGTTCCTCTTCTCTTGGGAAAAATGACTGCTATGGAAGGTGGACTATATGGCATTTTACCCTACCAAGGTATCTCCCTTCCCTAAACCTCACTCTCTAAGGCTCCACCCTCAAATCTCCAGGTATTTCTGCACCTGAAGTTGGCATCCCAATTTGGAACTAATACCAGCTGCAATAATTGATACATCTGACCATAACTTGATCAAGACACGTTAACTTAAATAAATAGTACTTATACCCTGTTTTAAGTTCTCAAAAGTGCTCTGCAGATATGTCGGTCATCCACAACAACCTTGTTAGGGAGGCCGGTGTTAGGCTCATAATACAAACAGGGCATGAAGGCGAGGCAGGCAGCCAACGGCTTGCTTGAGGCCACCTTGTGGATTCATGGCTGAGTCAGGAAGTGAAACAAGGGCTCCTAGATCAGAACACCTGCTCTTTGCCATGCAGTACCCAAATCAGGATGGCCAGTTTGCATGGCACACCGGTGCCAACGGCAGGCTGAGCCTGGCAGTCCTACACCTTGAGATGCTGGGCTTCCAGAGAGGCTTTAGAATGCATCTTAAGAACATCGACATTGCTATGACGGATCAGACATTTGTCGCCGCAAGAGGTTTACAGCAGCAGGTTCGTCCATCTGATCCCTTGTCAAGACTTGGGAAGCTCTCAGATCTTCATATTTAGGTAAGCCAGTGTGGGAGTTTTCCGTTGTCAAGAAACGATGCTTTTCTGGAGAAGCCAGACATCTGTTTGTCTGATCTTCTGCTGCCTGGGTGAGACAATAAATGAGCTTAAGTTGCCATTCGTAATGGTTTCTCTCTCTCTTTCTTTGAATAGTAAACTCACCAGGGAAAGTGGGACAGATTTCCCCATCCCTGCCATCCCTCCAGTGCTGGACTCAGAGACAGAGAAGCTGATCCGGGAGAAGGATGCAGAGGTGAGTTCTTTGGAAGCCATGGGGAAGACAATGGGGGTACCTGGATTCTGGGCTCGAGGGACGAGCATCTGGATTCTGTGCTAAGCAGCTGCCTAAGGAACGTGCCACTGGTTTACCCAACTCAGTCTGCTTTGGGGTCTCTGGCAGAGAAGGGCCTTTCCCAACTGTTTCCTAAAATCTGTTAAGTGGAGATGCTAGAGGGTCAGCCTGGGGCCTTCCACTTGCAAAGCAGGTACTCCACACCTGAGCCTGGTTCTTAAAGGTATCAGATGCTACTTAGTTCAACTTCCCCAATCCCCAGTTGTGGTGCCTTTTCAGTGGTGACCCCAGCCTTGTGGAATTGTCTGCCTGAAAATATTTAGAAGGAGATGATATTGGATTTATATCCCACCCTCCACTCTGAATCTCAGAGTCCCGGCCGTATGAGGTGGGTGGGGCTGAGAGAGCTCTCCCAGTAGCTGCCCTTTCAAGGACAACTCTGTGAGAGCTATGGCTGACCCAAGGCCATTCCAGCAGCTGCAAGTGGAGGAGTGGGGAATCAAACCTGGTTCTCCCAGATAAGAGTCCGCACACTTAACGAGTACCCCAAACTGGCTCCAACCTTTAACAAGCTCTATAGCATACAAGGACCTTGGGAGGCCATTGACATTGGAATGCATTCTTTTTAGGAGGTTTTCTTTTTTTGGGTGGAGGGAGGATTGGATTTCCTCTTTTGCTTTGGTGGGTTATGGTCCTTTATTAATGATCGACTGTATTCATTACAGTGGCGTTTTCTCCAGAGGCATGGGTACTCTCATTTTGTAACCAGCCTTGAATCCTCTTGAAAAAGTTGCTTTTTAAACCCTTAATAAGTAAAAGTAGATAACTTGTCCCAGAAGACAAAATGTATGACTCTGTGATTTATAACCGCCTTCAGATGTGCTTCTTTTGTTTCTTTCAGCTGCGGCAAATGCAGGAAATGTTGCAGAAGATTCAGCAGCAGATGACAGACTCCCATTAGCCCCACCGCCGATCCCTGGCTCCCCTCAGAGACCACAAACTGTTTACATCTCACCCACCCATCTGCGCATGCGCTGCCATTCGGTCCCGACCGTGCACCTTCCACCTTAAGCTTAAAGAAGCCTTCGCTGCAACGATCGCCTTATAACCAAACCTCGCCGCACTTGCCCGTCAGTGAAACAAAAAGCTCACCAAGCCTCCAGGATTCTGCCTTTGAGCTTCTGGGCACCCATGGCCTGCCCTTTTCACACCTCTGAGCTGCCTGATGTTCATTACTGTGATGAGTTCCCATCGTGTGCACATCAGAGCTCTCTTGTCTGCCTGAGGATACAAAAAGATCCTGCAGCACCAGGGCCTAGGAGAAGATGTTCGGTTCTTGGCCACTGCCGACCGGTTGCCCCAATGTTTTTGACAAATCTTATATGGTCACCCTGCCTTGAGCCTTTGAGACCTAGAAATAACTCAAGAGTAGGAAGGGCTGCTGAGACCCTTAACAGAATTGCAGAATTGAAGACGTGCCCATTAAGGGTGAATGGCAGCAGCCACAACCTGCTGAATTTTCAAAGAAAAAGCTGAGGTACCACCTTCTGACATTGCCGCAACTGGGCAAGCCCGCTTCAGAAGTTAACGTTGGTTGGTCCCCCTTCGCAGGCAGTCCCATAGCCCACAATTTTTTCTAAGGGATTTTGCCTAGGAGAAATTGCTCATGATGATGCCGCAGACTTCCAAAATACCTTGCTTGGCACCCTGGAAAGAACACATCCAGAAAGAGAGAAGCGGAAGGGGAAATGGATTTATTTAAATGACTTTCGCCCTGCCCGTCTCCTGTGCAAACTCATGGTGGCTTATGATAAAATTAGAAATAAAACCAACCAAAAACAGCCCAGCTGACCAAATCAATTTAAGCAGCTGGCAACTGGCTCAAGAAATTTCCCCGTCCCTGCAATTCATGTCAGCTCTAGTACCCACAGAGAATATCCAAAATGCTATGTGGTGGCCAGAATCTCATCAGGAGCAGTGTTCCTTTCACAGCTTAGGAGAGTTTCCTTGTTGCATGCCTGCATTTTCCTCTTTGTCCCAGGACATCAAAATTGGGACCAGTTGATAAGCAAGCAAGCTTTTACTTTTACAAGCGGCAGTTTGCCATTGCCTGCCTCTGCATAGTGATCCTGAACTTCCTTGCTGATCTCCCGTCCACGTTTCAACCAGGGCCAACCCTGCTTAGCTTCCGAGACTGGCCTAGCCTAGACCATCCAGGTCAGAAAGCTCCTAGAGGCCCAGGAATGCCTGTAGCCCCTGGTTCCCTCTTGAGGTCACTTCCAACTCTGCATGCCGCTGCCTTCTCTTGGGCTCACACTGCTGAGACAGCCTCAAACTCCACTGCCAGTTTCTTTTCCAGAGCTCAGCCAATAAAAAACACAGACTGTTTATAAATCTATCACTCGTGAGATCATCAGATTGTGGTGGCAGAAAATGACACTTTTATCTGGGGCTGCCAGGAGGGGGCAGCAGAACCCTAAGAAGAGGATTCTATCCTCACTCCGAACATGGAAGCTCCATTTTCCTAGTTATCATCACTAATAGCTCTTCATAGGTACCTTCTAGCTTCTTTTATAGTGCAGTCACACACTAAGACAGATTCCTCACTAGCAGTTGCTCCGCCCCTGGGCTTCTGCTTTCCCCAGCTCAAGTGGTCAATTACCGACCAGTTGCTGCACAGTTTCATTTTGATCCACGGCTCTCTCCAATTTCCCTTGCAGCTTCCTGCTCTTGTTTTACCTGCTCTTGTTTTATGGAGATCCAGAAGCTGCGAGGGAAATTGGAGGGAGCCTTGGATCAAACTGTGCCTCACGCAGCAACTGGTGGGGAATTGATCACTTGAGCCAGGGAAAGTAGAAGCCCTGAGGTGGAGCAACTGCTGGTGAGGAATCCATCCCTATAATGCCCTTTCAATCCACTTTCAAGGCACTTTCAAGCTGGATTTTGCTGTGTGAAAATGGCAAAATCCAATTTCAAACAGTTTCTGAAAGGGATTGAAACTGCATTATTTTAGCATGTGTGACCGCACCCTGTTTGTGTGTCTGATCCCTTTTCAAAATCTATCAGAGCTGGTGTCCTTTGAAACAAATGTCATTCCAGCAGACAATGCTGGGTTCCTTCTCGGGAGTTCTTGAGACCATCTGAGCATCGTCTGGAGCAACAGTTGTGAAGTTATATGCCGAAGCCCCTGCAAAAGGAATGTTCACGAGTTTGGGCATTTGGACTTGCAATTGTGTTACTATTCCGCTATTTTGGTATCAGACCCCCAAATTCATTGAAGAAGGTTGCCAACTGACCCGAAAGAAAACCAGGTTGGCAGGCCGCTTTGCGTTGAACAGGAGCTTGATGTGCAAGTGAAGCTTTGGATGGGTTTGCGAGGAGGAAAGTGTTACCTCTGCTAAATGTCTGCAGAGGAAGTAGCTGTTAAAGGGACAGGAGCACAGGCAAATTGAAAAGCTGGCAACCCTAGCCTAGAGGACTGGCTTTACATACTCCCCTCTGCCTCTTTTTTCTGAGTTTATTGCAGTTCTGTTATCTGTCCATCCATCCATCCATCCATCCATCCATCCATCCATCCATCCATCCATCCATCCGCTTTTCATATTGTTGTTATTAGTAGTATTGTTATATTGCTACTGTACCCTTTGGGCACTCAAGATTTACATGTCCAAACACTTCCCTGCAGACAACGGCAAGCAACACATCTGCTTTTCTAAATGGATCAGTCTACAGTTTGGGGGTGGTGATGTTGCAGTTCGTGCTGTGGGTCACCGAAAAAACCAAATGTTTGCTTTGGAGATGGGGGCAAAACTGTCATGTGAACAGAGATGGACTGAATTTGATCACAAGATGCCTCTCTCTCTGATGCTTTCCCATTGTTTTGTTCTGTAGTGGTGTGCCCAAAACAACTGAAGCAAAGTTCAGCTTGTTATCCTTAGTTTTTGGGAGATGAACAGGTCACCAGTTGTGTTTTCAGAAGCTTGGGAGACCTTTTTGGGGGGAGGTGGAAGACTTAGTGGGACATAAACAGACCGGGCCCCTAACGGGCAGCCCAGAGACCAGCTGGAATTGGGGGGCATTTAGCCAGTAGTCTGAGACTCTGTTCAGATTTTTGAAATTTTGATAAGAGTCGTATAATGACCTGACCTCTGGTACAGTGCTGGCTGACAGAAGAGGCATGAGGTATTCTGGGACGTGCGGCCATCTTGCATTCTTGAATGGGCCAAAGATGTTGTGTTCACTCCTCACACTTGCCTCCCCACTCCAGCTGTGAGGAGCAGCAAAGATATGGGGACAGGTGGAGGAGAAGAACCTCAAAAGAATGTTATTTTCGTTGACTCTTTCCTTTTTTCCAGATCTTGCTATTTTCTTACCAGAAAGATCCTATCTTTGCACATTGGTTGGGGGGAAGACAGAAATGATATTTATTGAAAGGCTGTAAAATTATAGGTTTGTACATTCAGATTGCTTTAGTGGAAATATTTTTTAATCCTGCTAAATAAATGTAGCTACTTTCAGGGTCGTGGTGTGGTTTCATAGAGCTCTTTCTCTGGAAGCAACAAAACATTCCAGAGGTCTGGCACATCAAATTCTCATGTCTGTTTCATGGAAGGATACCCAGGGCTTTTTTTGAGCAGGAACACACAGGAATGCAGTTCCGGCTGGCTTGGTGTCGGGGTGTGGCCTACTATATAAATGAATTCCTGCTGGGCTTTTTCTACATAAAGCCCTATGTGAAATAATGGTGACATCAGGGTGAGTGGCCTAATATGCAAATGAGTTCCTGTTGGGCTTTTTCTACCAAAAAAGCCTTGAGGATACCTGTTTGAGGATACCAGAAATGCCCCCATGCATACAAGAGATTCTGGAGACACTGGCCTGGCCAAGGGGCTCTAGGACCCATTGACCAGAGGTTCAGTTTGTTATACAAACTAAGAACATAAGAGAAGCCATGTTGGCTCAGGCCAGTGACCCATCCAGTCCAACACTCTGTGTCACACGGTCGCCAAAAAACCCAAGTGCCATCAGGAGGTCCATTAGTGGGGCCAGGACACTAGAAGTACTCCCACTGTTGCCCCCCCCCCCCAGCACCAAGAATACAGAGTATCATCGCCCCAGACAGAGAGTTCCAACAATACGCTGTGGCTAATAGCCACTGATGAACCTCTGCTCCGTATGTTTATCCAATCCCCTCTTGAAGCCATCTATGCTTGTAGCTGCCACCACTTCCTGTGGCAGTGAATTCCATGTCTTAATCACTCTTTGGGTGAAGAAGTACTTCCTTTTATCTGTTCTAACCTGACAGCAATTTCATTGAATGTCCATGAGTATTGTGAGAAGGGGAGAAAAGGACTTCTTTCTCTACCTTCTCTATCCCATGCATAATCTTGTAAACCTCTATCATGTCACCCCTCAGTCGATATTTCTCCAAGCTAAGGAGCCCCAAGCGCTTTAGCCTTTCTTCATAGGAAAAGTGTTCCAACCCTTTAACCATTCTAGTTGCCATTTCCTTCACTTTCCTCAATGCTATAATATCTTTCTTGAGATGTAGTGACCAGAACTGTACACAGCAATTGTACACTAAAATACAACCAGCCATGGCCCCTCGCTTCTTGAGATGGGTGCAGCACTGTCATGTGAACCGACGCAGGCTTGGCTTGGTCATGAGGTGCCCTCCCTCTCGGATTCTTCTCTGTTGTTAATTTGTACTGGCCTAACCTAATTTCCCCCCTGAGGGCTGGTTAGGAGAGGATGCAAAGCCGGGAGGAAAAAAAAAAAAGAAGGAACTCAGCTGATCTGTGGAGTTCCAAAGCTCACACTTGTGCATCAAGACATCATGCAGGGCATTTGTAATGTAGTGGAAACGTACATGCTGTGAAGGCGAACCGTTGCCAGAACAAATGCAAACACCTCAGAATACGTTTCCGGAGGTTGCTAGCACAGTTTGGGGAGCGCATTTGCTGACCTCGCTAGCTGCTGTGCCAATTTGCCCGGTGGAATCAGAGCTTCTCCTCTCTAGGGGGGCCTCCCATCCCCAGGTAGTACAATATCAGTGGGAGTGGCCATGGCTGAATGGTAGAGCACCTGTGTGGCACGCAGAAGGTCCCAGGTTCAATCCTTGGTGCTGCCAGTTAAAAGGACCCTGCCTGAGTCCCTGGAGAGCTGCTGCCGATCTGAGTAGACAGCACTCACCTCCATGGACCAAGGGTCCGATTCAGTATAGGATTCATTTCTTAGACTACCACTGGTCTTGGCAGACTGATCAAGGAGGGAAGACAGCACACCAAATCCCTCACCACACCCCATGGGAGAAGTAGCGTTCTTTTCAGAAAGGCATTCTAGTGTGTGTGTGGTGGGGGGGGGGCGTTACTTTGCTCCTTGATCTTTAAGATGACCTTCCTCTTAGTTCAGAGACTGGCAGGATTGCTGTAAAGGTAACAATGCTAGGCTAGGACCAACAGGGTTCAGGGAAAGAGGCAAGCTAGAGCAGGGGTCCTCAACCTTTTTAAATAGGGGGCCAGTTCACTGTCCCTCAGACTGTTGGAGGGCCGGACTGCCGTTACTGTACAAGGCTGCGGGCCGTCAGTTCTCCGTCTTCTGCATCTCTCTCCCTTCCCCACACCACACACCCTGGCCTGGGAACTCACCTCACCTCGGTATCACCTCACACTCCGTCTCCGCCGCCTCAGCCCAGTGCCGGAAGTGTGCGTTGCTAACGCGAGTTTAGGTCGAACGTCACTTCCGGTCTGATTTTGCCATAACCCGGTGGGCCGCATAAACGTCCTCAGCGGGCCGCATCTGGCCCGCGGGCCGTAGGTTGAGGACCCCTGAGCTAGAGAAAAGGGCAGGGAGGCAGAGAGAAGGCAAGACCCCAACTAGATGGCTGTGCCAGCTGCAAAGATTTTGGTCTTTAAATGATCCATTTACAGGCTTCAGGCCTTCCCTTTCTGGAACCAAATTCCACTGCAGGCTTGTGGTAGAACAACTAGCATACATTTTATATACTGAAATCACAAATTGGGCACACAATGTAATTGTCTCTCAAGAGGAGAGAGAGAAAGAAAAAAAGAGAAGGAAAGCCAAAGAAGTTAGGAACCAGAGTGGGATCTTCCTGTCCTAAACATGCAAAGCACAGCTGCCTTGGAACACATCTGAGCTGCTGTTTGTTGAGAAATCCCTCTCTGTTCTAAAATTCCCTTTCCACAAAGATGCCCCTCCCCTCCCCTCCCCTCCCTCTATGGATGATGTTGCTGCTGCTGCCCAGTATCAGGAGAGAAAGAGGCCCTCCTCTAGAAGCATTTATAGCCTAGCCAGGCTGGGAAGAACCAATGGACTTTCAGGGGTGGAGCCTGAAGACAAGCGAGTTCAGGAAAAAAAAAGGCCAGAGTGGCACAAGCTGAATAGTCAGTTTTAAATTTAGGTTTCAAACCAGCAGCTTCCTGAATTGCAGCATGTCCCACCATTTGGACATGCAGCCCTTCCACCACTTAAAAAAAAAAAAAACCCACAGACACAGCGACATCCTTCTGGCAGTTGCTGGGTTGCCAACTTTTTAATCTGCCCTCACTGCTGTGCCTTTAGCGTGCACAGGAACATTGCCACTTGCTTGTCACTGCAGATTGAAAGGTGGTTGAAAGGTATTGCTAGTTGAAAGGTATCACTGGTTGAAAAGTTGGCAACCCTAGGTACAGGGATTCAGGAGCCTGTCAGCCTGGACTGGTTATTAAAAATGAATGCAACGCTTTGCTTTTCGTCATAGTGCTGCAAAGAAGCACGGTGAAGTAGTGACCTCCAATGACTGCCGCTTGGCTCCCATGACCTCACCCCATCACTATCAGTACTCCTTTAGTCAAGTGTGGAATTCACTGTCAGTGGATGCAGCCACGATGGTTGTGAGCGTAAGGATTCATGATGGAGAGTTTCATCAATACCTACAAGCCATGGTTAATGAAGTGAGTCATATACAAAGGCAGTAAACCTCTGAATATCGGGGCCAGGAGACAGCAGTAGGGGAGGGCTTCAGTCTCTATGCCAGGGGTGGCCAAACTTGATTAATTTAAGAGCCACATCCCACAAGACATGAACATCAGATGTTGGAAGGAAAATGTGGGAAGGGAGAGGTGGAAAGAAAGCAATTTTAACTTGAAATGCATTCACCAGGCTGCTGGCTATCTTGGTTTGGAGAAGTGGTTTAAAGAGATAAATGCCCTCTCCAAGATGGCCAACTGGATAGTGGGGGCTTCGAGAGCCACACAATATGTGAAAGATCCACGCGTGGCTCCCGAGCCACAGTTTGGCCACCCCTGCTCTATGCCCAATTTGTTGGCTCTCCAGAGCAACTGCTGTGTGAGACAGGATGCTGGACTAGATGGACCACTGGCACGATCCAGCACAACTTAGTTCTTCTCAGTTTGGCTGCCTCTGTTTCATTCTCCATGCCTCGAGTTGGAGCAACCCTGCTATCATGGGGGTGGAGCTTGTGCACAGTCTTTGTACAAGTACACAACCCTCCATCCTCATAAGTCTGCGATTGCCCACACGCAGGGCATTGGTGGCCTGTGTGTTTGTGGTTTCAACCCTCCAGGTACATCAATTCCAACATGTATAATGTTGCTGCAGAAGGCCAAGTCTCCTCCAGGTTGACAAATGGTTCTATTGTGCTGGCTCAAGATCTTTGTTCCAGATGCCAAGAGGGTCATTGCAAAATTAGCCCCCCCCCCCACTTTGGTTTTCATGGAAAGATAGGTTAGCTTCTGGTGGGCAGGGAGAAAGGTGGTGGAAGAAGAAAAGATTGGATTTCTACCCCACCCTTCACTTGGAGTCTCAGAGCAGCTTATAGCCTCTTTTCCCCTCCCCTCCCCACAACAGACACCCTGTGAGGTAGGTGGGCCTGAGAGAGCTCTGACAGAAATGGCTCTTGAGAGGAACAGCTTTGAGAGAATTATGACTGACCCAAGGTCACTCCAGCAGTTGCATGTGGAGGAGGAGAGGGAAATCAAATCTGGTTCTCTCAGATTAGAGTCCACACTCCTAACCACTACACTCTGTGGATGGAGGCACATCTCAGGTACATGTTAATGGGCAGCTGTCAGGTGTCACCATTGCTCAAGGGGTGCAATAGTTGACCTTTAAAGGAACTTCGCATGGCTCACACAGCTGTTTTTTTCAATCAACTTCCCTCACTTCTTAGGATTTCTGTTCTTGTCTCCCACCAACACTTAACAGGGACAGCAGTTGCACCCCCCTGCCTCCGGATCTTTTTCTCCCACCCTCTCATCTGCCCTTTTAACTCCTCAAATGATTCTCCACCTCATTTGGAGAGCCAGTTTGGTGCAGTGGTTAAGTGTGCGGACTCTTATCTGGGAGAACTGGGTTTGATTCCCCACTCCTCCACTTGCACCTGCTAGTATGGCCTTGGGTCAGCCATAGCTCTGGCAGAGGTTGTCCTTGAAAGGGCAGCTGCTGTGAGAGCCCACTCCAGCCCCACCCACCTCACAGGGTGTCTGTTGTGGGGGAGGAAGGTAAAGGAGATTGTGAGCTGCTCTGAGACTCTTCGGAGTGGAGGGCGGGCTATAAATCCAATATCTTCATCTACCTCACAGGGTGTCTGTTGTGGGGGAGGAAGGTAAAGGAGATTGTGAGCCACTCTGAGACTCTTCGAAGTGAAGGGCGGGATATAAATCCAATATCTTTTTCTTCTCATTACCAGACTGCACCCAGCTACAGTTTCTTGGACAGAATGGCATTTCTGTATGCAGAAGAAGGGCAAATGATTTCTACGGATTCCCTCTTCCTGTTGTGGCCCCTCCCCACTTTGCTTCCTGAGCTCCACTGCGCTTACGATTGCCAACTTTGGGTTGGGTAATTCCTGGAGATTTGGTGGTGGCATCTGGGAGTGGTGGGGTTTGGAGAGGGAAGGGGCCTCAGTGGGGTATGATGTCATAGACTCCACCCTCCAAAGCAGCCATTTTCTCCAGGAGAACTGCTCTGGAGATGAACTGTAATTCTGGGAGACCTCCAGCCACTACTTGGAGCCTGGGAATGCTAACTGACTGCTCCGCCCCCCGGAACAAAATTGGGGGAGGCACCCTTCTGCAACAGGAAGGGGAAGAGGGAAAGCCTTGCTTTTTGATGTGCAGAGTTGACTGCATACAGAATGTATAACTGATCTAGAACAACATGAAACTTTGGCCTGGAAGCCCAGGCAAGCCCAATTTCATCAGATCTCAGAGGCTAGGCAGGGCTGACTCTGGCAAGTACTTGGATGGGGGATTCCTTGGAATACCAGAACCAGGAGGCAGGGGCAGGCTTTATTCAGCCACTGCTCTGAATATCCTCCAGGCCCCCAATGTAGGGCCATTACTTCCAGGTGCACACACACACTAAAAAATAAAAGCACAAAATTGCTTTTGGGGGATGTTGGTCTAGGTAACTGGATGGCTGTCCCAAAAGAACCAACCCATCACCCATTTGCTTGCAAAGAAACCACTGGAGACTGGAGTGTGGGGTGGAAGGACTTTTATTGATTCCACATGATTTTATTTTACATCACAGTCATGAGAAAATCCTCCTTCACACCTCCAGAGACGGCATCACCTTTCACTTCCAAGTCAAAGTGCATGTAGATGCTTCACAGTTTGAATCCCCTCCCCCCTCTCCTCCCTTCCCCCTACTTAACGCTTCCCATAAGCAGAACTGAGGCAGAGTGATTAGCGTGGTAAACTCCGAAAATTGCCGCAGCTGGCTGTATGAAAAAATAATACAATCTCTTCTCTCTAAATATGTTACAGAAAATCAACCTGAACACGTAGGAGCGTGAGATGCTCCGCGCACCCCCAAGGAGATGTGCAGAAGATCAGCATTACTTGAGACCAAAACAAAAAAACCCTCCTTGGATGCTGGAATCACCTGCAGCATCTGAGGAATTAGAAAAGCACCTAGAGGAATGGAATGGATGAGGGGAAATGGGGGATGGAGAAAGCTGTAGGCCTTATGGTGTGACCCCCCTCCCAACAAGAAGGGGGGCTGCATGTGAGGAAGGGCCCACAACCCCCAGCACACAAGCAGGATGCACATGAACAAAAGTGGTCCAGACTGAAGACTGCAGGCACAAATGCAGAAGCTGGGAGCTTTGGTGGGGAAAGCCAAATGGATTTTGGACACAGACACAAGCAGGGCTTTTTTCTTTCTTTTTTTTGTAGCAGGAACTCCTTTGCGTATTAGGCCACACACCCCTGATGTAGCCAATCCTCCAAGAGCTTACAGGGCTGTTAGTACGGGGCCTACTGTAAGCTCCACATCCCCTGATGTAGCCTAATATGCAGAGGAGTTCCTGCTACAAAAAAAAAAAGCCCTGGACACAAGAGACACTCTGGGGTTGGTTCCAGAGTCAATTTTCTGCTAGCAGAAGGTTCTTCCATCAACCACAGAGAGCTTCTCTGCCTCCTTGTGTTCTGCTGCAGCCCACTGATCCTCCACCATTACCTAATGATCCTCCTTCAGATGCAAATGCCATTGCAAAGGGATAGGGGGACCTTCAGAAATGGTAAGAGGGGTAAAGTGGAGGTCTACAGCAGGAAGTGGGAGCGGGCAGAACTTCCACTTTCTCTTCCGTTAGGGAGAACTGAGTCTGGTTCCAACCCAGCCCCACTGAAATAAATGGAAAATATGCATCTCCTATTCACTTCAGTGGGGTAGATGCAAAACTTACCAGCAAAGTGTGACCCAGCCAGGGACAGACAGGCCCATCTCCCCCTCATTTTGTGGCCCTTTTGTTGTCCCCTTCTCCTTATCCTGAGGCACGCCCCACCTCTGTCAGAGCCCTACATGTAAGAAGGGGACAGATGGACCTCTCATTCAGAGATATCGCAGGCACGATGTCACATGAAGTGTGGAACCGGAGTCCTGTTCTCATGGCGCAAACAGAGGAGACACACATATGCACACCTGATGCTTTTGGCTGGTGTGTCAGCAGCTTTTCACACCATGCTTCGAGAACAAATGCTATACCTCCAGAGAGACACGCACACACAGAGGCACAGGCTGCACAACTACACCGCCCTCTGCAGGCTGAACACGAACAACGCAACATCCACGTTAGACCAGAGCTGACACAATTTTTTTTGCATGTGTTCGGCCACCTTTTTTGAAAGCAAAATGTGCTTGCGAAATTTGATTTCAGAAAGAGTCATGCTGCAAAAGGCCAGAGATCCATCCAACCTAGTCTGCTACTTCCGATATGGCCAGTCAGATAGTTCCAGAAGCCCAAAAGCATGGCATGAAGGTACCAGCCCTTTTCTGTTGTTTGCTCCTAGCACTCAGATGGCAGAGGTATATTGCTTTGCACACGGAAGCTCCACTTGGACACAATAATGAAAGTGAGTTCAAAGGGTGCCAAGTACAGCTTTTGCAGATAAAAGGCAGGGGTGCTAATAACATTGCACATTCAGACACTTTATGGGGTGTCTTTGAAAGCCCCCCAATTCAGCACCATCCCCATTTGTAATTTTTTAAAAAATCACTTTGATAAGCAAGCTGCAAACAGGAAGATTTGGTTTGGGAATCTTTTTCCAAATGTCAGTTTGCCATTCCAAATTAGCTTCTGTCCAGACAGAATGGGTCTCTTGGGGTGGTCTTGGCAGGGCAGCTGGCTTTCTCCTCTTATTCCACCGTAGAATAGCAGGCCAAACCATCCACCTAGCTGCTGTCTCCCCTCTTAGGGTTTTTTCACACATGTCATTATTGTCACTTGTGTACCTGTACTGTCTTGGGTTTTAAAGTGCTCACAAATAAACTGGCAATACAACTGTGAAATATCAAAATGGCCACTAGAGGGAGCAAACCACATGCAAAAGAGAAAACCGACACAATACGGCACACAAACAGTGAAATAACACGTGCGGGAAAACCCTTAGTTCAATAATGTGGAACAGAAACCTACATTACAACTTGTGTACCATGGTTTGAGGAATTCAGCACCTACTGTGCAAGCAGTTCCCTTTAAAGTCCCTGGAATGGCGCTAGTTTTATACTGGATTTTAGGTCTTTTTAAAAAACAAGCAAGTGAAGGAATGGCAAAACCTCTGTAGTCAGAATGATTGGGTCCCTGGCATAGAGCATGGGGGTGAGGGGTTTACTACCAGAGTTCTCACCTTTCTGCTGCTTGTAAAGACTTGTTTCTTCCTCTTTTTAAGCCCCTCACGCCAAGATTTTTTTTTTTAAGCTACATGGGAACTGGACAGTGTTTGAAGGGCCTTTCATTTTTTCTGTGTCCCACTATGTGCACCTCTTATCCTTACTGGGCACCTGGCTCAAACGCTGCATGGAAGTAATAATTGTGCAATCACTTAATAAGAATGCCGATAGAAGCTTGATAAACCCTTTTTGCTCACTACAGTTTTGCATATAGGGAGATCATGCTAAGTGTAATCCTCTCGAATCTGTGCAGTCTCCATTTTATGTGAATAGGGCAACACGTATTTCCCGGTTTCAGTCTGTGTGACTGGAAGCCTGAATTACTTGCGGGTATGGGCTTGGGAGTTCCAAAGCAGGGAAATGCATGCATTGCCATCTTCACTCAAAGGGTGGCCGCACATATGGCGATAGCTCATGCTATCCTATTAAGCCAAGTTGGAACGCTGTATTTGTTACTTGGAAGAAATGGTTATCTCCCACGGAGGACAGCCAGGCACTCTTGAGCAGCTCAGAATAACACTGAAGGTAGCCAGCAATTGCCTTATCCTCTCTGCATTGACATCACCCCTGACCAGAGCTTCTTTCCTTAGCCATCCAAGCTAATATCGACAGGACTGTCCATCTTAACCGCTAAGCCATGTTTCAGGGCTGCAGAGCTTCCCCCTCTCTACAAGTGGTGGTGGCCAGGGAGGGACCATTTTAGAAGCACTTGTAGTTCTTGCAGATTCGGGTGGGGCGCCTGGCACAGAGGTCCTGGAAGCTCTTGTCCCCCCGCCCCCTTTCAGGCACAGAAAAAAACTCTCCATGACTGTCTCAGCACCTGAAAAGGTGTGTGGCAGGAGGACAAGGGTTCCTGGAGTCGCCATGCCTCCCCCGGACAAATGCTTCTAACATGGCGGTGGCCACTGGATGGACCCAAGGCTGCTGTTGCTTGTAGTTTGGCCCTCAGGGGCTTGAATCTGCACAGCAATGCATCTCCACTTCACCCACTCCGATGTTACAAAGTTCAGGGCAAATGAAGATGCATTTAGTATCAATGCAGAGCTTTGCAGGATTTGCCGCCTTGAAATTGGCTCCAGGGTTCAAGTTTTCACAAATAAAGCTCATGTGTCCAGTCAGGAGGCACAGCCCTGGATTTCCTTCTCACTTCAAAAAATAAAAACGAACCATGACTCAAGGATAAGATTCCCCTCCCACACCTTGTTCTTTATCGCTCTCTGCCCTGCATTCAGCTCCTTCCGTCTACCTGGGATGCTCTTAACCTGCCCACCCTTCCTGCAAAGAGCACAGGGTGGTTTAGTTGGTTCTCTTTCATTTTATCCTCACAACGACCCTGTGAGGTAGGATCCTGGTTCCACTGGCTAACCCCTGCACTATACTGGGCCTCACCTTTTATTCTCACTGGTTCCAACACTGCACAGAAGCAATCATTGTAATCGTTATTTTTGAAGTACTGATTTTGTGCGATATTTTTGTTCATGCACATGGCTGTTAAGAACAGTGACATCATTGCTCTGAGCACAGTTGTACTCAGCTTTTGCAGCAGTGTTTCCAGGACTTTTTCTGTAGCAGGAACTTCTTTGCAAATGAGGCCACACCCCCTTGATGTAGCCAATCCTCCTGGAGCTTACAATAGGCCCTGTACTAAGAGCCCTGTATGCTCTTGGAAGATTGGCTATATCAGGGATGGGTGGGGGTGGCCTAATATGCAAAGGAGTTCCTGCTACAAAAAAAGCCCTGGTTTTAATAACGCGTGCAGTAAGTGAGGGAAGTATAAATGAGACAAAGGCTATGGTAAGCCACGCGCATGGGAAAATTTTAAAATAACACGAGGGAGGGAAGGAGGATAGCTGCTGCGTTAGCTCCCGTTCAGAAACAGTGAATCTCCATAACCCTGGAAGGAAGTCAGGCGAAGAGAATTTTGGAGATATCCCTCTTTAGAGCTGATATGCTCGTGGTGGGGGATCCTATGCTACAGAGTTCAGGGGGACCTAGAACAAATCAGTCCGCAAGCGACAGACCAGATTTTAGAATTAGGGTTTTTAGAATCTTTCGGGATCAAGTGCCGTGTTCTACTGGAGAAAGTTTTCCTACCAGACGTTTCGTTCTCAGCTGCGGAGAACATCCTCAGTGGCGTTGCAGCCGGAGCAGGCGCTCAGACCTTCTTGGCTGCTGTGCACACCTGCTCCGGCTGCAACGCCACTGAGGATGTTCTCCGCAGCTGAGAACGAAACGTCTGGTAGGAAAACTTTCTCCAGTAGAACACGGCACTTGAGCCCGAAAGATTCTACAAACCCTAATGATGTTACCAGCCGTGAAAACCTGAAATCTTTGATAACAGATTTTAGAATGTCTCCCAATGTCAAAATTTCCCTCCCTGTGAAAAACCGGCATGTCAGGAAGAGGATTCTACATTGCCTTCTTCAATTGGGATAGGTCTCCTACTTGACAAGAAGTATATATATTTTTTTTACACAGGAGATGTTTCAAATATATAATCCACTAACCTAAATGACAGCGCTCAAAGAATTTTGTACCACAGGATTGGCCCGCATGCAAAAACTGCCTCTGAGTCTGAGCTTCTGCCTCTAATCACGGAAGCTGATCCTGTGAATTTAAGGGGAGGTATTTGTGAATCTCCTGTGTCGAGCAGGGGGTTGGACTAGATGATCCTGGGGGTCCCTTCCAACTCTATGATTCTAAGTGTTTCCAGGATTTCATGTGACATCGCTGGAGCTCTCTGCAGCAAAACTCTCACTGTGCTCCATCCAGAAAACCAGAACACATCCAGAACATCCAGGGATAAGGTGGCCTTGGAGGAGAGCATCTTCAGCAATTCCTTCCACCAGCTGTCTCTCTACTCCAGACTGCTCCCTCCGGAAACGTGTTTTTCTCTAGGTTTCTATTACACAAATTTGTGTGCAATGTGCAGCTCCCACAATGGCTAGAACACAAAGACAGGTTAGCATGTCTGGAAAGATGAGTGCACACACACAAACATACACACACACACACACAAATTGGCAGACAGAAGAGCACAGGCCAGGCGTGTATGCACTTGCATTTTCACAGACGTAACTGACACAGGACAATGACGTGGGGGCCCCCGGAGGCCCCGGGTGTGCAGCAGTGCAAGTTCACATAAAACCCAAGGCACCACTTTGTAGGATGAGGGTTGGTCAAGGAGCAGAGAGGTGTGTGACAGGAAGGAGCCCCCAGGGCTGCCCCCTGCCAAGTTGTGAGCAGCTGCCGGCTGGTGGCAAGAAATGTGCGAGCTCGGTGGAGTGTGCAAAGGCTTTTTTTTTTTGCGACCACAAAGCGTGCAAGGAGAACATTGGGGGTCTCTATCGGGCCCCGCAGCTTTGAGCCACACAGGATGAGGGGCACCCCCTTTCCTCTGCTGCGGGATTTGCATGGGGAGAGTCAGATTTATTCACAGGAATATTTACAAGTGCCCAGGACACCCCTGACATGGTCTGTGCATGCCAGGCACAGAACCCCACCTCCCCTTCCCAACCCCCCTGGAAGGAAGCAGGGAGAGCCAGCTCCCAGTGACTGGGGTCCCCGCACGCCGCTTCAAACTCAGAGACCAGCTCCAGCAGGTGACCCACGCACCACTCGCAGAGGTCACTCGGCACGAGGGTGCTCCGCCACACATACGGGGACGTGGGGGGCTCAGTGCAGCATGTCAATCTCTGGCCCGCTCATTCGGATACTTCAGTGTGGACGGGCAGCCCCCCGTCAGCCCGGCGGTGAATCTCCCAGAAGGTCCGGTCCAGCTGTTCCAGCTGCGAACTCAGGGGGAGTTGCATGGCCAGATGGATGCGGAGCGCCTCCAGCCACTGTTCCAACCGGGCGAAGGAAGGCCTGGTGGAACAAAAGCAGGAGATCGACCATGCAGGATTATGCCAAGCTCTCATCCAAAACCACCAGATATCTCCCTTGTTCAATGGAAACAATGTACTAAACAACATAAATACATGAAAAATACACAAAACGCTAGTAAAGTTTACGGCAAAAAAAAAAAGCCAAAATGTTGTAACACACACACTGTTGCCAATGAACGCAACTGTCAAATTACATAGACCAAACCACCACGTTCCAATACAATTCCAGGCTTCCAAGGAATATTTGAAAAATATTCAGCGCTCAAAAGTAGTATGATTATAAATTCTCCAAATGTGCATAAAGTAGGTTCTCAACAGAATGTTGTTGCATTTCCCGTTTCAATAGATATTCTTCTTGTGACAGAAGTGGGGCTTGGAACTGATCCCAGGTGACCACTGGCCACAGGGCCCCACTTATTTCCCGGTCCCTCTCCCCTCCATCTAGGGAGCATCCCTGTTTGCTTGCTGCATCCCCCTCTAGTATCTCACCGTTTCTCGGGATCCAAGTCACAGCAGCAGACAGCAATTGGGAAGAAGCTGGGGGGACACGTGGGAGGGCAATAGCGGTCCAGGAAGCCCCGCACATTGAGGCCGAAGTCCAGGGTTCGAGGCAGGTAGTCGGGGTCTGCGCTGACCCTGCCAATGATCTGCGAAAAAGGCGGGAAGCAGTCAGAGACCCCTGTGGGGCCACAAAGTTAGCACACAGCTTATAAGAGAGTCTGTGAGCGTGACCCATCTTGCCCATCAGAAGTTGCCAAAACCTCATCTGTACATGAAGCATTTCCACCCTTCTTCCCCAGTGCCCGTCTGCCTCAAGGAAACTTGTCCAGGGGCCCTTCTGGGTACTTGCCTCGCACAGGATGATGCCAAAAGAGAAGACGTCCACCTTCTCATCATAGCTCCTGCCTACGAGAAAGAAGGAGAGTTGTCAGCTATCATGTGGGACTACTCAGAGCTTTTCTCCTCTATACAGTTCTTTATCATTATTTCCCAGATTCCCTGTTCTGCCACAGGTTCTGATTGACTGTCATCTCTCTAAAATACACTTCCTGCGCCAGGCCTCCCAGTGGATTGGGCTGCTGATCTACCTAATATGACATACCAACATTAGATACCCACATTATAACTAGGCCTACCTCTGCTCTCTCTCTACATTTCTCATGTCTGATGAGGAGTTGTCAATTGTGGATAGGGAAATTCCTGGCGAATTGGGGATGGAGTCTGGGGAGAGGGTAGTTTGGGAAGGGGAGGAAGCTCAGCAAGGATGTGATGTCACAGAGTCAATCAATCTATTTGACCAATGAGCAGCACACATCAAAAGCAAAAGCTATTCAATAAAACATTTAAGAATAAAACTGATCTCAATATAACAGGAATATCTCTATGATTTAACGTTTAAAATCTATACATAAGAACTTAAAATCTGGACCTTTTTAATAGCTCTAAAATTTAGAATCTATACCTAAAATTCCACGCCGAATTCTACAAGCTGCTGAGAAAAATTTAGCACAGCTAATCGTGACCTGTGGATTCGCACCCATCAAAAGCTTCCTTAAAATATCTGCATCAGAACAACCTAAGTAGTTATTAGGCAGAGGGGAAATTACATTAGATCGAACTTCCTGATAGAAAGGACAACAAAACAGTACACGTTCTCTAGATTCCACCTCATCAGTGCCACATGGACAGGTTCTCTCCTTCATGGGAGTTTTTTTAATTCTCCCATCTACATCTACAGATGGGAAGGCTCGCCATCTTGCCAAGGTGAAAGCCTTCTGTTGATTAGGTACCTCCAAAATGGAGAGGTAGGGTGCTGGGGCAACCACATATTTTAGCTTCCCTGGAGTTAGGAAACTTGGGGTATTGTTGCTATCCCTTTGGTTGTCACAGAGTCAAGTCAACCCTCCAAACCTGCCATTTTCTCCAAGGGGATTGATTCCTGTGGTCTGGAGATCAGATCTAATTCAACGATTGAAGGCCCCGCCTGGAGGTTGACATCCCGACTCACCGTTGATCATCTCAGGAGCCATCCAGTAGGGATTCCCCACCACCGTGTACCGTTTCCTACGGTCAGGCTTTTTCAAACTGGCCAACTGGTTCTTCTCATCTACCATGAGCCGGGCCAAGCCGAAATCTGCCACAACCACGCTCTTGTTCTGAGTGGGGGTGGGGGGGGAAGAGACAAAATAGCCCTTACTCAACACTAGCAAGGCCAGAGACGGTTTCAAAGAATGCCAACAGTGCTTTGAGGTTGCTCCCAAATCCCGGCACTACTCACCTCTCGCACAAGACAGTTGTGGGTGTTGAGGTCTCTGTGGATGATGTTCATGGAGTGAAGGTAAGCCTGCAAAGGGGGGGGGGGTGAATAAGATGATTAGAAATGCTCATTGTGACTCTTTTTAATGACCCTATAGTCCAAGAGTCCCCAACATGGTACCTGTGAGTGCCATGCCACTCGTCGACACCTTTCTTGGTGCCCACCAAAAGTTTTTAGAAAGTGGGTAGGGGCAGGTGGGGCTTTTCCCAAGCAAGCTTTTGAGTAGCTGTGCGGATTCTTTAAAAATGTGTGGTTGAAGTAAGTTGTGGCAGCCATTTTGTGGCTGGTTCTTCCTTCTGAAGTAGCCATTTTGTGGCAGCCATACTATGGCTGCATCCAACACACCACATCAGAGATCCAAAGTTGTTTGCAGGCTCGAAAAGGTGGAGACCCCTGCTGTAGCCTCAACCCCCCCCCTTTCACATTTTAAGTTTTGATTTCCAAAAACAACAACACACAAGCCATACTCAAGCCTTCTTGGAACTTATGTCCTTGACCCCTTCATTCCAGATCTTTATTTGAGGGGGATGGAGCTCAATATTCAGAGGACAGAGAAATGCCCTTCCTCTGAAGCTCTTGTCTTAAATCTGTGTTTTGGAAATTCTGGAGAAGAGATTAAGCAATTCTGCTATTAAGCCTTGGCTTCAGATTAGCTCTGATGTTGGGATTGTTTCTTTGTTTTTTGTATTATTAAAATCACTGGAATCCACCCAGAATTACAGGACCATAAGTACTGTCTTACTAGATCAGACCAGGGCTCATGCAGTTATGTGTAGCCACAGGCACCCGATGTCACTACATGGAGGTTTTTCTTGGGTACCAAGTCATTAGCAGACATGTCCTTCATCAACTCATCCAATGTAATTTTTTTTAAAACAAATGAAACAGAACAAGGACATAAATATAGGTATTTTTGAAACAATTTTATACTTTATGAAATACTGATACACTTAAGATTGCAAAAGTTAACTTTGATGCACATATGAACTTCCTTTGTTATCCTTTTACGTTTTTAGAAATGCTTCTAAAAATACTCTCAGATTTAAATTTGACGATGATAACCCTGATAGTACTAGGATGCATTAGAATATATAAAGAAATAATGAACATTAACAATAGTAACTTATGATAATAAATATTAGGTTTTAGTAACAAGAATAGTATGTAGAAATTACTGAATATTAGGTATTTTAAATGCTTATGCTCAGGGGTGGAATTGTAGCAGGAGCTCCTTTGCATATTAGGCCACGCACTCTGACGTAGCCAATCCTCCAAGATTGTAAGCTTTTTTGTAAGCTCCAGGAGGATTGGCTACATCAAAGGTGTGTGGCCTAATATGCAAAGGATCTCCTGCTACAATTCCACCCCTGCTTATGCTGAAAAAATAAACAGATAAATATGATACTTCTAATTCCCTCCCTCTTTCTTTCTCTCTTTCTTTCTTTCTTTCTTTCTTTCTTTCTTTCTTTCTTTCTTTCTTTCTTTCTTTCTTTCTTTCTTTCTTTCTTTCTTTCTTTCTTTCTTTCTTTCTTTCTCCTGTACCCTCTCAATTTATCATAATAATATTAAAAAAACATTAATCAAAACAGAACAAGTCTTGCAGGCTTGACCCGCTCACCATTCCTGAAGCGATGTCCTTAGCAAAGCTGACCCACTGGCTCCAGGGATACTGATTGTCCTGCAATAAGAGACGTTGGCGTGAACACAGATGAATCCTCATTGCCGCTTGTGCTGGGGGAGGGTATTCCTACGCAGCTGTTACACTTTTATTCCCACTCCCCTCCAAGGAATTCAAACTGATAGACATGGCTCCTCCTTTTTAGACCGAAAACAACCCTTCAAGACAGATTAAACTGAGAGTGCGGGGGGAGGGGGGCAGGGAGGGGCTGAAACATGTTCCCAATCCTCTCTGGGTAGCTCCACTTTAGGGAGCAGATCACGTTCTCAGAATCAGCCACCCAGAGTAAACTTCTGAGACAAGGTATTGCTTTTTTATTTAAAAAAAACCCTTATCCCACTCCTTTCCTTTTAGAAAAAGAATAATTCCAACATGGCAGTGAATGCAGAAGAAAATTATGAACAAAGCATACAAGGCGTATCAATGCATATAAACTTGGGTACGTGGTATAGTGCTTGCAAAGTGATTTTTAACCACAGTCGTTTGGTGTGGCAAAAATTCTGTTTACAAGCAACCCCTCTTGGTAAGCCACTGCAAAGCAAACTTTTTTTTTTAAATTAACCTGCCACAGGAAGTTCTAGCTCTCACCGCTTGGGGGCACACACCCTGCAAAATATCACTGGTGGGGGGAGGAAAAATGTCTTGAAGACCAAAATGCTTAGGAGTCCATGAGAAGTACAATGGGTTCCCATGAGAAGTAAAATGAGGAAACCCATAAAAAGTAACATGGTATCAAGACAATAAGCCTGCAGAGAACATGCCCTGTAGTCAACCATCTGCAGGCACTGAAGAGAAAGATTTTTTCTTCTTCCTTCTCCTGATGCCGCCCACCAACCTCCCCCCAGTTTTGTGCAAGGGATCAGGAACATTATAGAATCACTGAATCATAGAGTTGGAAGGGACCTCCAGGGTCATCTAGTCCAACCCCCTGCACAATGCAGGAAACTCACAAATACCTCCCCTTAATTCACAGGATCCTCATTGCTGTCAGATGGCCATCTAGTCTCTGTTTAAAAACTTCCTCCCACCACCTCCCAAGGAAGCCTGTTCCACTGAGAAACCGCTCTAATGGTTAGGAAGTTCTTCCTAATGTTGAGCTGGAAACTCTTTTGATTTAATTTCAACCCATTGGTTCTGGTCCTACCTTCTGGGGCCACAGAAAACAATTCCACACCATCCTCTATATAACAGCCTTTCAAATACCGTACTTGAAGTTGGTGATCCTGTCACCTCTCAGAAAATTATAGGCAGAAAAATGCAGTTCTGCACGAGGAATTGTTAATCGCTCTTTGCAAACAGGAATGCCATTCTGTCAGCAGACTTGTGCAGTTGGATACGTGCCATATTCTCCAAAGTGTCAGGACAGACAACACCTGGCTGGAGGGCTTCTTGCTCCGAGTCAGCACACAAGCAGATCCTATTTCAGCAAGGTGGCTGAGTGCCCCCTCCACCATCATCCACCCCACCCAGCCAGGTTGACTTGCTGCCAACTGAGAAGGCCAGCTCTGCTCTCACCATGTTCTTGATGATTCCACGCAGCGTTCCCCCTTTGATGTACTCTGTGATGAAGTTCAGCCTTTTGTCCTTGTAGAGGACCCCGATAAACCTCAGCACGTTGGGGTGCTCCAAACACCGCATCACCTTCACCTGGGGGACAAGAGCACCGTGGAGTCAGATACCTTGCGGCCCGGCAGCCGCAAAGGACTGGCTGAGCTGACACTATCAGTGACCGGGAGGGCAAAGAGCTCTGAGGAGAAATCAAGCAGAAATGTATATACCACACTATGGTGTATCTGCCAGCCCCCCTCCAATGACCTGAGCAGCAGGCAGAAGTGCTGTGATGTCATGGAAGGTAAGCTCTCAAATATGGTTAGAACATAGGGCTGGCCATGGAATGCTAACAAACAGCATGAGTTCTGTGAGGGAAGTGAGAGGTCAAAAGACTCGCACATAGGAACCGCAGGGGGCAGGTGCTTTCAGCAGGAAGGAGAACAAAGATGTGAAACTGGCTGCCTTCAGGAAGCACAGAGAACCAAAAGGATAGTGCGCAGGGAACTGACAAGGCCAGGAGAGAAGGTGTTTTCCATGGCCACTGCAGCTCAGTTGCAGTGCCCTCACCTCCTTGAGGAACGTCCTCTGGGTTTCTTCATCAAAACGGATCAACTCCTTCATCACCATCACCTCTCCCGTCTCCCGGTGAGTCACCTGTCAAAGGAAGTGGATGCTTGGCAGAGCGAGGAAAAACAAGCTAGTGAGCCCTAATCAATATTCTTATATTCATAGGAGATACGCTGCTGCCTGCCACTTGAAATCCCACCCTTCCCCAGGACTGATTCATGTGAAGGGGGAAGAAGACTTAACACAGCTTACTCTCTTCTGGGCTATCAGCCTCAGGTGTGTCAGTCCTCCGTTTCCCCTGTCCCACACCAAATGTCCCCTTTTCACACTTTTCTAGTGGCAAGGGCGCCTTGGGCTATACATGTACCAAATTTCAGTTTGCTAGCTGGTGTGGATGTATTTCAACCATTGGGGGAGCCTCTTTCATTTCTCCTTTCCCCATTTCAAAGAAGCAATGGCTCTGTGACAGAAAGCAATGGGTTAACCAGAAACTGAAGATGCACAGGGCCTGCGTCAGGTGACCTGAGGGTGGGGGCAAAGTGCTCAGAGCTCTCAGGGAGGGAAAGTAGTGGAGAAAGAGAAGCTGCTGAGGCAGTGATTCAGTCAGTTGGTCAGTGTTGGAGCCTGACAGAGACTGAGAGGGTCAGTTCGAGCCTGCCAGAGAGGCTGAGAGGGCAGCTGATCCTGTGAAGGAGCTTGAGGCGGAGACGGGGAAGTCTTCCAGAGACTGCAAGCTCGACAAAACCAGCCAAGAGGGCTGTGTGTGTGTGAGTCAGTTAAGACCGGAACGGTCACAAACACCTAGAGACAACTCTGAAGATCTAGTGAGGTGGTTGAGGGAGTGGATGTGGGTCTGAGACACCAAGAAGGGCTGAGAGGAGAGACTCCAGTTGAGGGGTGAGACTAGACACATCAATCCCAAGAGGCCAGACCTTGGCTAGAGGTGGAGAGTGAGTTAAAGGGAAACTGTGAACTGTGTAACTGTGAGAGACTCAAGAAAAGATAAAGGGAATGTAAAGCCTGAAACAACTGAACAACGTATTAGCTTGTGTAAATATCTCCCATATCCCCAAGTTAAGAACTTTGTGTTACAATAAATCTGTGGTTTAAGTTAAAGTTCTCAAGAGCCTATATTTTGGGGGAAGAACAAACAAAGCTGCTGTGGTCCCATCAAATAAACAAGTAAAATACCCCGAAGAGACTGAAATAAAGAGGTCCAGTGAGGCCGTGAGGCGGGCGCTGCTATAGGCTCATTCACAGGCTCAAGATCTGAGGAGCTGAGGCTAAGTATATCCCGGCGGCCAGGTTTCCAGCTGCAAAGGGGCCAACGAATACCTTGATAGCCTGTCCAAAGCAGCCTTTGCCCAGCACTTCGCCGTGGATGAGGTCCGAGGGGCGGAAGATACGGTGGGGGCGTGAGACAACACGCAGCGATTCAGAGCGGCCGATGTCCTTTCGTTGGGAGGCAGGGGAGCTCAAGGAGCTGGAGCACGGAGACTTGTCAATACTGCAGCTGCGCCTGTGCGGAAAAGGGGAATTCACAGTTTTTTAGCCTCTGACTCACACATTTTTGTCTAAGCTCAGGAAAAATGGCCCCAGAGCAGCCACTCTCAACTTTAATGCCAGTAGCTCACAAAGCAGAATTTTAGCTCACAAGACTCCACATCGTAAAGGAAGCATTGGTCATCAGGGGTCATTTTGAGGAAAAAGAGGTGCAGGATCTCATTAGCACAACTCATTTGCATATGCCCCACACCCCTGACATCACCACAAGGTGTCGTAAATAATATCAGTGCAGCATCTGCCTTCAAATGCTTCTTGAATTATAATTGTCATCATAAAACCTGACTCTCATAATACTTTTTCAATGACTTTCTCTTCTGTGGCCACAGTGGCGTGATGAAGATTTCCATCTGTCTGCTTTATATGTTTGGGTTATTTTCCCATTTTTTGTAGGGAAAAAATATTAGAAAATTTGCCAACTCAAGAAAATCCTCACGGGGTTTTGAACAGAGCCTAGAAGCAAGGGTTTTTTTTGGGAGGAGGGCGGGGTGTTAAAAAAGAAAGAGCACAATAGGTTTCAGAGCTCCGCTCCTGCTCCAAATGAAGCCTGGATGTCATATGTTCCACTTGAGTCCAGTAACACCTTAGAGATCAGCAATACTTTTTTGGGGGTGGGGTATAAAGTGATATCCTGAAAATCTTGTTCTAAAGGGCTATTGCGCTTGAATCTAACTGTACCGAATTGGCAATTTCCCCTTTAGTTCCCTGCCTTACTAAAAAAAGAAAAAAAATTGTTCTTGGTTCACCTCACCCTCCCAAGGGGGAAAAAAGGCTAGCGGGATTAGACAGAGGTCCCCCCCAGATTTCTCCCTGCCTGCCCCTCCCATGACACCTTGAAGAGAAGAAGCCTTACATGACGGTACGCTGGCGAATGGCTGCCGATTCCAGGCAGGGCGTGTGGGTGGGCGAGTGGAGGGGGCTGTGCAACTCTGAGAGGGGGCTGCTCTCCAGGATCTCGTGGGGGTCATGTTCAATGGTCAGCTGCAGCAGGCGGCTGGTCTCCTGGATCAGCAAATCAATCTGTGGGGACAGAGAGGGATGGTTGGATTACCAGGCTAGCATTCCTCTACTGGGTGCCAGTCCAAGCATGAATGCTACGAGGAGTGGATGGAGTGACTGATCAGGATAGAACGGAAAGATCACCTCATCCAGGGGGACGTGCCGGATGGGCGTGCCGTTGATCTCTAGGATGCGGTCACCAACATGGATGGAGTTCTTCATATCAGGGCTCATGCAGTCTGGGTCCAATCTGTTGTAGGAAGAGAGGTGGAGGATGGTTATTCCATTTGTCTTACAAGAATATTCTCCAAACCCAGTCCTGAGAGACCAACTTATGTTTTAGAGTTCCTAATGCAAGGCACCAAGAGATTGATGTGATGTGGTTGCTAGAGTGTCAGATTAGATCTGGGAGACCAAAGTTCAAAGCCCCACTCTGCCATGGAAGCTACCTTGGGG
The DNA here is from genome assembly GCF_032191835.1 of Heteronotia binoei. Lineage (NCBI taxonomy): Eukaryota > Metazoa > Chordata > Lepidosauria > Squamata > Gekkonidae > Heteronotia > Heteronotia binoei. The sequence continues at coordinate 24,423,719 of NC_083240.1, forward strand.
CAGTTGCTCTCTCTCTGCCTAATATACCTCACAGGGTTGTTGTGAGGGTAAAATGGGCAAAGGAAAACTGTGCACCTCAGAGGGAGGAGAGGATAAAGATGCGACCAAGAATTAGAGGGCAGCCACCTCTAGACCATATGGTGTCACCTCAGAGATGAAAACAGGTTTGCTCCCACAAATCACCCTCTGCTATCAATCTGAGGCTGAACAGTCTATAAACATTTATTCTATTTCATTTGTTTAATCAGCATATTTCTATCCTGCCTTATCTCCTCGGATTTCAGATGGCACCTATTTGTTTATTCTATGAATATTCATCAACTATTTGCTGAAAATAACATCAAATACTGTTTGATTTTAGTTTGAAGTATTTGATGAGAGTCAACGGGTGCACTCACACTATGCTAAATAATGCCGTTTTGCAACACATTATCTAGTGTAGTGTGAATGCACTCAAGAGTGTCACTGTATGTTCTCTGTATTTAATAGCTGACATGCAGTGGTGGGCTTTTTCTAGTATTTGATTTGATATTCGATAAGTATTTAGTATTTGATAGCTGACAAGAAGTTATATTTGAAGCCGATCAAAGGAGTCAACAGGTGCCAGCAAGCAGGGTGTGAACTGCTAATTGCACACACCTGATATCATACACAAAACTCCAGGTTTAAAATTCCTGCATGCGAAACTGGAAGAATTTGGAAAAACTGAAGATATTGGCTTCCGCTTGCATCACTGCAAAAAACATTCCTTTTCTGCTCAATTTCACTCAGTGGCCTAGTTTCACTGGTCCGGATGAGAATATCCTTGCAGCCTAGCGGGGTAGGCAATCTAGGGTGTTCCACTTCTCCCAAAGAAGAGCAAGATCAACTGCAGTCCAGCAAGGTGTACTTACTCTCGGACACGGACTGTGTGGGGGTGTTCTGAACCGCCGTGCTGGTCAATGGACACCGAGAAGCCACGCCTGCCATCAGAACAGGCTGGGATGGACACGAGGGTGACCGTGTGTGGGATCCGGGTTCCTGGTGACTCTGGAAGCAGCTGATCCATCACTGGTGTGACCACCATCTGGTAGTAACAGTGTCCACTACAGGAGGAAGAGGGGAAGGCTATGGGGGTCAATTTCAAACACTGTGCTGGGGTGCACTACTGTCTTTCGAAAGTTCCATTAGCGTGATGCAAGAAACAAAATCTGTTTGATAATTAAAAGCCATACACATGTCCTCTTTGATAGCAGGGAACTTGGCTGTGCATTACCAAGTAACAGGAGCCTCAGAACATTCATTCATTCATTCATTCATTCATTCATTCATTCATTCATTCATTCATTCATTCATTCAGTTTACACCTTGCCCTATCCCACAAGTGGGCTCAGGGCGACTTACAGAATAAAAACTCATCAACAATAAAACAATGAAAACATGGTAAGAAACATAGATGGCAGAACAGATCATAACAACGGTCATAACATGAAATCCGTGCCTCATGCCAGGCAGAAAGACTCCAGTGCCCAGATAACATTCAGGAGCAGGCACTAGGAAAGGGGCCAAGAACTGAAGATTGCCTGTGTTTCTGTATGACTCACTGTACTCAGAGTGTTGTGTTTAGCATCTTTCCAATGGTAATCAAGAGAAAAACATCATGCAAACTGACAGAAGGAGACAGTGCTCATTGACAAAACTAGATGGGGTATCAGCTTGGAGGCACTAGGGACTTAAGCCATGTCCATCTCTTACCCCATCTTAGTAGTAGAAGAAGAAGATATTGGATTTATATCCTGCCCTCCACTCCAAAGAGTCTCAGAGCAGCTCACAATCTCTTTTGCCTTCCTCCCCCACAACAGACACCCTGTGAGGTGGGTGGGGCTGGAGAGGGCTCTCACAGCAGCAGCCCTTTCAAGGACAACCTCTGCTAGAGCTATGGCTGACCCAAGGCCATTCCAGCAGGTGCAAGTGGAGGAGTGGGGAATCAAACCCGGTTCTCCCAGATAAGAGTCTGCACACTTAATCACTACACCAAACTGTTCTGGAGAGGATGATTACCCGTGTCTCTGTATGAGTCCCTGTTCTGAGAGTGTTGCATTCAATGTCCCTCCAGTGAGAGAAAAACAGTAGAACAGCTGACAGAAAGTCAGTGTTCACTGACAAACTTAGATGGGGTGTGAGCCACACCTGTCTGATGCAATGAAGGCATTTGGGACTTAAGGCATTGCAGGACTCTTAATGGACAGGCTGATGCAGAGCTCCGCCTTCTAGGGTCTCTGCCTCTCATTCATCTTCACATAAGAAGGTACTGAGTGATCAATATTGTTTTTATAATATGCAAATGTCTGGCTCGCATTCCACCATGCAATAAGCACGGACTGGCGGAAGGGAGACCTGGATTCCTCTGTGCCATAAAGACCGCAAGGTCTGCCTGGAGGTTCATGGGGTACATCTCTGATTCCCTTCAGAACCCCCATCTGGACTCACACCTGGTGAAGGTCAGGTGCCTGGCCTCTCACCGGCCATCTCAGCAGCCCACAATCGCTGACCCAACGAAACGTAAGATGATCCGCTTAATGGGTCCTTTTGCAATTGCTTTAGCAGACCCACCTGACTCTGCCCTTCTGGAATTTGTCCCCTGGGAAGAAAGTGACATGAGATATGGGAAGAAGCCACCAGTCTCTCGAGTATTCAGGTAGGAGACTCATAACTGTATGTTCTGAGGACATTTTTTAAGGTTAAAAACCATTGTGTAGGGGGATGTTTGTGTGTGAGATGGGGATCAACGCTACAGAGGGTTAATTCCTTCTCCTTGCACTGTTCCGGCAGTTGAAATAGGCACAGTCAGCTCCTACGAGCCCTTGCAGGGCAGAAGGCAGAGTACTGGGAAAACAGCACAAGAAGCAGGGCTTAAAAAAAAAATAGCAGGAGAGCTCCTTTGCATATTGGACCACACACCCCTGATGTAGCCAATCCTCCAAGAGCTTACAGGGCTCTTAGTACAGGGCCTACTGCAACATCTTGTTGGATTGGCTACATCAGGGATGTGTGGCCTAATATGCAAAGGAGTTCCTGCTATGGAAAAAAAAAGCCCTGACAAGGAGGATTTGCTCCCCCTCCCTGACCCAGAGCCATGGCCCCAATCCAAACCCAATTCCACCCACCTGCTTTTTAATGCTGAAAAACACATAGAAAGATCCAGTTATCTAAATACTGAAGCTTTTTAAAGCTCATAGTGCTGGCCTTAATAGTAAAAAACTTGAGGGCAACAGGGTCTCTCTGCCCCCAATTCAGAAGGGCCCAAAGAAGAAGAAGAAAAAGAAGAAGAAAAAGAAGATATTGGATTTATATCCCGCCCGCCACTCCAAAGAGTCTCAGAGCGGCTCACAATCTCCTTTACATTCCTCCCCCACAACAGACACCCTGTGAGGTGGGTGGGGCTGGAGAGGGCTCTCACAGCAGCTGCCCTTTCAAGGACAACCTCTGCCAGAGCTATGGTTGACCCAAGGCCATGCTACCAGGTGCAAATGGAGGAGTAGGGAATCAAACCCGGTTCTCCCAGATAAGAGTCCGCACACTTAACCACTACACCAAACTGACTCTTCTCTGAGTGTCAGCTGGGTCATCATCCCACCAGCAATCTCCCCCTTACCAGTAGAGCTTGGAGCGTTCCACCAGGGCATATGTATCTCCATCGCCAATGAACGTCTGGCAGTTCAGGCAGCTGAAACACTCGGGGTGGTATTTCTGATCTCCAGCCACCTGGAAAGGAAACAGATGGGTGTGAATTGGGTGGCTGTGTCTGCTCCAGGGCTTACTTCTCTAGCTCTGCAGTCGGACGTGGCCCCTGTGGTCTTGCTTCTGTGGGAAGACAGTAGGAAGAGCCTGCATGAAATGTACAGCCAGCAGAGTCTCATGAAGAAGAAGAAGAAGAAGAAGAAGAAGAAGATATTGGATTTATATCCCGCCCTCCACTCCGAAGAGTCTCAGAGCGGCTCACAATCTCCTTTACCTTCCTCCCCCACAACAGACACCCTGTGAGGTGGGTGGGGCTGGAGAGGGCTCTCACAGCCGCTGCCCTTTCAAGGACAACCTCTGCCAGAGCTATGGCTGACCCAAGGCCATGCCAGCAGGTGCAAGTGGAGGGGTGGGGAATCAAACCCGGTTCTCCCAGATAAGAGTCCAGACACTTAACCACTGCACCAAACTGACAGAGCTCTCGCTAGACTGCACCAATGCAGTAGTGGGGAGGGGTGAGGAATCACATGTGTAAATGCTCTCCCATGCAAAAATACCTCCAATCATACAAAGCCAGCATGCCAGGGAAAGGCAACATGATCTAGCTTTTCTCCGTTCATTTGCAAGGAGTTAAATTGAAGCAGGTGGTGGTGGTGGTGGATTTCAAGCTTTCATTCATTCCCCTCTGCTTGCAGTGTCAAGTGTCTTAATCCCACAAGAGTCACCACTTCGGATTCTCTTAACCATATGCTTGAGACACAGTCCCACACAGCATCTCTCTACCCCCAACCATCAGCACAAAAAGCTATGACTCCCCAGGGCCACATATTAATGGCCACTGGTCCCCAAAGCTCTCAGGCAACTTGGGCAAATCAGCTAAGCCACATTACTCGGTGCACTCTGGGAGGAAGCTCTTGTGTCCTCTTCCCAACAAACATACCACGACTACCTTTAATCTCAGCCAAAAGGCCGAGAAGCAATACAAACGTACCATGATGAGCCCTTTGGCAATCTGTTCTGAGCAGCCATGGCACAGCTCTCCGAAGAGAGCCCAGTAGTCCTTCTTGCAGTAGAGACGGCCGTCCTTCTCGTAGTACTGATGCGAGAGTGAGGCTCCGCATTCGCAGCACCTGTGGATACACACACACACACAAACAGAAGTCAGTTTTCAGAACTTTGATGGAGTGGATGGTGCATCGTTTTGTGGGTTAGAGCAACGAGCACATGACCGGCTCTTCCAAAGCTGCAACCCAAAGAATGGTCACCAATCTAGCGCAATGTTTTGCTGACCTTAAGAGTCATGTGAGGCTTCTTCTCTTCCTGTATACTCTCAGCTTGATGAACCAGCATATTCTCTCTCTCTCTCTAACACACACATACACACTCACACACACGTACTCTCTCACACACACACATACACACTCCTGTCTTTTGGGATTGAGTTACCTTTGAGACAACACTGTGGATACATGAATGGTGCTTGCTTTGGGAGTGGAATGGGAAGACACATTGCCGAATGCTTGGGGAACACGTAATGGACATACACCTGGAAGCTGGGTATTTAGAGAGACACATTTCCCTTTGCATTTTACGTGGGAGATGGTGTAACTAGGGATTGGCACAAACTGGAAAACATGGTTTGGTTTGTGGCATGCTGTTACAAACTGTCACAAACTGTCACATACTGTCAGGGGCTAAACAAACCACTTCAGTTCGTGACTCAGTAGAATGGCTCTGAACAGTGCCTCTGACCTCAGAGGTTCCATTTATTCCTCAGACCAAATAGCTGTCAATAAGAAGAATTGCAGATTTATACCCCACCTGTCTCTCTGAATCAGAGACTCAGAGCAGCTTACAATCTCCTATATCTTCTCCCTCCACAACAGCCACCCTGTGAGGCGGGTGGGGCTGCGAGGGCTCTCACAGCAGCTGCCCTTTCAAGGACAATCTCCGCCAGAGCTATGGCTGAACCAAGGCCATTCCAGCAGATGCAAGTGGAGGAGTGGGGAATCAAACCAGGTTCTTCCAGATAAGAGTCCGCACACTTAACCACTACACCAAACCATACTTTCATAGGTGATAACTCAACTTAAAAAAAAAAAAAAAGCTAACAAGGGAACACCACTACATCTTGTGGTCGTGAGTTCCACAAGCTAATGATGTGAGGACTCTCTTTTGTCCTTCCTGGATCTTCTGACTTTCGACTTCATTGGATGACCCTGAGTTCTGGTATGACTGAACAAGACAAAAAAAAAATCTCTTGCCCCACTTCCTCCACCCCATTCATAATTTCCTAACCCTCTCTCATGTCACTCCTGAATCATTTTCCCTCTTAAACCGAAATGCCCTGCCTCTTTACACCGTCACTGAAAGGAAAATGTACCAATTTCTTGTAGCAACCAAGAGGGGAAAGTGGTGACGCAAGGGCCTGGGACTCAGCATCCGTTTGTCATGTCTGGGTGCCACCTGAATCGGAGAGGTGAGGGAAACCACAGCATGGCTTTCCCTGCAGCTCTGCCTCAAGAGCATTTCCTGGCTTGCAAAAGGCTAGAGATTTAGCTGGGGGATCCCCATTGAATCCTCTTGATCTCAACACAGGGGAAAGCAGAAACCCCCTTCTCCCTGGATCACTTGCCAGTTAGACTTGTGGGAAAGTCCTCACCCCCTCCAAAACAACGTCATAAGCGGCTTTCCCCCCAAAGGGATGATTGTTTTCAGATGCCCACAGGAACTACACGTGGCTTTGGGGGATTCGGTGTTTTGAAAAACTCCTGCCCAAATACCCTCCTAAAATGTTGCCAGATCAGGGTTGGGAAATACATAGAGATTTGGGGGATGAAGACAGGGGAGGATGGGGTTTGGGGACGGGAGGGACCTCAGCAAGGTATGTTGCCATGCAGCATGTTGCCATGGAGGCTTCATGGCAGCCATTTTCTCCAGGGGAACTGATCTCTGTTGTCTGGAGATCATTTGTAATAGTGGGAGATTGTACTTCAGGCCCCACCTGGAGGTTAGCAACCCTAGATACATGGAAGGATGTCAGAAGAGTCTTGGCTGGATCAGTTTGTCCTACGCCAGCAGCCTGTTTCTGACAGTGGATAGGCAAAGGCCCGAAAAGGAAACCCACAAGCCGGATAGAAAGACAACAGTCTTCCCCTGATAGCTGCTCCCAGTATCTGGCCTTTCAGAGAACAGACCAGTAGGCAAAACCAGAAACCCTTCTTCACACAAATCTATAATTAACAAGTGGAACTCATTGCCACAGGATGTGGTGATGGCCACCGTCTCTGAGGCTTTTGAAAAAGTTGTTTCAGCCACATTTCCTGGGGACAAGCAGAATTTCAATGTTCAGGGGCAGCGTGTGCCTGAAAACCAGAAGCTGGGCACCACAACAACCAGGGTGAGGTGTGGCTCTTCTGCCCTGTTCATGAGGCAGCTGCATGGGAGGAAGCAGAAATGACTTGGCTAACTGCTGGCGGGGGTTTCTCCGACAGCGAAACAAAATGACGCAACAGATTCACTTCCTGTTTGGAGTTTGGAGATGGCCTGTTGCGAAGACACTGTTTATCCTCCCACACCATGGATCAGAGTCACACCGATGAACTCGGAACCCTGGATCACCCCCTGATGGGAAGCTTTAAGTCACCGGAGTGCAAGAGGCCATGGGAAAAGAGTCCAGAATAAATAAAAATCCACAGTTTATTTCAGAGGGGCAGAAGCTGCATCTACATTACGCATGTAAACTGGTTTAACCACTCCAGCTACCAGCACAGAACCTTTGGAACTGTGGTTCTTTGAGTGGGCTACTGAGAAGCCCTTTGAGGTTGGGTTGTGGCTTAGTGATAGAATATCTACTTTACATGCAGAATTCAGCTTCAGTCCCCTGATATCTCCAGTTAAAAGGATCAGGTAAGAGGAGACATTAAAAGTCTTGACCTGTGACCTTGGAGGGCTGCTGCCAGTCTGAGCAGGCAGTACTGACCTTGACTGATCAATGACTCGACTTGGGATAAGCTAGTTTAATATGTACAAGTGTTCAGCCAGAGTAAAAAAAATGCTTAATTGTGGCAAGGAACTCTAGGTGACGTTTTGCCACAGTAGCTTTCTTTTTGGAAAATAATTTTTGGAAGCAAACCCTACAACTCTATCTAATCTGCCCTTCTTTCCAGGAGCTCAGGGGAGCATACACAGCTCCCCTCCCCTTCATGTTAATCTTCACAACATCCCAGTCAGCTTTGTTGCAATGTGAGGATTTAAAGAAGAAAAAGTTGGTTTTTATACCCCGCTTTTCACTGCCTGAAGGAGCTGCAAAGCAGTTTACAATCGCCTCCCCCTCCTCTCCCCACCTCAGACACCCTGAGAGATAGGTGTATCTGAGAGAGCTCTGAAAGAGCTGTGACTTGCCCAAGGTTGCCCAGCAGGTTTCATACGGGAGAGTGGGGAATCAACTTGGTTCTCCGCTGCTCTCAACCTGGTTTTTCCAGTCCTAGTCTCATGCTCTACCCACTACAGCAGGTTGCCTCATCCTGTATACAGCTAAGCATGATCCAGAAAATTAGGAAGGGTTAAAGAATGTCCATGTTTATCTCTGACCTGTAGGTACTGTGCCCCCCCCCTCCGCTGCCCCTCATCAGCTCATTTCCTCCCCCAGGCAGTGAGGATCATTATGGGTTTGATGGAGATAGATTTTATGCTGTAGATTCTGCTGGGTTTCGTTATTTCCAAATCACTGGATCCCCTCCCTTTAGAATCACCCTGACTCATCTCCTACTTTTAAAAAGCGACTCAGTCTAATATTTTCAATGATGTTTTGCAACCAGATACAGTCCTGACGTCAACTGCTTTGAGCTTAATGCTGTTAACCGATTGAAGATTATTTTGTACCAAAAAGGAGAGGGTAAAATATTTTAATTGACAGAGCGTACAGATGTATCCTGAGCTTACTCTAGCTTTGAGCCTCACTCCCCACCACCATCTCCAAAGATAAAATAGGGGTTGGGATGGAAGGGGCTAGATTGCATTTAGCTTCACAGAGTGAAACAGAATGTGATCGCGTGAGGGTGTCAAGCTACTGAGAATCTCTTACCACTCTTCTGGAAAGCCAGCATGGCGTAGTGGTTAGAATTCTCAACTGGGATCTGGGAGGTTCAGGTTCGAATCCCCGCTTGTGCCATGGAGGCTCACAGGGTGACCTTGGGCCAGTCACACACTCTCAGCCTAATCTACCTCGCAGGATTGTTGTGAGAATCCAATGAAGGAGAGGAGAGAATGATGTAAGGTGTTTTGGGTTCCCATTGGAGAGAAAGGTGGAAAATAAATAGATGATATAGAAAGAAAGAAAGAAAGAAAGAAAGAAAGAAAGAAAGAAAGAAAGAAAGAAAGATAGATAGATAGATAGATAGATAGATAGATAGATAGATAGATAGATAGATAGATAGATAGATAGATAGATAGATAGATAGATAGATAGATAAGGTGAGCCACAGCTACTCAGAAGTTCCAGGATATTTTGAAGAAGATAAAAGATTTATATTCTGCCCTATACTCTGAATCTCAGAGTCACAGAGCGGTCGCAATCTTCTTTACCTTGCCCCCCCCCCACAACAAACTATGTGAAATAGGTGGTGCTGAGAGAGCTCTTACAGCAGCTGCCCTTTCAAGGACAACTCCTACAAGAGAGTTATGGCTGACCCAAGGCCATTCCAGCAGCTGCAAGTGGAGAATCAAACCTGGTTCTCCCAGATAAGAGTTCACGCACTTAACCACTACAGCAAAATCCACCCTGCACACGCTTTGGGATCAGCGTTTCACACATTCCCTGATGCAGCAGTAACACTTGTGGGCCCCTTGTTAGGCTGCCCTGCTAAGCATTTATCAAAAACGTTAATGTATTTCCCACCCATCCTTCAGCCACTCCAGTTAAAGATCAATCCCCAAATCCTGTAGTTTCTTGGGGAGTCATGCCCAGAGATGCCCTCCATATAAAGATTTTTTTTAGTCGATTAATCCTCTGCCTTTTAATCTCCAGTCAATCCACTGTATTCAACTGACTGTTCATATTACCAAAAACCTCCAGTTCAGGAGCCTTTTAAAAGATATTGATGGAAATGGGAAGTGACTTAGAATTTAATAAACAAAAGCTCCTCGCAAGAAGGAAAGACTGGCTGGAATGTCTCCTCTGTCCGTTCCAAACGGCAATGATTCATCAGAACTAAAACAGCCTTCCCAAGGTCACAAGGCCACCGATTCAGATCTGCCATCACAGATTAATCAACTCAAATTCAAGTTGATTAATCTGCCCATAAAACCCCATTCAAGCCTGCAGCTCCGACTCCTCACAGTCCTTCAGACAGCCAAAATTGGGAGGCAGCCCCGATTCCACAGCTTAGCAAATTTGGAGCTTCAGAATCTCCAACTGCAAAATATCCTTTCCTTTTGGGTTGCCTTATTATCCTGCCAAAATATTGGTGGTTTCGCTCCAAAATATCAGCTGTGTTTTGCTCCAAAGCTTAGTGTGGGCTGCAGACACAGCTCTGGAAGAGGATACCCCTAGCTCATGTGTCTCTGCTTTGGAAAAAGGGCCACATGCAAAGATTTGCTTCTCTGCAGCATTCCTTTTTTGTCCTTGAATGCTCTGCTTATGCCCTGGTGTCAAATAGCACCTCTTCAAACACCCCAGGCTTCCAGCTTCCAAGAGGTTGCTAGCACCTAGCAGGTAGCACTGGACTTCCCTCCATCCCTAGGAAAACGAGGGGTGAACCAAGTGATTGCTAGTACCTAGCAGGTAGCACTGGACTTCCCTCCATCCCTAGGAAAACGAGGGGTGAACCAAGTGATGGCCATGGGGGACCATCTAACCCCAAAACATAAACCCAGCAGGGCATCTCTCCTGCCATATGGAGTGGCCAGGTGTGGGGAGACAGACAGCCTGCAATAGATGTCAAAGAGAAGCAGTCGGGTATTGTCAGATCTTCCTGGACTCTGGTGGCCCGCACTGGTATAGGCTTTGCCATTAGCAGCCCCTACTATGTTCCCTCTCATCTTCCAATCTGAGAGGAGCAGGGCCTTAGCTTAATGGCGAGAGCGTCAGCCTGGCACACAGGAGGTCCCAGGTTCAGTCCTAGGCATCTCCATTAAAACGGACCAGGCAGCAGCTGATGGGAAAGAGGCTACAGAGTTGACACCTCTGCCCTTGATACTGACCCATCAAGTTTGACGTTGTCTACACTAACTGGCACTAGACTCAAAAGGAGCCTGAATAGCCCAGAGGAGCTGCAGCTTGACAGAGCCTGGAGGCTAAGCAGGGTTGACCGTGGTTAACATTTGGATGGGAGACCAAGGAGGAAGACTGGGGTGGCCATGCAGAGGAAGGCTTGCCGACCTCTGCCCAGCTATTTGGACAGGGCTGTGGTTTGGTGGAAGAGCCTCTGTTTTGCTTGCAGAAGGTCCCAAGTTCAATCCCTGGAATCTCCAGCTAAAAGGACCAGGTAGTAGGTGATGGGAAAGACCTTCACCTGAGACTCTGGGCAGCCATTCTCTGTCTCAGTAGAGGATACTGACTTTGATGGAGCCAGGATCTGATTAAGCATAAGGCAGCTTCAGGTGTTTCTATCTGAGAGGTCTTTCCCAACATGAACGGGAGATGCCTGAGCCTGAGATGGAAGCCATCTGCATGTAAAGCTAAACCTGAAACACTGAGGCGGGTTGCCTTCTTATATGCCTATGAATAGTCCTGCTCATGGATTTGGATCCACAGTACAGTGGGATGATTCAACGAAGCAAGAAGCTGCCTTATATCAAGTCAGACCCTGTGGTCTACCTCACCCAGCATGGTCTCCTCTGACTGGTGGTAGCTCTCCAAGATGGCGAAAGGTCTTTTGCAAGCATCTTCTATTTGCCCTTTAAGTGGACATGCCAGGTTCTGAACCTTGGACTTCTGCTAGCCACACACCCTGCTACAGAGCAGGGGTTGGGCATCAGCAAGAGACACACAAGGCCCCCCGTTCATTATCGAGAGCGCATCAAAGGCTGCTCTCTGTTTAGCCAGCGGCAGTGCCAACGGCTGTGTTTTGTCAAGTCCAAGCCGGTATTATCCATTAAACTCACTACAATCTCTTCTGATCAGTGTGATTCTCTGCAGATCCTTCCCAGCCCTGCTCCCTGAGGTCATTTTACCGGTGATTCCAGCAACTGAACCACAGACTTTCTGCATATGGGGAATTCCATACCACGGAGGGTGGGTGGGTATCAAACGTTACAGTGGCCGGTTTTTGTTTTTTTGAAAAATGCATTCATTTATACATTTTTGGAAGGAGTGCAGTGGGCTTCTTCAGACACACATACAAAAAGAAATAACACATTTTGGTAAAGAAAGAAACCACAGTCCAGGAAGCGCTGAGAATGCAAAGGGTAACTGTGTGCATTTGCAAGCCAGAATCAGGGTGGGGGGACCCCCCACAACCATCTTCGCCCTTTAAAACCACCTTGGCTCCCATCATTTCCTTGAGGAAACTTTTGTCAAAAATTCTGCAGCGGAAGGAGGAGGAGGCAGGCAGGCAGCCCTGTCTTTCTAAACAGCTGGCCCCCTGCTTCTGATTCACCACAATGCAGTAGCTTTGCTGATTTCCATTTCCTTCAGTCACGCAGGTACGGGGGTGGGGGGTGGGGAGGGAGAATCAGCCATGCTTCCCATTGTCTGGAGCCTGCCTTTGTGCATGCTGGCTAGCGAAGTGAGAAGGAACTCTAGAAGGAGGAACGGAGTCAGCCAGCTTGCAGCTGCTCCGCATGCAGGTATTCAATATGACTCAGCCTGCACCGCTGGCTCCCTAGGTCTCTCGGGCTGCAAAAGATTCGCAACCCAGCAGGAAGCTTTGTGGGGACCCACACAAAGGGCTCTCCCCCCTTCCCTCTGATCCTCCCATGCCAGGTAGAGGCTGCATTGGGCTTTGGCTGCTACACAAATGCACCAAGACCCGCAGCTTGTGCAAAAAGAGATCTTATACTTTGGAGAGGAGGGGGGTTTTGCAATCGGCCCACGTGCTTTCTCAGTACTGCTGGGAGTTGCCTCTGGCACTTTTGAAAGGAGAGTGCAGACAATAGATATTTTAAAAAGTATCAAAGGGTGGGAGCTGGCTGAAGGCACCTCAGCCGACCTTGGGACCGTCCTGCTTTGTTGTGCATGCAACATGCCTTCCGAGGAAGCAAACCAACATTGTGATCCGAGAGAGAATCCTGCCGGCTCTTGCCTGCCCTCCCCCAACTTGCAAGGGGCAGAGGGCCCCCGCTGATCCTTCCCACCAGAGGCAGAGAGAGAGAAGCAGGCTGTGCGGGGAGTGAAGCTGTGTGCCAGATGTGCAGATGTTCAGCCCAAGGCTTTCAGCATTCTGATTACGCTGTACTCCCCCCCCTCCCCTTCTTTGGAGCTGGGAGGGGAATACCAAGTGGCGATGACATCATCCAGGGGCCACCCCATTACATCACCCTTGCGGAACTTCCCTGCTCAAACTCTAGCGGGAGGGAAGCAGCCAATCAGGGAGCAACCTGAGTTAACCCTTGGGCTGCTGCTTCCCCTCTGCTGGGCTCCTGCCTTTGCTGCACTCAAAAAACAGAAGCAGCAGCCAAGCGCCTTGCAGACCCAGGCACAAAAGCTGCAGCTGAGACAATCGACTGGGATGGGGGGGGGGCAGGCACTGTTCCCCTGCAGAGAACGTAGAAACAGCTGCTTTATCAAGAAATGAACATGGTCTCCTCATATTGGCAGCAGAGGGAAGCCTGCCCAAGCACTGAAAAGGAAGGGAGGTGTCACATGGGACCAGCAAACTGGGATGAGATCACCAGAGCTTCTCACGCCATATTTACAGGTAGTGCAGCCAGATGTCTGCAGCAGTGCACAAGCAGGGAGTGATGCAGGCAGCCCACCCCTATGATCAATGTTCCCTCTAAGCTGCAGAGTCTTGTGAGCAAAAATTCTACTTTGTGAGCTACTGGCATTAAAGCTGTGAGCTGATGCATCAATTAGTGTGCTCTGGGGTCATCCTTCCTGAGCTAAGACGAAAAGGTGTGAGACGGAGGCTAAAAATCTGTGAGCTAGCTCACGCTAACTCAGCTTATTGGGAACACTGCCCACGATTTCCCCCAGAGCTGCCTTGGAACATGGAGGTTCATGCACAGGAAGTAGAGTTGCCAGGTCTGACTCAAGAAATAAATGGGTTCTTTGGGAGTGGAGCCAGGAGACTTTGGGGGTGGAGGCAGGAGCAAAGGTGTGGCAAGCATGATTGAACTCCAAAGGGAGTTCTGGCCATCACTTTTAAAGGGACAGCACACCTTTTAAATGTCTTCTCTCCATTTGGAAATAATGAAGGATAGGGGCACCTTCTTTTGGGGCTCACAGAATTGGATCCCCTGGTTCAATCTTTTGGAAACTTGGGGTGGGGAGGGGGTTGAGAAGCACCAGATGCTATGCTTAAAATTTGGTGCCTCTTCCTCAAAAAACAGCCTCCCCCAGAGGCCCAGATACTACTAATAATATAATAATAATATTAATAAGTTTTTATTTATACTCCGCCCTCCCTGCCGAAGCAGGCTCAGGGCGGCTCACAGATCAATTCTTCATTAAACCTATGGAAACTGGTCTCCATAGGATATAACAGAGTGCCTAGCAGACATTTCCCTTCTCGCCCACATATTCTGATAACCCTGAAGCAGGGGGAGGGTCTCCAAACCAGGGGATCCCCTGCCCCCACCTGGGGATTGGCAATTCTAATAGGAAGGCTCCCGTTTTTCTCCAGTTGCCGACTAGGGAAAGGCTCTGGGATTGCAGCTGTAAGCACGGTGGGAGCTGACCTCCCTTTATGGTGACCCCCCAAACTCCACTTCTTCTTCTCTGTGGGTGCACCTCCCTCTCTTTCCTATGGGAGTGAGCACCAGTGATCAAAACATGGCATATCGCTGACATCTCCAATGTATTCGATTTGCTGTCAACGCCTCTGCATTCACTTAGCAGGGCTACCAAAACAGTGAGTAAAGGAACTCCAGAACCACCATACGGGGTCCAAACAACACCTGGCTAAGCAATCTGTCTCTATTTCTTTATTAAACAATTATCCTCTGCCTTTCCTTGTGGTTCAGGTTGTCTGGCAGCCACAAGCCCGGCATCCTGCAGGAATTGTTACGAATATTTTTATGTATCTATTTAATGTATGTCCCTCTTTTCCCCTCAATGGGGGCCCAAAACATTTGACATTGTGCTCCTCACTGACATTTTTTTTTCTCACACCAACCCTCTGAGGTAGGTTAGATCTCCAAGTGTTTGACTGAGCCCAAAGGAGATTCAAACCTGGGTCTCCCAGCTATTGGTCCAATACTCTAAGCCAGGGATGTCAAACTCATTTGTTATGAGGGCCAGATCTGACATAAATGAGACCTTGTTGGGCCAGGCCATGTGTGTCATAAAATGCCAGGTAGCAGAGACATAAATTTTATAAAACGCACAAACACAATTAAATGGTTTTTAAAAAAAATTAAAATAAAACATGCTTAAAACGTTAGCACTCATTGGTCTTAAGGGTGCTTTCTTTGTATCCCTCCTGTACAATCCAAGGACCTGGGAAAAGGATGCTCTGTCTCATTCCTTCCTTTCCCAAGGGACCAATAGAAGAAAGAGAGGCTTGGCTCAGTAGCTCTGCTGTGCAACTGAGAGAGTCTGGCAAAGCGGGCTGTGATGCAAAAGGAAGCAAGAGAGAGGGAGAAGGAAGCAGATGACAGCCAGTTATTCAGGGCCTGGACCGCGTGTTTGACACCCCTGCTCTAAGCACTCGACCAAGTGGGCCAGGTCAGTTTCCAGCTCTGGTACTCAGAAGAATCCCCTATCTGGATAAGGAGGCTGTGAGATCTACTGCTGTGCCAAAGGACCATGTTGTTCGTCATTGCAGCATCTTGTGGTGGGGAGTTCCACTAGTTAGTCCCAGGGTGTTTTCGCACGACAACTGTCTGCAAGTAGATTTTGCCATTCTTACACAATAAAAATCCAGTTGCAAAGTGCACTATTTAGTGTGTGTGAATGTCCCCAGAGCACAAAAGAGCAAGAACCCAGTAACACTTTGAAGACGGACAAGATTTGTGGCAGGGTATGAGCTGTCATGAGTCACTGCTCACTTCTTCAGGTAAAGGTATCTAAAGAAGTGAGCACTGATAAATGAAAGCTCCTACCCTGCCACAAATTTTGTTAGTTTTTAAGATACTACTGGACTCTTGCTCTTTTCTACTCCCAAGTCGGCAACTGAAGAAGCAGGAATTCAGCAGTTCCCAAATGGCAACCTACAAAAGAATTTTGCTTCAAATCCTTTCTCAACACCTTCCTTTCCTGAAGCCTGTGGCTTTTTTCCTATCGCCCCATGGAAATGGAGAAGAAACCACTGAAATGACAGTAATTTGCTCTGCGCTACCCTTTCCTGATGCTACCCTGATGCAGCGAAAGACAGAAGGCAAAAGAAGAAGGAGACGGCAAAAGATGAGATGGCTGGACAGCGCTACTGATGTCGCTAACGTGAATTTGAGTGGACTTCAGAGGATGGTGGAAGACAGGAGGGCCTGGCGTGGCTTGGTCCATGGGGTCGCAAAGAGTCGGAGTCGACTGTGCAACACCCTTTCCCTTCTGCCCTTCCTCTTCCTCTCTGTTCCATGGCCAAAACACAACCTGTAATAACTTTGGGGCAGGGCCCCGTCATCTCCCCCCCACCCACCCCCATCCACCAAAGTTTCTCTTCCAAAAGAGTCATCAACAGCATAACAACCCTACAAGATGGTCCAATTCTCAACACTCCACCCAGCATTCTACATAGCAAATCTGGCACTGGGCAGAAAGGACAACGAAGGGTGAACCTCACTTGCATTCGTAAGCAGGTCTCTGCTGTCGGGCTGGCAAGGTAATCATCAATTAAAGAACTCCCGACTCCCTGCCAACAAAAAAGCTTCCATGGAGGACGAGGCCAGGAGGTCTCTGCGGCTGGGAAGAGGCAAGAGTTTTTGAAGGGAACTGAAAATGGTTTTGCTTCCTGCTGCTGTCTTTTGCGACGCTTTCGCTTTGAGTCCAGCTGGTGCTGCAGGTTTTCAGAACAACAAGCACCCACCAAACCTATTTGAGACAAAGTGGAATGTAGCCCTTGGACGCTGATTTTTTTTTTTTTTTTTACAGCACCAAAGTCCAGAGATTCTAAAGAGGCATCAGTAGGGTTTGGGGGATGAAGATGCAAAGAAGATGATTTGATAGAGCCCTGGCTGCCTATCATGTGTCTGTTC
The DNA here is from genome assembly GCF_032191835.1 of Heteronotia binoei. Taxonomy (NCBI): domain Eukaryota; kingdom Metazoa; phylum Chordata; class Lepidosauria; order Squamata; family Gekkonidae; genus Heteronotia; species Heteronotia binoei. The sequence goes on from NC_083240.1 coordinate 24,440,735, forward strand.
GCTTTCTGATAATCTCTGGTCAAACAGGTTTTATAGGGTTTTGGGGGGCTGTTTTTGCAAACCCTACAAAACCTGTTGAGGGCAAAAGAAATAAAGAGATGAGCGTCTACATCTCAGGCAGCAATGTCTCTTTCGTGACACTTCAGTTTTGTTACCAGGCATCTCTAGTCCATCCCACCCTGGATAGCCCAGGCTAGCCCGATCTCATTAGATCTTGGAAGCTAAGCAGGGTCGGTTCTCCCTTGTATTTGGATGGGAGACCACCAAGGAAGTCCAGGGTAGTTCTGCAGAGGCAGACAAAGGCAAGCCAACTCTGAACATCTCTTGCCTTGAAAACCCAACAGGGTCATTATAAATTGGATGGCTTGATGGCAAAAAGTGAAATAAAATAAAATCCAAGCCCAAAATAACAGACTTGGGCCAAGCATGGAATTGAGGAAGAAAAAAAAAAGTGTTGGTTTTCATATCCCTGCTTTTCACTACCTGAAGGCGTCTCAGGGCAGCTTACAATCGCCTTCCCTTCCTCTCCCCACAACAGATAGCCTGTGAGGCACGTGGAGCTGAGAGAGCTCTGAGAGAACTGCTCTTGAAAGAACCGCTCTGAGAGAACTGTGACTGACCCAAGGTCACCCAGCTGGCAATCAAACCTGGTTCTCCAGATTACAGTCTGCCACTTTTAATCTTACACCACACTGCTCTCAGTACTGGGAAGGGGGCTGGCTTATATGCTACCCCAATCACAGCTGACACCCCACCTCTCACCTCTCACCACTCTAGTTAACTGACCCACTAGAACCTCCATGTCCAGAAGCAGTATACCCTTGAATACCAGATACTGGGAACAAACAGAAGAAAGGCTGTCTTCCTGTCCCAACCGTCAGGTTCCTATTGGGGCACCCAGCTGGCCACTGTTAGAAATGGGATGCTGAATCCACCGAGGGCTGCTCTTGTGGTGTGTTTCTCATGCTTAACTTCATCCCCCCTGAGGACAATCCGGGAGCTGAATTTCTCCCAGACTGTTCCAATGCTGGCTGAGACTTACTTGACTCCTGCAAGCAGGAAAGGGCTACTCCTGAGCGTGGAGGTCAACTTCTTAGCCGGGATCGCCTCCTTGCCACCTGCCCGCTGGCCGCCCCGAATGCAGGGCCTACGGCACAGCCTCCTCAACCTCACCATGACGGGCCTGGACCCAGTGCAGACCTCGAAGGGCTCCAGCTCTCTTCTCTAACTTCACAGCCCCAAGAGAGGAATTGCCTGAGCGAGGCCCAGACCGACCGTTTCCTGTCGGCTGCTCGCTCTGCTCTGCAACTCAGGCCTCCGCCAGCCTGCCCATCCCCCAGGCAGGAAGCTGCTTTGTAATCACAACGGGACACACACACACATGGCACTTCCTCTGTGACCGCCCCTCTGCACATCATTGGCCCTGGCTGATTTGTCCCCCAGGAGTCACGCAAGCTAGCTTTGTGCTCTGGGTCTGCGCAGAGATCAGCGCCAGCAGCTCTCACAATGGAAGGGCCGGAGAGCGCATCCTCCCATGGCCGAGACTAGAGCATGAGCATCTTCCTTGGGGCGGTGTGCACTCCCTGAGGTTTCCCCACCCTATCCCAGAGCAAGCCTGCAATTTCAGCCTCTGGACACAGAAGCACGATGCTTCAATTGTAGGACCCTTTGACATCACGAGCGCACGACCGCAGCAGGATGCTTCCCGCAGCATTGCAGGCGCACCAGCGTATCTCTGCTGTAACTTAAGCCAGCCCCTTCTCCATCCACTTAGTGTGGGCGAGAGAAAGCAGAGACTCCCTGCATCAACAGAGAGGAAGCTCGCGGTCCAAACAATCAGGGTTGGGCCTTCGGAGCCAGCTCCGTGCTGGACGTGCAGGGACAGCGTGGCTGAGAGGGAGCAGAATCTCCCCGCTCTTCCAATTAGCTCAAGCGTTGTTTATAATCCCAGGGCCAAAAGTGCGGAGGGGGGTGGGGGAACACAGCATAATCACAAAGAAGAGGTGCTGCAGAGCGTGTCTCCAGCACATCTGGAGAATGCCTTCGTTCCCAGCTGAGCTGTAAGTTCCAGGTGGATCGGGCAAACGAGCCAAGCCTGATGCTTCCCAACACCCTCAGGAGCTTCTGGCTTGGCTTGCTTGCACAAGTCGGCCGTAATTGCTGCATGTTACAGTGAACAATTCCCCAACACCGCCCCTCAATATTGGTCCTATTTTGAGACATTCAAGGAAGCGCAAGTAATGCGCAACGTTTCATTTAAGATTCTATGCCTTCCTGTTGCAGAAAGGGCTTTCCCCAATTATGAGAACACACTAGAACTCAATTAACAGGTCACCATCACTTAGCTGAATGGATTAACCTACAAGGCAGCCCGTTCATTTGGAAGGGGCACAACTCTCCTTTGGACCTTACTAGCTCAATACTGGAGTAAGAAAATGCTACCTTCAATTCAACAGTGGTGGACTAAAACTTGGGAGATAGCTGCTATGGACAAATTAGCGATACAAATCCATATAGCTGAAGCCTCTACAAGAGAAAACAATTTTATAGAAAAATGGTATCCTTTTTTTGATTATGTTAGTAATAATAAAGAACTACTGACTGTAATTCCACAAAAGTATATTACCTTTTCTTAGTATTGATATTTTGTAGTAAATTGAATTCCCCATGATAGATGTGTTTAAGCTATATGACAACTCTTGAGGTACTAATTATTTTAATAATTTTTGAGTTACTTTGAAAATGTAGTTATTGACTACTTGAATTACTGTAGCTATGTGTTCTCTTATGGTTTTAATTTTTTTTTTTTTTAAAAAAAACTCTGCTTCAGACCACATTGCAAGGTTTTCCTGTGACCAGATCCCATTCTGACCTTTGGGAACAGTGTGGTTTCAGTTCCTCACAGGAATTTGGAGCCATGCAGAAGTGACACTCAGGAAGTGTCTTTCCAATGGAAGCTTTATGGAGTACAAGCACGGTTGTCAGCTCAGCCTCAGGGCTTTTTTGTAGCAGGAACTCCTTTGCATATTAGGCCCCACCCCCTGATGTAGCCAATCCTCCAAGAGCCTACAGGGCTCTTCATACAGGGCCTACTGTAAGCTCCAGGAGGATTGGCTACATCAGGGGGCGTGGCCTAATAGGCAAAGGAGCTCCTACTACAAAAAAAGCCCTGCTGAGGCTTGAGAAATTCCCAGAGATTTAAGGGAACAGCATGCGAGGCGGGTGGAATCTGGGGAAGGGAGAAAGCTCATCGGAGCTCTGATGCCATAAACTCTGCCTTCCCAAGCTCCAGGTTCTTCTCTGTAGTCTGGGAGCAGCTGTAAATTTGGCATTATGCCAGGCCCTATCTGGAAGTTGGTAACCCTTGGTGCAAGTCACATGGGCACCGTGATGCCCCCCTCCCCAATATGATTCAGAGAGTGAGATCGGGTAAGATCCAAGCAGAGGCCACAGGCCAAAGTCACCATGTGACCCAAAGCCACTGCCCACTGGTGTGCGGCACCCTCCCTCTCCACTTCCAGGTTAAGGCTAAATCAGCTGTGTTGTGAACATGCCAAAGAACCTCAGATGAAGTCGGCAGTAGCCACGGGGGTAGTCTGAAAGAGCCCCAACTGCTTTCAGCAAAAATGTACTTTCCCCTCTCCCGCTTGAAAGCAAGCTCTGAAAAGCTGATGATGCAGTTAGAACAAGGGGAGGAAAGCCAGCTGTCAAAACAGCATCTATTGGCTCCAGTGCTCTCTCTAAGCTGTGGAGTCTTGTGAGCAAAAAATTCTACTTTGTGAGCTACTGGCACTGAAGTGAGCAATTTGGCTACAGCATAAATGAGTTTGCTCTGGGGCCATTTTTCCTGAGCTAAGACAAAAATATGTGAGTCAGAGGCTAAAATACTGTGAGCTAGCTCACACTAACTCAGCTTAGAGGGAACACTGGGCTCGTGCCAGTAGTGTCACCAATACAATTTCCTCCTCCAAAGTGTGGACAAGTTTTCCCACAATTCCTTTAAAAGAATGTCTCACCTGTTTCAAAAACAGGTGAAAGAGAGGCATCTGGATGCAAAGATGCACACGAGATCCTTTAAAAGACTTGGGTTTGGGGTTTTTTGGAAAGGTGGGAGGCTGACCTGATGTACAAAGAACATGCACATCTGCATCTGTAATCCAGCGATTGAACAGCTGGAATGTATGCCTGCAACATGAATTACAAATTCTAAGACAACATTGCACCAGGGGCTCAGAACCCACTGTGCCCATTTTTAAAAACATTTTGTCCAGAGTTTTTTTGGTAGGAAAAAGTCCAGCAGGAACTCTTTTGCATACTAAGTCACACCCCCCACATCACCATTGTTTCACACAGCACTTTTTTGTAGAAAAAGCCCAGCGGGACCTCATTTGCATATTAGGCCACACCCCGATACCAACCCAACTGGAACAGTTCCTGCTCAAAAAAGCCCTGGTTTTGTCCATCTTCACACCAGCAGGACTCGGAAACAATCACACGGGAACACTGGAAGACCTTTAATCTAAATTTTAAAAGGATTAGACAATTACACAGCAGAAGATAGATTTCTTGGCAACTAAGAAACCTGTTCACTAAATGGAGCCTCCACGTTCAGTGACAGTCTATCTCTGATTACCCAGCGCTGGGAAGGCAACAAAAGGGCTTCGTATCCCATTGATATCCTTTATTAGAGGCATCTGGCTGACCACTGCTGGAAACAGGATACTGAGCTAGACGGACCTTTTGCCTGATCCAAGCAGACTCTTCTGATGTTCCTATGCTAGACTGTTGTGATATTTCTAACTTTAGGCTAGAAATAAGGACACTGCCCCATCTAGCTCAATACACCAGCCAGGCACCCCATCCTCCCCCTGGCCATCTCAGACAGCCCCTACCTGAAGCAATCGGCATGCCAGTCGGCGTTCAAGGCCTGCAAGTATTGACCATCGTAGATGCTGTTGCTGCAACTGGCGCATATTGGCAGGTCACTTCCTGGAGGGCACAAAAAGAACAGAGGGGGGGGGGGGAGGTCAGTACCAGTTCTGCTTGGGCAGCCAAGTCAGCAAGGTCTGCATGGCCACAAACCTGGGTGCAAATTCCCAGGAACATACTGGGCAGTTAGAACTTCCGGGGGGGGGGCTCTTGTCTGCCCCACATGCTGCCCCATCCCCCCAGAGCTGCCCTTTTCTTTGAACTAGCATTCAGAAGCTTCCTAACGGGATGAAAGAATGAACAGCTTTATAAACATGCGGGGCAATTTCTGCCACCGTTCTTAATAATCTCAGTTGTTGCTCACACAAAGCCATGGCCATTCTGCTTCCAGTCATGATGAAAGAGCAATTGGAGTCTTGTGAGCAAAAATCCTACTTTGTGAGCTACTGGCATTAAAGTTGTGAGCTACTGCTTAAATTAGTTTGCTCTGGGGCCATTTTTCCTGAGCTGAGACAAAAATGTGTGAGCTGGAAGCTAAGAAATTGTGAGCTAGCTCACATTAACTCAGCTTAGAGGGAACACTGGGGGTGACCCTCCCCCCCTCCCCTCTGTAGGGTGGAAATCAGAGTGCCCACCCTTTCAGAGGGAACAGCAAACCCAGTCGGTCATGGGTGCCCTGAGGCCAGGAAAGCCAAGTTCCTCTGCCCTCTTTTCCCCTGGCTGGTGGTAACGGATCAATTCTTGCTTTATATAACAAATGGCGCTGTCCCTTGATTTCGCTGCCAGACCCAGGGGAAACAGGGCAGGGAAACAAGGGGAAGAGCGGAGTATATTTACTTGGTTACCTTGGAGCAGATGAATGACAGAGATCAAAGCAACCCCAGCTTAAACCCCCAAACCTATCTGGACCCCGGAGTGCTGATTGTGATGCAAACAGGGTGCTTCGGAGAATGTCATTCATTAACCCCAGCAAGCCTCACTTTTGTTGCTCCCATGCGGCCCACTCAGCCCAAAAGGACTCAAATCGAAAAGGACTAGAAGCCTGATAGGATGGGTCCTAGGAGCGACTTTGAAAAACTTGCTCCCCTGCCCAGCTCTTTTTTAATGCTGGCAGCTCCATCTATCAGTTGCGCAGAGCTCGAGCTCTTGGATCGTCATCTCCTGTTTTGCTTTACTGTAATTTTATACTGATTCGAGGGACTCTTTCGTTAGCCCTCTTTCACACCAAGTTTAAAGGCCTTGCAGACAAGCAGCTAGTGCTCTTATCTGACCGGAACTGGTCCTATCTCTAATCAAACAGTTGGGTATCTCCTAGCTGCCATATGGCTCTGGAAACTGATCTGTCAATCATTCTGGACGATTTCCTTTTTTCTTCTTTCTTTAAAGTCCATGATGGTACATTCATGTTGCTGTCGTCTGAACCCGGTTATGTAACTTGCCGTAAATGCCTAAGGAAGGTTTCTGAACCCAGAGTCTTCAGAAGAAACCCCTGAACCCGAGGGCTCAAGCCCTAGCCAATCTGACCTCCCACACTTCCCTGGTTCCTTTTCCGGGCGTCCCTCGTGCTTAGAAAGAGCCGGAGGAGGAGGAAGGAGGGCAGGACCTTGGACAGCTCCCAGCGGGCTTCTCCCACGCCGGCGGAGGCAGACCGGGAGCCGGCAGCGGGAAAGAAACCCTCCGGCCTACCTAGGGCCCCAGCTGCTGCGCGGCTAGTCCCTGGTGAGGAAAGGCGCTCTGCACGTGTTCAGGGGAGGACGCGCTGCCTTCTCGGTGAGGGCGCCGGCAATGGAACCTGGCGAGCCGGCACTCCACTAAGAAGGGACCGGGCGGGCGGGCAGCTAAGGCTTTCGCAGCCAGAGAGGAGGGGTGGGGAGGAATGCCTTGTCCGCGGCCCCCTTCCTCGCTTGCGACGCGTCAAGGGCAAGCACACCGCCGGTCTGCCCAGTCCCCAAGTCCTCCTCTCCGCGCGCCCGCCTGTGCGGAGCAGACGCGCCCGCGTGGGCCAGGGGCGTGCAATGCAGCAGACGCCGGCCGGCCGGCACGGCTCCTGGCGGGGCTCAAGGTCACGCGATGGAAGCGGAGGGAAGGGGGGTCCAGCCGGGGGTGGGAGAAGCGCGTGCACAGAGCGGGCAGGACAGTTGCACTCCTCGCCCCGGGAGAGGAGGAGGAGGATCTGGGGCGAGGAGGGGGGGAGGGGGCAAGGGGGGCCCACCTTCGTCCTCTCCCATGGGCTCGTCCCTCCAGGTGCAGCAGAGCAGCATCAACCTCATGCAGCCGCCCCGCCTGGCCCCGTCGGGCAGCAGCAGCAGCAGCAGCGGCGGCGTCTCCTTTTGCCGGGCTCGGCGGCGGCGAAAGGGGCAGGGCTGCGCCGGCTGCGGACTCGCCCAGGCCGACTGCGCGGCGGCAGCCCTGGGAAAATGGGGCGGGGGGAGAGAGGGAGAGGGAGAGAGGCGGGCCCAGAGCGAGACCCCCGCCCCGCCTCCTGCTCAGCCAACTGGCGACGCCGAGCCGAGCGAGCCAGGCCTGGCCGAGCGGAGCCGAGCCCAGCGGCGCGTCTGGGGGCGGTACGGAGCGCAGGCACGTCGCCAGCCGGGCTTCGGGGCTCCCCCCAGCGCTCAGCCGCGGGAGCGTCTTCTTGCAAGAGGAGAGGAGAAGAGAGGAGCGCTCCGCCCCCAGCACGTGCAGGAAGCCCGCCTTTCGCCACTGCTCCTCGGATCCTGGAGAACTTGGGCCAGCCCAGCGGAGAGCCAGTTTGGTGTGGTGGTTAAGTGCGCGGACTCTTATCCGGGAGAACCGGGTTTGATTCCCCTCTCCTCCACTTGCACCTGCTGGAGTGGCCTTGGGTAAGCCAGAGTTCTAACACGAGTTGTCCTTGAAAGGCAGTGCCGGATTAAACCCTGTGGAGGCCCCTAGGCAGTCAAAATCTTGGCCCCCTTGCAAATCAACTCAGAGTTGGAGCCCCTGCGGCCCCCACTGCAGCCTGCAGGCACTTCCCCCAAAGCCCCTTTGACAAAGCTGTCGGAGAGAGCCAGACACTGGATTTCAAGGACAGCTCCTGTGAGAGCTATGGCTGACCCAAGGCCATGCTAGCAGGTGCAAGTGGGGAATCAAACCTGGTTCTCCCAGATAAGAGTCTGCACTTAACAACCACACCAAACTGGCTCTCCGCTGGGCTGGCCCAAGTTCTCCAGGATCCGAGGAGCAGTGGCGAAAGGCGGGCTTCCTGCACGTGCTGGGGGCGGAGCGCTCCTCTCCTCTCCTCTTGCAAGAAGACGCTCCCGCGGCCACACCAGACAAGTTGGGCAAAGAGCAGCTCATTTGCGGGCTGCGAATGGAGGCTAGGAGGGCTGCAAGTGGCAGGGAGGGGAGCCGGTCCAGGGCCCCTAAAGGCATGGGAGCCCATAGGCCAGTGCCTACTTTGCCTAATTGTTAATACGTCCCTGTTGAAAGGGCAGCTGGTGTGAGAGCCCTCGCAGCCCCACCCACCTCACAGGGTGTCTGTTGTGGGGGGAGAAAATATAGAAGATTGTAAGCCACTCTGAGTCTCTGATTCAGAGAGAAGGGCGGGCATAAATCTGCAGTCTTTACGAAACAGCCGCATAGAATAAACATCAGATGTTTGAGAGCCGCAAGACATGAACGTCAGATGTTGGAGAGAAGGAAGGGAAGACAAGCAGGCAGACAAATAGATGTGGGTGGGAGGGAGGGAGAGGTGGAAAGAAAGCAATTTTAACTTTAGATGCATTCTCCAAGCCACTGGATGGCTTAGCTGGGAGAAGTGATTTATACAAGAAATGCCTCTTCTCCAAGCTGGAGCAGTGGGGGCTTTAAGACCACCCAATGTGTATGAAAGAGCCACATGTGGCTCCTGAGCCACAGTTTGGCGACCCCTGGTCCAGCAGCTTGCCTTCTCTCCACTCCAGCTGTCAGGGAGGCCACTGTGATGGGCAGGGCTTTTTCTGTAGCAGGAACTCCTTTGCATCTTAGGCCACACACCCTTGATGTAGCCAATCTTCCAAGAGCCTACAATAGGGCCTGTAATAACAGCCTTGTAAGCTCCAGGAGGATTGCTACAAAAAAAGTCCTGGTGATGTGTAACCTCTGGCAGCTGCAAAACTGACAGCTCTGTCTTGCAATGATTACTCTGCAGCAGCCTCCCCCCCCCCTTCTGTAGCTGCTCAGTGGGGCACAGATGTAGCCACCTTCTTTGTTTCCACAGGGGTTGCCCCCTTCCTTGGTGGGGCTTCAAAGAAATGACTGTGGCCAGAATCAGAGCCTTCTATATCTTTGGGGCTGCTGGCTTATCTCTGACTCTTTGGAGGGAACAAGTGCAGCATAAATATTTGAAATGAAATGTTTCGAATAACATTAAAGGGAATATTCACTATCTGCGGCAGAAATGCACCTGTCTGTGCAGAGTGAAGTTCAGCAGCTATAACCTGCTTCGAGTGAACACCTTTCTCAAATCGATAACACCCCCTTAAGCTACCCCTTTCTCTTTTTAAGCTGCTAGAGTAGTAGGAAAGGGATTTTAATGAATGAGATCGCAGGTGTGATAAGGGAAAAATTCGTCCAGACTCAGAGGGAAGCTTGGTGGGCAGAGGTGGTGGTGGGGATCATGATCGTGGTGTCTAGTGCTGACAATGAGCATATGCAGAGTGCTTTTCTCCCACCGCAAGCACCCAAAGTCTGTCCCACCCATATACCTGGAGCCCCCTTTTAGGCAGGCTGGAATGCCCCATATCCAGGGCTAGGGATTAAATGGGGAATTGATCCTTCTCTAATTTGTATTACAGAGCAGTAAGCCCACAAGCTATTTCGACTGATCTGGCATCATTGAATTTGCACAAGGTTGTAGATCTTTGTCTGTGAATTAAAAAATGAAGTGTTCCTAAACCATGCAACAGAAAGTCTGATTTTTGCATGTGCCTGCCCATGCTAACACAGTGAGAGTTGCAGAAAATAGTTGCTGACGGTCTGTAGCACTTGCTCTCGATTACAGTTCCAGTAGCTTGAGATTCTTGTTGGCCCTTTTCTGCCAGGTCTGGTAAATGTGGTACTCTGACCCTTTATGTGGTTGGTTGCTCAGCAAGCAAATCGGTTTGAGATGAATGTCAGGATTGGAGCAATGGCTGCTGATGTCACGGAAGCACTGAGAGGCTCTATATAGGAGGCAAAGGAGTGCGATACTGTTCAGGGTGGGGGTGGTTTAGAGTTGATATATGCCCTGTTTTTGCTTTCAGCCTGTAAACAGTACTGCTCACATTCGTATGTGCAAAGTGGTTCAGGAGGAGGAATGGAACAGGAAGACTCTCAGAGGTGTTGTGATTTTCATGTAGATGGTTCACAGCCAGCGGGGTTTCCCTCTTTTATGCCATTTTCAAACTCTTTTATCTGCAGAGGTACCCATTCCCCACTTTGATCTCATATCGAAAAAGAGCCTGAGCAGATTCTTCTCTGCTCTGATTTCTAGAGTGGAAGTTCAGTCGACTTTCATGCAAAGTCTCTCCTCGTTTACTTTTTCTGCTCTTGTTCCCTGTAATAGCCCAGCCTGTGACCAAGCACTGTCAGCTACCCCCCAGGGCTCTGCCCACTCTCCCTTACTGCCCTGAATCCCCTGCCAAACGTATTTCATGGTGCCACCCACCTCTCTCTCTCTTTCTCTGCCCTTCCTCCAAGTGCTTTGGAGACAAAGGGCTTACCTCCACTAAGCCCTCATCCTCAACTGAAACACATCCTTTGAGTAAAGAGGTGTAACCCTGTCACTTCATTGTAGCCAAATGAAACAGGAGCTTGGTAGCACCTAAAAAGCAGCATAGCCACGTGTATCTGATAGGGTTGCCAACCTCCAGGTGGGGCCTGAAGATCTCCTGGAATTATAACCGATTTCCAGATATCAGTTCCCCTGTAGAAACTGGAAGATGGTTATATCCTGCTGAGTTTCCTCCCCAAACTCCACCCTTCCCAGGTGCCCCCTTCCAAATTTCCAGATAGTTCCCAACCTGGAGTTGGCAACCCTACCTGCTATGCTTAACTTGCACATCTCTGTTACTTTTGCCTCTTCTTTGATGTCCTTTTCTTAGTTGTGCCCTCCCACTGTTGACCTGTAAACTGCTCAGCTGTTTAGGGTGGGAGCCAGTCATTCCTCCCCACCATCAAATACATTTGTTTGGTTTCCTCCAAGGATCTCGCAAGAGCATAGATCATTTCCCTTTCCTCAGGCTGAAAGAAAGAGGGATTGTCCTACGGTCAACCAACAAGCTTTCATGACAGTGTGGGGATCTTAACCCAGGTCCCCAGATTCTAGACTAAAGGTGGCCAAACTGTAGCATGGAAGCCACATGTGGCTCTTTTACACTTATTATGTGGCTCTCGAACAAGCCCCCCCCCCACCCGCCAGCTTTTAAAGAGAGAAGGCATTTCTCTCTTTAAATAATTTCCCCAAGCCAACTCAACTAGAGGCTTGGAGAATTCATTTAAAGTTGCTTTCTTCCCACCTCTCCCTCCCCCCTCCAATTTGCTTCCCTTCCTCCCTGTCTTGCAGCTGTCAAACATCTGACATTTATGTTTATGTTAAGCAAGTTTGGCCACCCCTGTTCTAGTCCAACATACTTTATATGCATGTGTGTTTCTAAAGCTCCATATGCATTGATGGGGTAAAACTATTAGTCGTCAGAGAAGAATAGCACGTTCAATGGACTTTGTCTCTCTCCTGCAGGAGATGCGGAAGTGTTCATCAAGGTCCACGTGTAATCATACAGGCAGTCCAAAATGAAGGAGCAGCTGTGCCATAAGACCTGTTCAATTGCTCACCTCCACCTGAGGTTTGAACTGACACTCCCCCCCCCCTTCCGATTTGACTAAACAGTCTTATTAGTTCCTTCAAGCTGCCCAAGAGCTGAGCTTGCCGAGACTGAAGCGGAATGCTTGTGCCTGCATCTCTGCTCCTTTGCCAGCTGCTTACTGTGGCAGAAAGCCGGAGCTGCCTTGCAAAGTGCTTTGCTTTGCTCTGGCTTGGGCTGCCCTTGGACTTCCTTGGGAGGTCTGTGCTGCTAGCTCTTCAAGACTGCAGCTGTGCTGTAAAAGCAAGATACTCTTTGCTAAACCTGAGGTGCTAAATATCATGGGACAGTGTTCTTGTGGGTGGACCAGAGTCATTCTGGTTGCTGAAACGTGTACAGTGCATTCCATACAAAGAAGAGAGAAATGAAGACCTTTCCCAGATAAGCTGGAGTCGTATCAGTTAACTACAGTGCCTAAGCTGTGAAATGGGAAGCTCCAGATTCAAATCTCCCCTTTGCCACAGACTCACAAAATGGCCTTAGGTAAACCACTCAGCTTCCCCCGCCCCCCGCCACATAAGGAGAACAATTCTGGCCTGCCTTGGAGGGCTAGTGTCAGGATTAAGATCTTTGAATGGCTTTGAACATTCACAAGCACTACATAAACTCCAGTCTTTTTAAAATATTTAATTACAACTCAGCTCTTTCTTTCCTGTGCAGCTGTACTGAGTGTGCAGAATAAAACTGCAGTCAGAGGCCTGGTCTGCATCACATCTCAAAGGGTGTTCTGAATCTAGTCATTATGTTTCCAGGATCATTCAAACCCCAAATATGGTACAGTGGTTATAGAGGGGGCCTAAGATCTGAGGGATGCAGGTTCTAATCCTCAGTCTGCCATGGAAACTTGCCGGATGACCTTGGTGCAGTTGCAGACTCAAGAACCAAAAAAATTAGCTGTCAACCAATATAGGGCCAATTGCTAAGAACTATAGACTACACAAAGCATAGGGGGAAAAAAGAGAATGTATTTAATTACCAAATTCTATCCTATGGCCAATAAAAATTGTACACTAATTTATTCTTGATTTTTAGTTATTAGTGTATTATTTTTATTGGCCATGGGATAGAATTTGATAATTAAATACATTCTATTTTTTTTCCTTTTTATAGAACTCCCTTTGTAGGACCAGAAGCAATGGGTTGAAATTAAATCAAGAGTTTCCAGCTCAACATTAAGAACTTCCTGACCGTTAGAGCAGTTCCTCAGTGGAACAGGCTTCCTCAGGAGGTGGGCTCTCCTTCCTTGGAAGTTTTTAAACAGAGGCTAGATGGCTATCTGACAGCAATGAGGATCCTGTGAATTCAGGGGGAGGTATCTGTGAGTTTCCTGCATTGTGCAGGGGGTTGGACTAGATGACCCTCGTGGTCCCTTCCAACTCTATGATTCTAACTCCATTCTTGGTCCTATATCAACTTGTATATTGTATATACTATTGTATCATGAGCCTTTATGTACAGACACTGATAATTAAAGGCCTATTTGAGCCAAAATGCATCAGGTTACAATAGTTCCCGTATGTATGCATTGTATTTTTATGATGTAATGAGGCTACAATTGGGCTCATAAATGTTTTTAACCATTTGATAACAAATACATGTATTTTGGGATAATATTTAGATTTTAAATATTTACATTATATATTGTATATTTAGATTGTAGTAATTGGCCCTATATTGGTCAACAACTAACATTTTTGGTTCTTGATTCAAATTTTGGGTTAAGACCTCCCTCCCCTTTCTTTTTTCTTTCTTGCAGCTCCAGACTCAACAATTGTGAGGTTAAAATGGATGAGAGGAAAATGATGTAAACCGCTCATGGGTGCCCCCTTTGGAGGAAAAGTAGGGTGTAAATGAAGTAAATAAATATTTGGGAGCAGTTCTCTGGCATCAAAATGATACTGCATGGTTAACAGGGGCAGAGGTCAATTTCAGTAAGACCACAAAATGGAAATATCCTCTGCACAAGCTCAGAGGCACTTCAGCGTATGATTTCTTCGCATGCTTTAGGGCATCCGAACCAGGTTGTGGGTCAGGCTGGACTTCCTCATACCTGCAGGCCTTTGTGCAAGGTCAGCTCCCAAGAAAACAGATGGGCATTTCCTTTAAAAAGTTATTTATTAGTTGATTTTATTCTTTGAGGGGAAAGCAGTTATGGATCTTCTTTATAAAAAGTGTCCCATCCAAGTTACATCGAAGTGAGTAGCATGAAGACGTGGAGCAGGTCAGCCGTTCGTGGACGGGGGATCCCGGAGAGGCACGGGGGCTCCCCGCTTGCTCGGATCTAGACGACGTGACGCTGCCCGCATTAGATATGCTGGACGCAGACTGGCGGGGCTAATCCGCCAAGGGGGTGGCAGCTGGCAGCCGCTGCGGGATTGAGGTTAATCCCGTTGGCACCGCTGGACTGACCCGAGCTGCTCCCTGTGTGAGCAGGCAGCGTACCGGGACAGGAGAAAAGGGCTCCAGTTCGGGGGCCCAGGGTTAACGAGTGGCACCCCCCCTTCCATCCAAAGAGGAGCCTGCAGAGATGGAGTTGACGGGGGGCAGGGCCGACTGGCCAGGGGCTACTGACCCCCGCGTGTGGTCACGGGGCTCAGGAGCAGGTTAAAGTGCTGGGGCGGCCCCCTCCACGAGCAGCCCCTCCTTGGCTGCAGCACCAAAGAGCCCCGGGGAGGGGGGGAAGGCAGGGAGGGTGTTCCCCACAGGATGGTCGTAGCACCAGTGAGAGGGACGAAGGACGGGGGGGGGGGAGACTGGCTGGGGGACGTGGGGCGAGGCACAAGGTGGTGGAGGTGGTGGTGGATTCTCTGCTGTACTCGGGGTGGGGAGGTACATTGGAAAACAGGCAGTAGCACCAAAGTTCATGAGGTGAATGGTGTGAAGTCCAGCGGGGCTACTTTCTCTTGCGGCCGATCCCACCTGCGGGAGAGAAAAGATTGTCACCATGGGGTGGGGGAGCAGGAGGCACATCTCACCTGCCGGTCACAGCTGGAGTTAAGAAAAAATTTGGGGTGGGTGGGAGCGGAGGGAGAACACTGGGTTGGATCCTACCAGCTTTTCCGCTGGTGAAAAGAAGAAAGGGAGAAGGGGATGTGAAAACCCCCAAGCCTGGGGTGCAGGAGAGCAGCTGCCAGTCTGAGTAGGCAATATTGACCTTAACAGAACAAGATAGTGCCTGACTCGGTATAAGGCAGCCTCAGGTGGCCGTATGTTCTCCTAGCATTTTCTTAAGCTTTTGCCAGCAGTATAATCAGCTCCTGCTTGCACCTTGAGATATTTATGAACTACGCCCAGAACTGGAACTCAGGACACGGCTTGTCACAAGGAACAGTAGATATAGATCTCCTTGGTCTAGTCCAACTGACCACTGTTAAGTGGATTCATCAGAGGTTAGGAACTGGGGAAATGTCCCTGTTTTGTTTCTTGTCAGTGATTTCAGTTGCCTGAATTTCACTGTTGGGTTGCAGATCTGTCCCTCATTATGTACATTTTCTAAATGCACAGTGCTTTAGATGTATAATATACAGACATATAATGCCTGTTTATGGATGCTCAAATAATACTGAAAAGGCTCACACTTTACAGGAGCATTTTGGTTATGAAGGAACAGGAGACGGCATGAAAAATAAAGGAACGTGGGTTCAATTTGCACAATGGAGAAGTGAAATCAGATTGGAGATTTTTGTACGAGGGATGAAAATTGTGAAATCCTCTCTACTAGGGCTGCCAGTTCCCAGGTGCAAGAGGGATCCCTCGATTTTGCAAGTTCCTGTTTGTTGCCTGCCAGTTAACCGGTGGGGGAAAGCCCCACCTCAGCGGTCAGCACCGGGTGTGACATCCCCAGAGTGATGAGGTCATATGGAAGTGATGTCATCATGATGGGAATGTCGAACGGTCATGCTCTGGTATTTTGGGCAAAACTTTATTAGAGTTTTGCCCCAAATACCAGAGTGTCGCTGTGCAATGTCCTGTGTAATGGCATCACTTCTGTGTAATGACATCAGCATGACATCATCATGCTGAGGATGTTGCATGCTGTGACATCACCCCGTCCCCCTCAGCCCTGGAAATCTCTCTCCCACCCCCTGCCAGCAAGAAGGTAGGACCTGGCAACCTTTACTGAGAACTACTTCACTGGGGTAAGACCAAGGAGATGCTACTTAGGGGCACGGTTTAGGTAGAGGTCTCCAACCTTGTTGAGCCTGTGGACACTTTTGGAATCGAGAACACTGAGCAGGTGCCCCACAAAATGGTTGTCATGAGGGAAGGGCACAGCTCACCAGAAAATGGCATTAATGAAGGAAGGGCAAAGCCAACCACAAAATGGCTGCCATGAGGAAGGGAACAGCCAACCAAAAATGGCTGTCATGAATGAAGGGCACAGAAAACCCTAAAATGGATGTCATGGGGACTGTGGCCAGTCATACAATGTTGGGATGTTCCAAGCCAAGGATCCCCTATGATGGAGTCAGCTGTTTTTGAATGAGTGCTCCCTGCAAACCCTGAAGCCCCTCCCACTCTAATGAGATGGAGGGAAAGCAAGGATTCACTCTTTGCTTGGAGGAAGAGACATTTTAGGGAAGGAGGAAGGAGGCATCAGAAAGCAACTCTTGCAGGCACCATGGTGCTCACAGGTACCATATCAGTGGTTTACTGGTTTGGGGCATGCTCCAACTACTCCAGATGAGCTCTGCTGGGTCAGAGCAACGACGCGTCTGGTCCAGCTTCCTTGATTCTCACGACAGCTGTGAATCACCCCCATCTCTTCTTCATGCCATCAAAGACCACTGGCCACCCCTACCTCCTTCAACAGCAAATCTGTCTGTCAACTATGCATGGAACTAGGGTTGCCAACTTCCAAGTGGGACAATAAATAACCCAAAGGGTTATAGTGACCAAAAATTTACTAAGTGTAATGTACTACAAACTTATAACTTCTATAGGTGAATCATAACTTCTATAGGTGAAACTTATAACTTCTACAGGGCCTTGAGCCGTTTTTTGAGCTGGTGCCAGTTTGTAAGCAGAGAATGAAGACTCTTTGTGTCTTAATTGTAAATGTACTAAAGGAGATGTTATAAATTATTGGAGTTTGGAGTTGCCTTCCATTTGGAATGTGACTGTATTAGTGGAGTTGTCTCCATTGAAGAGGGGAACGCAGAGTTTACCTTTGCTGGAAGAAACTCTGAAGCAGGACGTCAAGTCGACCTCCTGTGCATTGGAACTCTACCTTGTACTGTATTTTTGTAGAAATATATCTTGTGATTGTTTGTGCTTGTATTGTGATTGCTTATGTGATTGCTGATGAGTCAATATGAACGAGTCACCTACAGAAGTTATACGTTTGTAGTATATTACACTTAGTAAATTTTTGGTCCCAATAACCCTTTGGGGGTTATTTATTGTTGCACAGTCTGTAGTGACTTCACTCTTGGGCTGCACAACCTCCAAGTGGGGCCTGGAGAGCTCACAATATTACAATTGATCTCCAGACGACAAAGATCCATCCTCCTGGAGAAAATGGCTGCTTCAGAGGGTAGACTTCATAGCATTGTGCCACGCTGAAGTCCTTCCTCTACCCAAACCCCTCTCTTACCCCAAATCTCAAGGATTTTCCCAATCCAGAGCGGGATACCCTGTATGGAGCACATTGCTGCAAGAACTGGCAAGGGTCACAACTCAGCGCTGCCAGAAGTGCTCCCTGAGTCTCCTTCCGATGTGCTTCATAGCAGCGTCCCTGAATTCTAGAACTGCATGACCTTTCCTTTGTTGTTCCCAGCAAGCTGGCACTTCACAGGACACACGAAAGAGCTACCTAAGCCAGGCACAATAACACCTACCTCTGTAGCCCAGTGCGCTCAGGGCTCCGTAGGGCTTGGGGGGTTTGCCTGTGGGGAGGAGAAAAAAGCAAGGGTGAGGCAAGCAGCCTGCCCCTTCTGGTCTTCCTCCCTCCATCCCAAGCTAGGATTGACACTTACCACCATAGCCGTATTGGCCTGCCAACCAAAGACAAAACAGGAGAATCTGGTTAATGCAGCAACATCCTCAGGTGACTGGCTCCCCCCACCCCCCCAGACACAAATAAGCATGTAAGGCATCCCAGGGGGGAAAAATCAGGGGGAAAGTCCCACAACTATTTCTCAATGGGCTCCCTCCTATTTGGATTCCTGCTATTTATCCATCTGGTGCATTTTGACCCTGTTCTTCCTTCAAGGTGCTCGAGGTGGTGTACTTACTTCCATGCATTTATACTCCACTTTTCTCCTTGAGGGGGACCCAAAGGGGCATACATACTTCTCCTTGCCTCTGTTTTATCCTCACAACAACCCTGTGAGGTAGATTAGGCTGTGTGTGGCTGGCTCAGGATTATGGGAGAGTGATGACTTGAACCTGGGTCTCCCAGATATCAATCCAACCACTACACCATGCTGCCTCTCAGTTTATGACTGAGGTCTAACCTTCCCCCCTATCTTTTCTGCCCAGTGTAACATGGTTGGCCCTTTGAGGCAGAGTCTGCTTTGCTCCCATAAACTGAACACTTCACATTACCCAGTTGCTTAGAAGAAGAAGAAATTGGATTATACCCTGCCCTATACTCTGAATCTCAGAGTGGCTTGCAATCTTCTTTACCTTCCCCTGCCCCACAACAGACACCCTGTGAGGTAGGTGGGGCTGAGAGAGCTCTCCCAGAAGCTGCCCTTTAAAGGACAACTCTGCAAGAGCTATGGCTGAACCAGGGCCATTCCAGCAGCTGCAAGTGGAGGAGTGGGGAATCAAACCCAGTTCTCCCAGATAAGAGTCCACACACATAACCACTACACCAAACTGGCTTTTAGTACTAGTAGTGTGTGTGGGAGGGAGCACACAGTATTGTATGTAGTGCAGCCTAACCCAGGGAAAACTTTTAGTATTCCTTCCCTCCCTCAGCACAATTGTCACCTCATTTGAACCCATGCCACGAACACTTCCAGTAGCTATCACTGGCCCTTTTGGGGAAATCTTTCATTGCATTCTCTCCAGACCCAGATCCAGTTTGGTGTAGTGGTTAAGTGTGTGGACTGTTATCTGGGAGAACCGGGTTTGATTCCCCACTCCTCCACTTGCAGCTGCTGGAATGGCCTTGGGTCAGCCATGGCTCTCACAAAAGTTGTCCTTGAAAGAGGCAGCTGCTGCAGGAACTCTCTCAGCCCCACCTACCTCACAGGGAGTCTGTTGTGGGGGGGGGGGGCGGAAGGTAAAAGGAGATTGTGAGCTGCTCTGAGATTCAGAGTGGAGAAAGGAAAGGTCCCCTGTGCAAGCACCAGTCATTTTTCGACTCTGGGGTGACGCTGCTTTCACAATGTTTTCACAGCAGACCTTTTTACGGGGTGGTCTGCCATTGCCTTCCCCGGTCATTACATTTTCCCACCAGCAAGTTGAGTACTCATTTTACCGAGCTCAGAAGGATGGAAGGCTGAGTCAACCTCGAGCCAGCTATCTGAACCAGCTTCCGCTGGAATCAAACTCAGGTCGTGAGCAGGGGGATCCGACTGCAATACTGCAGCTTTACCACTCTGCGCCACGGGGCTCTTCTCTCAGAGTGGAGGGCGCCCCGCCCTTTTTTTGTGGAAGGCGGGGTATAAATCCAATATCATCATATCATCCAACAGAAACTAATCCAGAGGACATACCTGGAGATATGGGAGATAACCCATTTAAAACTTGGGGAATACCTCCTGTAATGAAAAGAAGAGGGGGGGGGGTGTTCAAAAGAGGTTTGAGGGAAAAACAGTTTGCATGTCTGGTTCAGACAGGAAGGTTCATCTTTTGATAATTGCAACTGCAGCAAGTATGAATGGACCGTCACAGATAGTATGCTTAAGAGCTGCCATGCTGGACTGGAAAGTGACCTGTCTGGTCCAGCATCCTGTTTCCAATAGCAGCCAGTCAGATATTACAAGCAGACCTGCTGCTGGGAGCCCTCAGCTACTGATTGCTGCCCAGCATTGGACAGCAAGAGGCTCTGTGCCTTTGGATCCCGGAGGCCCCATTTAAGAAGATGAAGAAGATACTGGATTTATACCTCGCCCTTCACTCTGAATCTTAAGAGTCCCAGAGCGGCTCACAATCTCCTTTATCTTTACTTCTTCACCCAAAGGGTGATTAGTACATGGAATTCACTGCCACAGGAGGTGGCAGCGGCTACAAGCATAGACAACTTCAAGAGGGGATTGGATAAGCATATGGAGAAGAGGTCCATCAGTAGCTATTAGCCACAGCGTATTGTCGGAACTCTCTGTCTGGGGCACTGATGCTCTGTATTCTTGCTGCTTGGCGGGGAGGGAATAGTGGGAGGGCTTCTATTGTCCTGGCCCCACTGATGGATCTCCTAATGGCACCTGTTTGTTTTTTTGCCACTGTGGAACACAGAGTGTTGGACTAGATGGGTCATTGGCCTGATCCAACATGGCTTCTCTTATGTTCTCCCCCACAACAAACAACCTGTGAGGTAGGTGGGGCTGAGAGAGCTCTCCCAGAAGCTGCCCTTTCAAGGACAGCTCTGCAAGAGCTATGGCTGACCCAAGGCCATTCCAGCAGCTGAAAGTGAAGGAGTGAGGAATCACCCAGTTCTGCCGGGTAAGAGTCTGCACACTTAACCACTACACCAAACTGGTTACCATGGTAGTAGATCTATACTCCACTTGTCTAGCCCTGTGTCAACTCATCTAAGCCAGTGGCCACTGCTACTTCTTGTGGCAGCAAGTTCCACAAGGCTGTTATACAAAATATTATTTCTTTTTCACAGTCTTTAAGAATCTACTGCCAAGCTGTTTCACAGTAAACAATGAGAAGGTCACAGTATTCTAAGCAATCCAGTATACACTCCTAATACTGTGATGAGGACATCATGTATTCAAATAATAAACAAAATATATTATATGTGTGTGGTTCATAAAGTCACAACAGTACAGAATACAACAGTGTCCAAAACATGCAGCGCAACCAATACATACTCGGAACTGCAATTAGGAAAATACACACTTTCTCAAATACAAGTCCAAACACCTCCAAAATAGGCCCGCATAGTAACTGAAATCACCAGTTCTGTATTGTCTCTCCAGCAAAAGTCAATGAGAGACCCCTCATTGCTCAAAGAATGGACCATTATTCTGTTGTTCGAAGGGAAAGACCCCCATAAACAATTTATCAACACCACCTCATCTCCCTGAAGGAAACTTTCTTTGGACTGGAGGTTGGTAGCCCCACCTGCACCCCTTACTGGAAGATTCCGTTTCATATTACCTGTTTTGGGTGGTTTAACACCGCCTGGATACTGTAACCCTGTGCAACGTAAGAAGAGAAAGTCATAATTTTGTCATGAAAGGAAACAGCCTACATGCCAGGGCGGTGGGCACTAAATAGAGATGCAGTGGGGAAAGGGCTGCAACTTTGTCTTGGGAGATTCCTGAAGATTTTGGGGGGCCTGGAGAGGACGGAGTTTGGGGGAGGCAGCTCAACAGGGATGTGATTGATGCTCTAAAGCTGCCCTTTCCTTCTCAGCAGAAACTGGTCTCTTCAGTCTGAAGATCAGCTGTAATAAGAGGATAACTCCAGGCAGCAACTGGAGGTTGGCAACCCTATCAGGAAGGTCTTCTCAAGGTCAAGGAAGCTGAGTAGAGAAGGAACTTCTTGTTTATTTAGGTTAACTGATGTAGTTGTGGAGGCTGTTGGAAGCTGACTTGAAGGAAAGGTGGATGCTGATATTTCCAAAGATCAGCAGGAGGAAAAAGACTTGTGGCAAAGGGGTGCAAAGTCGAGAGCGTGGGATTTGTAAAACAACGACATTGGATTTATATTCCGCCCTCCCCTCAGAGTGGCTCACAATCTCCTTTATCTTCCTCCCCCACAACAGACACCCTGTGAGGTGGGTGGGGCTGAGAGAGCTCTCACAGCAGCTGCCCTTTCAAGGACAACCTCTGCCAGAGCTATGGCTGACCCAAGGCCATTCCAGCAGCTGCAAGTGGAGGAGTGGGGAATCAAACC
This sequence comes from Heteronotia binoei, assembly GCF_032191835.1. NCBI lineage: Eukaryota > Metazoa > Chordata > Lepidosauria > Squamata > Gekkonidae > Heteronotia > Heteronotia binoei. The sequence goes on from NC_083240.1 coordinate 24,462,529, forward strand.
CAGTTCTCCCAGATAAAGGTCCGCACACTTAACCACTACACCAAACTGGCTCGGAAGGGTGGGTATGTAGGCAGAAGTTGCAGCGGTACTGATCATTAAGGATGGTCTTTAAGGTGCTACTGGGTTCAAATCTTGCTCTTCTACTGCAGATGGCTACCCACCTGAAACTATCTTCAAGCTAACTCTTAATATTGTCCCCCTCTCCCAAGTTCACAAAACACACGCTCCTGATTTGAGTGTTTAAAAATCAAAAGGCCTGCTAACCATAAACAGATTTGTAAAATACTTTTTCTAAAATCCAAAGAAATACACAAAAGAATGCATGCTTGATTTGGGAGAAATACAGAGTGTGAACTCTGAACATGTCAGATTCCTACTTAATTGTTTGATGGGGTAAAAGCAGACAGCATCTTTTTGGCAGAGAAGAGGTTTACATTTATTTAGTTGCTATTTATAATGTTTTAATTGTTTTTGTAAGCTACCTTGGGCCAAATGGAAAGACAGGATGTGAATATTTTAAGAAATAAAATAAGTGTATAGTCTTTAGAAAGCCCCGTGGCGCAGAGTGGTAAAGCTGCAGTACTGCAGTCAAACTCTCTAATCACGACCTGAGTTCGATCCCAGCGGAAGCTGGGTTCAGGTAGCCGGCTCTAGGTAGCCTCAGCCTTCCATCCTTCTGAGGTCGATCAAATGAGTACCCAGCTTACTGGGGGTAAAGTGTAGAGGACTGGGGAAGGCAATGGCAAACCACCCTGTAAAAAAGTCTGCCGTGAAAACGTTGTGATGTGACGTCACCCCAGAGATGGAAATGACTGGTGTGTGCATAGGGGACTATCTTAACCCTTTTATAACCTTTAAATTCAACAATAATGACTCAAATGTCAACAATATGGCCACGTTTGCTGACTTGTGCAGAAAGCTGTGTAATCCACCTTGAGTCCCAATAAGAAAGGCGGACTACAAACAGCATAAATAAGAAAATACATAAAATTTAGGTCCTGAGACACTTTGCTGTGATTGTTTTCTGTTCATCTGATTTGAGCAGGGAGTGTGGGGAAAGTGAGGGCTTTTCCCCCTTCAGGTATTCCAGGAGATGCGCCTCTACACACCGGGAGTCAGCCCTCCGGCTCCCACGCCTCCAAGTCCAATGCCCCCATAACCGGGGACTCCGAATCCTCCTCGGCCGCCAAGGCCTGTGGAAAAACAGGCTCTGTCAGAAACCTTGCCTCAGTGTCCTGCACCGGGGGCAATTCCAAACCGTGCCACAGCTTAAAATGGATACTGAGCTGAGGGACTGGGCAGCTGTGGATGACCTCTCTTGCATTGGGCAGAATCGCTGCCGCTGTACTGGCCCTGATATGCTTTGAGGTTCACAAACGACAAGCAAAGGGGTTATCAAATCAATTATCCTTGACACTAGGGTTACCAGGTCCCCTCCGGCCACCAGCAGTGGATGGAGGGGTATGAGTTGCCAGATCCAGGTTGGGAAACTCCTGGAGATTTGAGGATGGAGACTGGAGAGAACAGGGACCTTAGTGGGGCACAATGCCGTCGAGTCCACCCTTCCAAAGCATCCCTTTTCTCCAGGGGAACTGATCTCTGTTGTCTCAAGATACGCTGTAATTCCAGGTCATTCCCAGGTCCCACCTGGAGACTAGCATCCCTACGACAACAAAATCTGACCACAACATGTCACGGTGACAGAGTGATTTCCCTAAGGACTCAAAAGAACTTTGGATATCGTTCCTACAAACAGCCCTGCAAAGAAGGGAAGTGTTATTAAAAGCACTGTGTGTGAGAGAGACACTCAGAGAAACTAGGCTTCTCTCACATCGTTCTGGGAGATTGTGGATGGCCCAGTTTTCCACTGTGAGCATCCTGACTCATGCTTTAAACCTCAGTATCCATGGCAGAAGAACCATGGGAGGTGCAGTCCTCGGGAAGGCAGCTCAGCAGAGAAGGAGCCTTTACCTCCAAATCTATTCCAGTGCCTCCTCCTCTTATGGTCAGTCCACCAGGATTTGTTTTCTTAAGAAACAGGTGCTGGGGCTCCAGCTGGCTTACAATTCCCTCTCTCTAACAAGCTGGAGTCAGTAATTAACTCTGGGATGTGGGGGAGGCCCGGTTGCTCAGGCACTCTGTTCGTGTTCAGAGGTACATTGCTCCATGTGGGGACTGCCTGGGAGAGTCTGGTTTTCTGTATTAGTGACAGGCCCACAACTCAGCAGCAGAGCATGCAGGTCTCAGGTTTCAAAACAGAATCCTCAGCCTCTCTGGTTTCAGGGGCTGGGAAAGAACAGAGACACTGCTGGTTAAAGGAGATGAGGATGAAGTAGGTGGACTGACAGCCTGAGTGGGGACCGGGCAGCCTTATATTTTCACATGTTCTGAAATAGGGCTTTTATTTTGTAGCAGGAACTCCTTTGCATATTAGGCTACACCCTCCTGATGTAGCCAATCCTCCAAGAGCTTACAGGACTCTTCTTACAGGGCATACTGTAAGTTCTTGGAGGATTGGCTACAGCAGAGGGGTGTAGCCTAATATGCAAAGGAGTTCCTGCTACAAAAAAAAGCCCTGTTCTGAAGTGTGTGTGGATGGAGGGGGGGAGGGTCAGACCCAAGAGACAGCGGAGACAACATGTAGTTGCTTGTTTGCCTCCCACTTTAGCTGGAAAACTGGGGAGGAGCTGTGGTTCAGTGGCAAAGCATCTGCCTGGCATGCAGAAGGTCCCAAGTTCAATCCCCAGCATCTCCAGTTAAAGGACCAGGCAGGAGGTGATGTGAAAGACCTCTGCCCAAGACCATGGAGAGCTACCGCCAGTCTGAGTAGACAATACTGACTTTGATGGACCAAGGGTCTGATTCACTATAAGGCAGCTTCATGTGAGGAAACCATCTTGCACCACAGCCAAAGGTGGCACTGGGAGTGCTATTTCTGCCCCACACACAGAATGCTCTGCCTGCACAGAATGCCCCAGCCTCCCAGGATTCCTTGCAACTGGTGTCCCTCTTCCCGACCCACCCCCTTCTGTACCCGCCGCCATACCTCCTACGCCGACTCCACCCAGTCCAGCCCCTGGTACACCTGTTAGGGACAAGGAACAAAGTCAGAAGCATGTACCCATTTTTTGAGTTCATTCAAAATAATGGAAACTACAACCTGCTGGACTGAATTAGGACAGAGGTTTCTTATCTCATTGCAGGTGCTAATTTTCTGTCCTCAAGCCTTTCCCTTCTGCTCTGGTCAAGATGATTACTGACATGCATTTGTACCTTTGTCTACTTTACAAGCATTCTCTACAATACCCCTCCCACCTTCTGGCTGAGATATAAAAACCTGGAGATCTTCATTCCTACTTGTGTCTGATGAAGGGAGCTTTGATTCTGGAAAGCTCTCACCCTGAAACTCTGGTGGGTCTCTAAGGAGCCACTGAACTAGAATAAGACCTATTTCCCACTAGCCTTAAGCTGCTCTCACTCTCCTCTTCTCCTTGGGGCTTCCGTCAGATTTCACACTATCTGCCCTGGGGCTGCAACTAGCTTTGCCTTTTTCGCTCAGCAAACAGAAACTGGTTTTTAGAGGATCTTGTTTGCTGTGGAAAAGAGGCAGAGTGAGTTGCAGCCCCGGGGCTGATAGTGTGAAATCTGACAGAAGCCCCAAGGAGAAGAGGAGAGTGAGAGCAGCATAAGACTAGTGGGAAATCGGTCTAAGTGTTCTACTGCAGACCAACATGGCTGCCCTCTGAAACCATTTTTCACTGATGCAGATCCAGGATTGCTGTCCATGGATCTGCGTTCTAATCCTACCTTTCACTGTCATATTTCCCTTTGTGGTCGAGGGAAGGGCAGTCAGGTGGCCTTCACAAGCAGTACAGTGAAACCAGCCCTCTTAGCTGGCAGACTCGGGGTGCCATTAGTCAGCAGGAACTCACTTGCACATTAGGCCACACCCCCAGACACCAAGCCAGCCAGAACTGCATCCCTGTGTGTTCCTGCTCAAAAAAAGCCCCGCCATTAGTAGAGGCAGATGGATAGCAGCTGTTTCCAGCAGGTTCAATCTGTGGTTGTGTCATTGGGGCTGGGAAAGGAGAACATCCTGCCAGATTGGGACCTTGAGTTAATTCACAGGGGTATGAAAGGTGACCTCTTGGACTTGGCTTGGACCAGAAATGATCTCTGCAGCCTCTTGGTTTCCCATCTTCTGCTGGATCCATCCCCCTTTTAGAGGACAGGATGGCCAGGACCACACAGGGGGTTCTAATCCCACGTACGTACCATATTTCGGGGGCTTGGCTCCAGGCTGTGCTCCAATCTGGGGGATCCCTGTGAAACATGGAAAAGAATCAGGGGTCATTTTGTAGAACAAGAGGTGTTGGAGCTCATTAGCACAACTCATGTGCATACGCCGCACACCCCGACATCACCAGAAGGCCTACTAAATTATATCAGCTCAGCATCTACCTTAAAATGCTTCCTGAATTATAATCGTCATAATAAAACCTTACTCCCATCATACTTTTAAAAATTACTTTCTCCTATGTGGCCACGGTGGCATGATGAAGATTTCCATCTGTCTACTTTATGTTTTGCTTATTTCCCCATTTTTTGTGGGGAAAAATATTAAAAATCTTGTCAAATCTTAAGAGTTCAGCAAAATTCTCACAGGGGGTTTGAACAGTGGAGTCCAGAAGCAAGTATTGTGGAGGGAGAGGGGGTAAGAAAGAAAGAGCACAATAAAATTTGGAGATTCCGGAGGTCCGCTCCTGTGAGCTCCTGCCCAAAATGAGGCCTGAAAGAAATGGTTCCTGTCAGAAAACCTGTTGCCTAAAGCTTCCCTTCAGGCTTGCCCTCACGGTTGGCCATCTTGATCCATGGGACCTGGGCTTTGCAAATGAGCATCTCACAATAAAAGATTCGCAAGTGAGGAGGATCTGAGCACCAATATTTATTTATTTAGAACATTTTAATGAGCAGGCCCATCTACAAGGCTGCCAACAAAATCATGGGGGGGGGGGAGAGGAATGCCATACTGCAAAATAAAACTCTAAAGTAATAATCAAATCAAAACTGTCAGAACTATTTCAAGCAAACTGTAAGTTAAAAATCCTATTAAAAATCCTTGCTGTAAGAAAAAAAATCAGCTTGGCAGTTTTGTAGTCATCAGCAGGATCAAAAAGTCTTTGAGGAATCAGAAACGGATGCCTGAGGAAACGGGGCAGAGCAGGCCTCTTTGGGTAGGGAGTTCCATGGTGCCACTACAGAAAAGACCCTGTCTTGACTCCTGACCCACTGCACTACAGACAGTGTGGGAACCTGGAGTCAAAGAAAGATCTTCTTCATCCACGGGTAGGTTTATATGGGAGGAGGCAGTTATTGAGGGGTAGCAAAAGAATCAGTTACCTGCACCAGGTATGCCTCCCACGCCAGGTACGCCTCCCACGCCGGGCACGCCTCCCACGCCGGGCACTCCTCCCACGCCGGGCACACCTCCCACGCCGGGCACACCTCCCACGCCGGGCACGCCTCCAGCACCTGCAGAGAGATTGAAAGTTTTAGAGGTCCACTCTGAGACAGAAGCTTGTCCGATGGTGATCATCACACATTGGCAAGGAAGAGGCATGGCCCTCATCTACTGTCCGCAACTTAATTAAGCTCTCCTAGGATTACTGTCACATAGAAGAGGAAAGCTCTAACCCCATATTGTCTCCTAGTCCCCTCTGCAGACTTCAAACCAGTAAAGGGTTTTGCTCGCTTCACTCACATTAATGGGGATCTTACTCTGTGCTTTTTTGCTGAATCCATGCACAGAAGACTCCATTTTGCATTCACCCAAGAAAGACAGCTGTGGCCAGCTGTGTGGTGCAGGGCTAGGACAAGAAGAGGGAAAAACTGGGGCAAAGGAGTTGGGTGCAAGCAAGACTCACCGTATTTTGCTGCTTTAGCTGCCGCTGCTGCTGCTCCGAGCCCAGGCACTAAAACAGAAAGGATTCATCATGGCAGTTTAGACTGGGGATCCCCAACGTGGTGCCCATGGGAGCCCTCATGCCTCCCGACACCTTTCCTGGTGCTCACCAAGAGTTTTTAGGAAGTGGGTGAGGCCTGGTGGGGCTTTTGCCCAGCAAGGCTTCTGGTTGGCAACTGGAAATTTGATTGGCTGTGAAGATTTTTAAAAAACGTTGCTTTGGCACCAGCTGCCCCCACTGTAAAAGGATCTCCAGTGTGTGACTGAAGGGAAGCTGTGGCAGCCATTTTGTGACTGGCTGTGCCTCCAGTGGCTGGCAGCCATTGTGTGGCAGCCATTTTGTCACTGCTCCCACCATGCTCTGCCAGGATTCCCAAGGTGCCTGCAGGCTTAAAAAAGGTCAGAACTAGAGAAACAGTTCTGTCACCAATGGCAGCTGGCCAGCCAGATGCCTCTGGGATCACCTTAGTGGAGTACAAAAATGACAGCCTGCCTCTCTCTCAGCATCTTCTAGTACCTGCAAGATACACTGCCTCTGAACAGGGAAGTTCTGTATTTTTACAAGCAGAGTTGAAGGCCTCTGTCAGGAACTAACAAAAGCCATCCATGTGTGTGGGCGAACAAGGGCATGCAGGAGGTTACTTTAATGAGTGAGGGCTGCAAATCAAAGGTGCACATGCATTTTTGAGGCTATTTCATTTCTGATGTGGTCCTGTAACAGGGGACAAGAATGAAAATGCTAAGAAAACGTTCGGAGAGCTGCAAGCAAACTTTGGGGACGCTGATCTGAAAACGCCTTTCTTCTCTTCCCACTGCTTTTTTTATTTTTGGTTTTGTTTATGTACAGATCATCCCATTTGGTGAAGTGTTCCTGGGAACTCAAAGGTTATGTGCTACTTGGAGATAGTTTGGCTGGCCCAATTTTAAAAAAAAAGTATGACGCTGCTGTTTTTCCCGCTGTGGATCAACATGTGACCTTTTGTCTCCTTCCAATAACACACAGCAGATTTTGTTTATGGCGCTGCAGTCCTATACAGAGTTACATTCTAGCAGGGCTTTTTTTTGTAGCAGGAACTCCTTTGCATACTAGCCCTGATGTAGCCAGTCCTCCAAGAACTTACAGTAGGCCCTGTACTAAGAGCCCTGTAAGTTCTTGAAGAATTGGCTACATCAGGGGGTGTGGCCTAATATGCAAAGGAGTTCCTACTGCAAAAAAGGTCCAGCTTTAAACAGACATGGAAGGGTCCAACTGTTTAAGGACTACCCTGCCCAAAACAGGTACTTTGGAGTCACGTGTTGGCACTGCCCCAGTGGATTTAATTGCAGAGACTGGTGGGTTGTTTGGTCTTTTCAGAGAAGCTTGTCCCACCCTTGCTGATTTTTTCATTCAAGAGTTCCTGATAGGAGCCACGAGAGCCCTCTCTCTCCAGGATTCCGCAGAATGAGGATACACAAACACCCTGCATTCCATTCTTTTATTGCCATAGAACTTCCCCTAAATTCTGGCTTCACTAGGGAAATTTCTAATGTTAAGTCCAGAATTCGAAGAAGAGTAGGTTTTTATACCCTGCTCTTCTCTACCTTAAGAGCCCCGTGGCGCAGAGTGTTTAAGCTGCAGTACTGCAGTCCTAAGCTCCGCTCATGACCTGAGTTTGATCCCCGGTGGATGCTGGGTTTTCAGATAGCCGGCTCCAGGTTGACTCAGCCTTCCATCCTTCCGAGGTCGGTAAAATGAGTCCCCAGCTTGCTAGGGGAAAGTGTAGATGATTGGGGAAGGCAATGGCAAACCACCCCGTAAAAAGTCTGTCGTGAAAACGTTGTGAAAGCAACGTCACCCCAGAGTCGGAAATGACTGGTGCTTGCACAGGGGGCCTTTCCTTTTCCTTTCCTTCTCTACCTTAAGGAGTCTCAGAGTGACTTACAATCTCCTTCCCTTCCTCTCCCCACAAGAGGTACCCTGTGAGGCAGGTGGGACTGAGAGAGTTCTTAGAGAACTCCCAAGATCACCCAGCAGGCTTCACGGGGAGGAGTGGGGAAGAGCCAGTTCAGTGTAGTGGTTAAGAGCACAGACTCTAATCAGGTATTGCCAATCAGCCCAATTAGCTCTGCTCCAGGGAAACCTAGAAATGTGGAATACGAACTAGAAGGAAAGCAAGGAATGCCACAGGCAACAAGCACCACAATGACAGAACACACGCAGGGCTGCTAACCTCCAAGGCCACCAACTCCTCCGACACCAGGTGCCAAGCCACCAACCCCTCCGACACCGGGTGCCAAGCCGCCAACCCCTCCGACACCGGGTGCCAAGCCGCCAACCCCTCCGACACCAGGCACCAGGCCTCTTGCTGCAGCAGCTCCTGTTTGATTAAAGATTAAAGCACACCTTTAACATAACACGAAGAGCCCCGTGGCGCAGAGTGTTAAAGCTGCAGTACTGCAGTCCTAAGCTCTGCTCACGACCTGAGTTCAATCCCCAGTGGAAGCTGGGTTTTCAGGTACCCGGTTTGAGGTTAACTCAGCTTTCCATCCTTCCGAGGTCGGTAAAATGAGTACCCAGCTTGCTGGGGGGAAATGACTGGGGAAGGCAATGGCAAACCACCCCGTAAAAAGTCTGCTGTGAAAACGTTGTGAAAGCAACGTCACCCCAGAGTCGGAAACGACTGGTGCTTGCACAGGGGACCTTTCCTTTCCTTAACATAACAACAACAACAAAATAACAGGTAACAGCCTAATAGCTATAGCAACACAAGGTCAGCATCCATACCCACTTTCCTTATGGTCACAGAAGAAGTCAAAATGTGCCTCAAAGAAGTGACAATCAAAGCCTGAAAGAAATCTAAAGAGGGCACCTCTCTTCTCTTGATCTCTCCCCAAGGGCCTGGCTTCCCAGTTTTGTATGGATGGGAAAGGGCAGTGTGTCAGTTGTGCTCACAATGCTGGTTGTTCTTTTATTTCTTCTATCCAGAAATGCTGGCCACCGGCTACATGTGGCCCAGTGGGCTAACAGAAATGGCTGTGGGTGAAGCACTTGAGCCACCGTATCTGCCAGGCTGCTGTTCATCTCCTTCTTTTCTTCTTTTTCTACCCTAGGGATTGCTGCCAACTCTGGGTTGGGAAAATCCTGGGAAAGTGGGGATGTAGCCTTGATGGGGTTTGGGGAAGGAAAGGAACTCAGTAGAGCAGGGGTGTCAAACATGTAGCCTGGGGGGGCCGATTCAGGCCTTGGAGGGCTCCTATCAGGCCCACGAGCAACTCACTGTCATCTGCTTCCTTTTCTCTCTCTTGCTTCCTTCTGCATCATAACTTGCTTTGCCAGGCTTGCTCAATCGCACAGGAGCAACAGAGTAAAGCCCCTCCCCTGGGGAGGAAATGGGGAGGAGAGCTAGCTTTACCAGCCTCTCTCAATTGCACAACAGAGCTACTGAGCCAAGCCTCTCTTCCTTCTATTGACTGAGGCTCAACAAGCCAGTGAGGTGGATTAGGCTGAGTGTGTGTTTCTCTGTGTCTTTTACAATGTTTATATCTCTGCTATCTGGCATTACATTTTATGACACACATGGCCTGGCCCGACAAGGTCACATTTATGTCATAACAAATTGAGGCCTTCATAACAAATGAGTTTGACACCCCTGCAGCAGCGTATAATGCCATAAAGTCCACCCTCCAAAGCAGCTGTTTCCTTCAGGGGAAGTGATCTCTATAGACTGGGCAACAGTGACAATTCTGAGAGATTCCCAGGCCCCAGCTGGAAACTGGCAACCCTAGCTGGGTGGGGGCACCTACACAATAAGCCTCTTACTTACCGTATTTAGCTGCCTTGGCGGCTGCTTTTGCTGCTCCAGGACTTCCCGGTACTAGTGCTAAGAAAGGGAAGAAAGAAGAAGAAGATGACTAGAAACCACCTATTCTAGTTTCATCAAGTGCCCCCACTGCAACCTATCCCAGAGTTATCTTCACTGGCCAGATGTAAAAAGACATGGCAAATGTCTGTAGCATGTCTAAACCTCAAAAAGGGCAGGTTTTGCCCTGACCTGGATAGTCCAGGCAAGCTTGATCTCAGAACGAAGCTAAGCAGGACAAACTCTGGCCAGTACTTGGATAGGAGACTTCCTTGGAATACCGGAAGTTGGGAGGCAGGGGCAGGCTTTATTCAGCCACCTCCCTGAATATCCCCAAGTCCCCAGTAGAGGCTAGTAGGCGTCAGTCATCAGTAATACCTTTTGCCATGACTTCCGGCTGTGAGTAAAAATTCTATTTCATGAGCTACTGGCTTTGAAGTTGTGAGCAAACAATTTAGCTACTGCATAAATTAATTTGCTCTGAGGCCATCCTTCCTGAGCTAAGGCAAACATGTGTGAGCTGGAGGCTAAAAAAATGTGAGCTAGCTCACGCTAACTCTGCATAGAGAGAACATTGCTCAGGAACCACATGTGGCTCTTTCACACATATTGTGTGGCTCTCAAAGCGCCCACCACCCTGTTGGCGGCTTGGAGAATGCATTTAAAGGTAAAGTTGCTTTCCTTTCACCTCCCTCTCTTCCCATCCATTTTCCTTCCTTCCTTCCAACATCTGATGTTCAAGTCTTTCAGCTCTCAAACATCTGACCAAAAAAATAAAATAAAATAACATTTATTCTATGTGGCTTTTACATTAAGAAAGTTTGGCCACCCCTGACATAGTGCCAGCTCTATCCTGTACCACTGTTATATATTCAAATCTCCTTTGCTTTCTACACAGGATGCAGTCTTAAGATCAGTTCTGAAACATATTTATTCTTGCTCCTTTTAAACATCTAATCTGGTGCCAGGATCTTTGAGAAATTTAAGATTTACATACTGGTTTCTGTTATTTGGGTCGGTCCTAATAAAAGGTATTACCCAACTTTGGTGGTGGATAGTACCTTGGACTAAGAGAGCTACCCGCAAACACAAGAGTCTTTTGTTATTTTAGACCTTCCCGTCTTTTAGATCATGGCAGAAACCAACACTGAACCAAGACATCTATTTTCTGTAAAGCACCTTCATTATGGTTATCATGTGCTAATGACATACCTCCAGTTCCAATGCCTCCAGGTGCCACGCCACCAGGTATCACGCCGCCAGGTGCCACACCGCCGGGTATCACACCACCAGGTGCTACGCCAGGAACAGTTCCAAAGCCAGGTGCTACCCCACCCCCTGAGGAAAATATAGTTATTTATTTTAAAATACTGACAAATCACCTTTCTTCAACTAGTTTCAGGAGGGTAGCTGTATTGGTCTGCAACAAGAAAGCTAGAATTAAATCTGGTAGCACCTTAGAGACCAACAAGAGTCTAATGAAGGGAGCTTTGGCCCTTGAAAGCTGATACCCCACAAATCTCACTGTTCTCCAAGGAGCTAGAAAAAGAAGAAGAGATTGGATTTATACCCCGCCTTTCAGTACCTGAAGGAGCCTCAGAGCAGTTTATAATCTCCTTTCCCTTCTTCTCCCCACAACAGACACCCTGTGAGGTAGGGGGGCTGAGAGAGCTCTGACATAAACTGCTTGAGCAGGACAGCTCTGAGAGAACTTGTGGCTGACCCAAGGTCACATCAGCAGGTGCATGTGAAGGAGTGGGGAATCAAATCCAGTTCTCCGAGGTATGAGTCGCTCACTCAACCACTACAACCAAATCACTACTGGACTTAAATTTAGTTCATTCTTCAACCAGTGGACCTAAGGCCGAAACATGAAGTCAAAGTAAGGGAGGAATGTAGCAACTTATCTAACACCTTTCTAAATTGTCACACCAAAAGAGACAGAGGCTGAGACAGCCTGAAGGCTAGATTGCATTTTCTTCCTTTTGAGGGCAGGAAAATCAGGATTGCCCCTGAGAAGGGGATGGACTCTCAAAGAGGAAATTATAATAAATTTATAGTCTAGGTCAACAATTCCACGTGATATTAGAAACCTTATTTCGATATTACTAACTGCAGCAAAAAGTGTCTTAGCATCACACTGGAAGAAAAAGTATATTCCAGAGATACATCAGTGGTAGATGAATGGGACTATTTCTTATTAGATAAAATTATGGATTGAGTTATATAGTATGAGAGTACCTCTAGCATACATAATTGAATTAGTAAATGGACTGTACGGTTGAATGCTTTTCCTGACTATTTACCTAACTCCTCCCAATTATCAAGCAAAACCCAAAATAGTTATCTTTTTCATTAATCTATACAAATATTCTAAATTTATTATCTCAGCATAATTTGATTGTATTATTGTATAATTGACAGTTATCCAATGTTAACTGTTTAATTTATTCAACCTTAGTACCTCTGTATTATTTCAGAAGTTTAATTTTGAAACATTACTGTAAATCTGTATTATTTATTGAAACGTTACTTGAATAAGCCATTTAATTTGGAAAAAAAATAAATAAAGGGGAAAAAACGGAAATTATACATTTTCAGGAAGAAACTCTTTTGGCCAGGAAGCTTATAGTCATGAAGGACTAAATCTCTACATCAGGACTGACCACGTGTTGAGGGACAATGATCAAAAGTCCCATCTCTGAGAACTAAGATTATGATGGATTCTGAAATGCTACATCATCAAGAATTATTAGCCTATCTTAATTCAACGTTGTCTAGGAAAACTACAGGGTTTAGAGGACTGCATGGTTTCACCTCTTCTTTATGTTCCTGCTCAGACAGATGCTGGTACAAGTCATGTGTACTCTTTTTATTGCTGTTTATGAAACTCGTATTTTGAATGCTGAAAGTCTGATCTCTGCAAAGACACCATGTCTTCAGGGCTTTTGCAAGCTCCCAGAACCTGAGGGAACAGAGCCTGCAAGTCCATTCCATCACAGGTATGAATCTGTGCTTGGTTTTTATTGTAAGTGACCTCAAGCAGGTCTTGAGAGGCAGCATACTAATTTTCTAAACAAATAACAAAATGGTCTGATGGAGCGTGTAAGGAATGTGTGCAGAGATTGATTCAGCTTCTATCCTTTGGAATCCCATGGCTGGACTTAAATCAGTGGAACAGGAGCATCAGTTACCCTAAGCTGGGTATAACAGTGAATTTCAGGTCAGCATCACAAGACTACCCACAACAATCTTGTGAGTGAACAAATAAGCCATTCAGCTCACTATATGCCGCTGCTTTGGCTGCTGCCTTTGCTGCTGCTGCTGCCGCCGCCCCTGGACCAACACCTGCAGGTAGATGCAAAAGACGTGGTCAAGAAGCAAGGCAGAATTTGTCCAGGTAGGAGTCACATCATCTTCTCCTAACCCACCAGGGAGAGCACCTGGAGCCACACCTGGAAAACCACCAGCGCCTGGTACTCCACCAACACCTGGGACTCCGCCAACGCCCGGGACTCCGCCAACGCCTGGGACTCCGCCAACGCCCGGGACTCCGCCAACGCCTGGGACCTGACCTGGGACAGAAGAGGTGAAATTGGAGGACAAGCTTGTTCTGAACTGGCTTAGTATTTACCACCCTTAATGCATTCCATTTAAAAATCTGGAAACCAAAGGACTAGCAAGATGAGAGTGTGGTCAGAAATAATAATTATATCTATATCACAGTTTATAATATGGGACACTGAAGGAGACAAAACAAGAACATAATCTAATCAGAAGCCATAGTGATTCAATGAAAACTAAAGTATAATCTCTGTCCCTTTAGCGCAAAATATGCCAAGAATCAATCAAACTTAGTTCAGCTATATAAGTTCTAAGTGTAGATCTCACCAAAGAATATTCTTTGCATGGGGGCATACTTCAATCTAGAACTGTATGTAATATTTCATTAAAATCGCTTCCCAAGCACAGATAATCATATGTGAAATTTACCAGGTAGCTGAAACATTTATTACTATTTGGAGAGCCTATATTTGGACCATACACATTAATCATAACAACAACAGAATCAGAGCTTTTCTCTACAAAAATAATAAAGAAAACATTTCAATCTATTATTGTTTTTTGTGCCTGAAAAGAAACCCATTTATGTATCAACATAGCAGCACGGTTAGATCAGATGTATCTATATCTGATGTATCTGCAATATAAACCTCTCCAACCCAGTCTCTAGGCAGGTAATTCTTATTGTTTGCCTTTATATGAGTTTCTTGTAAAAAAGCCACATCAGCATTAAGAATTTTCAATTCAGAAGTGAACTTTTTGTGCTTTCTAGAATCCCTCACACCCTTGACATTTGAAAATTTCATATTAAACATAAAGCTTGAAAATAACGTATCCAATCAACAATGCCCAATTCCCCAATCTCAGAAACGCTGCAGTAAGGGATTAAATCTTTACATCAGGATTAAATCTTTACACCTTGACTATGTGTTGAAGGACTTAATCGGACACAGTTTTAGGACAAGTATAGAGTTCAGGGTTTAGAGGACTGCGTGTTTTCACCTTTTCTTTACATCCTTGCTTAAACCGAGCCTTGTACAGATCGTGTGTACTCTCTTTATTGTTGTTTAAGAAACCTGTATTGTGAATGCTCGAAGCCTGATCTGTGCAAACACACCATGTCTATTCAGTCTTGCAGCTCCCAAAACTTGAGGAAACAGAGCTTCATTCCATCACAGGTATGATTTGTTTTAACTGTCTGGATGCTTGGTTTTTATTGTGAACTGCTTCAAGCGAGTCTTGAGGGGCAGCATATTAATTTTCTAAATAACACAAAAAAGGTCACATGGCGCATGTAAGGAATGTGTGTACAGAACATCGTTTCTACCTCTGCCCTTTGGAATCATGCGAACCTCTCCCTGGCTAAACTTTAATGAAAGGAACAGAAGCATCAGTTACTCAAAGCTGAGCGTAACAGTGAATTTCAGGCCAGGTTTGTCTAGTTGGTTTGTGTTACAAGACTACCCACAACAATCCTGCGCGCGAACGAATAAGCCATTCAGCTCACCACCATATGCTGCTGCTTTAGCTGCGGCCTTCGCTGCCGCTGCCGCCGCTGCCCCAGGACTGACACCTGCAGGTAGATACAAAAGACATGGTCAAGAAGCAGACCCCCAGAATTTGTCCAGGTGGGGGACACACCTTCTTATCCTATCTCACCAGGGACAGCACCTGGAGCTACACCTGGAAAGCCACCAATGCCTGGGACTCCACCAACGCCTGGGATTCCGCCAACGCCCGGTACTCCGCCAACACCCGGTACTCCACCAACGCCTGGTACTCCGCCAACGCCTGGGACCTGACCTGGGACAGAAGAAGTGAAATTGGAGGGCAAGTTTGTTCTGAATGGAGCCGATAAATAAATAAATTTAAATAAAGTATTAATTTTATAGAGATATCTACAAAGTATATGGAAAGGGACTGCATGTTAATATACACATAATCCAAGGTGTAATGTTCATTTTGAGTGTATTTTCTTTACCTCACAAACAAAGGATTACGACTGCCCATCTGTTCAAGTCCAAAGATATATCAGTGACTGACTTGTTAAGATTCAGTATTATCATATAGTTAAAAATTTTAGGTATCAGTATTCTGAGATAAGTAGCGACATATGGGCACAACCAAAAATCCCCTTCAGCAAATGTGTGCATTAAAAAAGTGCTGTCAAGTCACCGTCTATTTCTAGCAACCCCAGCAAGGGGCTTTCAAGGCAAGTGAGATCAAGAGGTTGTCTGTCAGAGCCTTCCTCTGCAGAATCTTCCTTGGCAGTCTCTCATCCAAGTACTTAGCTTCTGCAGTCTGACGAAATCGGGCTATACTGTACCGCCTTCCCTCCCGCATCAGTAAATACAGTCCGTGACATGTTGACCAATTTCCCACTTACCTTATGCCACTCTGACACTCCTCTTCTCAGCAGGGCTTCCCTCCGATTTCACACTATCTGCTCCAGGGCTGCAACTAGCATTGGCTTTTTGGCACATCAGACAGAAGCCTCTAAAAACCAGTTTCTGTTTGCTGCATGAAAAAGCCAACACTAGTTGCAGCCCTGGGGCAGATAGTGTTAAATCAGACAGAAGCCCCACTGAAAAGAGGAACGTCAGAGTGGCATAAGGCGAGTGGGAAATCGGTCATCATCTCCCAATGGCATCACCTCAGGTTTTGTGTAGTTAATCTGTCAGACAAATCATTATGCTCTTGAATACAGGAATGGAAGACTGAGGTTGCAAACTGAACGGTAAAAGATCACCTGCGTAAAGAACAATTTTAAATTCTGAAGAGTTATGTACAAAGCCATGAATTGTTATTATTTCTCCTGACAGCAGAAGCCAGAGGTTCCAAACACCGATCAAAATAAGAGAAAAACTGACTATTTCCACAGTAGAGAAATTCTCAGCATTGACATTTTTGAAACTGTGCGTTATACAAAGTTTTATGATAAATTTTTCCTCACCAGGCCCAAACCCAAAGTTTTTTTCCTTCTTACCCCACATTTTAGGAATCCGCAGTTTTAGCACGTTCCAAAAATATGGGGTAAGAAGGAGAAAACTTTGGGTTTGCATCTGGTGAGGAGAAATCTACTGTGAAAAATTTCGTATAATGTGTAGTTTTAAAAAATGTCAGTGAAGGGAATTTCTGCGGAAATGGTCCTTGTCTAGTACTCCTCTTAAGTGGGAATGGTGCAGAAAAGACATTAATTAGTCAATGCCCTAGATCAGGGAGATGAATGAAGGATTGTAATCTTTGTAAGGAAAGTCACACAGCAATTCTGCAAGGAATAGATAAATTGGCTATTTGGCTCACCATATGCTGCTGCTTTAGCCGCTGCCTTTGCTGCTGCTGCCGCCGCTGCTGCCCCTGCACCAACACCTGCAGGTGCATGCAAAAGACGTGGTCAAGATGCAGGGCAGAATTTGTCCAGGGAGGGGATGCATCTTCTTATCCCAACTCACCTGGAACAGTGCCTGGAGCCACACCTGGGACCCCACCAACACCTGGGATCCCGCCAACACCTGGGATCCCACCAACACCTGGGTAGACGCCTGGAACACCGCCAACTCCTGGGACCTGACCTGGGACAGAAGAGGAGAAACTGAGCAGCAAGTTGTTCTGAAGAGGCTCAATAAGAACTTAATCTTGACCCCATCAGTTTGACTGATCTCGCTGAGCATTTGCCAGCCGCAATAAGGTAGGACATGGGAAATATGTTCAGCGTGATGATTCACTGTTGCTATATCAGCCCATTCTCATTCCTCAAGTCTACAGCAGTGTCTCCAAAATTTTGTCCTCGAGGCAAGGCGACTATGCCAGGAGATACAAGGCAATTATAAGTGCTCTAATTAAGCCCAAAGTATCCACCTGCCTACAAAAGCACCTGCCATTTCTCTACATGATTCCCTGTCCTGCTTCCTACCAATTGCTTTTATTGCAACTTTGTATGGGCTATGACTGGATCTTTAAATTGCTCTGGATTAGACACTCAGCACGATTTCTTTCCTAAAGAACACTCAGAACAGGGACTCATACAGGTGCACAATGGTGAGGGCACCCTCTGCTTTTCCTGTAACCTGCCTTTGACCCAGTAAGGTAGCACATAAGGATGGCACTTGAAACCGTAAAATGTCTTGAGCCCCTTCTGATCGATATCTCTCTACTGGAAATCTTAGGTGGGTTTTTTTGTTTGTATCTTATGCTTTTGTGTTTTTTATCCTGTTTGTATCCTAGTAAAAGTTTCTAATTTTTTTTTAAAAGGAAATCTTGGGTGGGAACAGGATATTACAGTAGACACAAAGCTGCCACAGAAAACAGCCATCTCAGGTCCCCTTTCTAGCTTGCAACATCCACTTTTTGTACAAAAAGCCCAGCAGGAACTAATTTGCATATTAAGCCACACACCCTGATGCCACCATTGTTTCACACAGAGCTTTTTTGTTGAAAACGCCCAGCAGGAACTCATTTGCATATCAGGTCACACCCCCTGACACCAAGCCAGCTGGAACTGCTTTCCTGTGTGTTTCTGCTAAAAAAAAAAGAGCCCTGCTTATAAGAGAGGCAAGGCTTTATATCTTCAGTGTGCTCCCAGTTTCACAGCTTACAATGCTTTTTTTTTTTTTTGCCTACACGGAATCTTACAGTGCAATGATATCAAATTACATGTTTCATACCACTGTAACTGGAGAAAATGAAATGCAGGCTTGCAGTTTTCAGGAGCAGCCCTTTGCCTGCTCTGCAGAAACGGCTTATCGGTTCTGGTTCTGTCGAGCCTTTCTTCCTCACAGCCTCAGGCATCATCCTTTTCTAGGCAACCTCCAATCCAGACACAAACAAGTGCTGGTGGGATTCAGCAAGGTTACTGCCTCATTGGCCTTCGCCACACACCCTGGGTCTGTGTTCCAGTCTTACTCCTCTTGTTTTGGAGATTTCAGTGGGCACTGGGCACATGCTTCCCAGACTCTCTCTTGCAGAAAGGACTAGAAACTTGTTTTGTATTTTGGGGGGACTGAAGCTGTGTTTTTCACCACTTCAGGAAGCTCCACCCAACCTAAAAGTCTTGCATACAATTGCCCCCCCCCCCATCTGCACAGCGCCTTACCATACTTGGCTGCTTTGGCTGCTATCGCTGCAGGACTTGCAACTCCTGGTATAAGCAAAGAAAAGAAGCAATATAACTGACAGGATGTAAAGATAACCACATGACCAGTTTTAAATGCACACCAAGAATCTTCAGATTCGAGTCCCATAGCACCTTAGAGACCACCAAGGTTTGGGGAGTATAAGCTTCCGACAGCCAAAGCTTTTGTCAGATGCATCCAGGGATGGAATTCTAGCAGGAGCTCCTTTGCATATTAGGTCACACACCCCTGATGTAGCCAATCCTCCAAGAGCTTACAAAAAAAGAGCCTTGTAAATTCTTGGAGGATTGGCTACATCAAGGGTGTATGGCCTAATGCAAAGGAGCTCCTGCTAGAATTCCACCTCTGGATGCATGCCAAGATGCTCTTGAAAGCTCAAACCCGCTAAATCTTGTTGGTCTTGAAGGTTCTACTGGACTTGAATCTAGCTGTTCTACTGTGGAGCAATATAGAGAAGGTAGAGAAAGAAGTACTTTTCTCCCTTTCTCACAGTACAAGAACTTGTGGACACTCAATGAAATTGCTGAGTAGTTGGGTTAGAATGGATAAAAGGCAGTACTTCTTCACCCAAAGGGTGATTAACACATGGAATTCACTGCCACAGGAGGTGGCGGCAGCTGCAAGCATAGTAAGCTTCAAGAGGGGATTCGAAAAACATATGGAGCAGAACTCCATCAGTGGCTATTAGTGTCAAGCTTGGTAAAAGCTCAATGGTAATCTATGGTTTTAGGGCCCTCCATAAAGCTGGTCTGTGAAACATCATGGAGGGTCAGTGTAGTATGGCTCTGTTATTCTCCCCCCCCCCCCCCATTCTTGCTTTATTGCTTTGTGCAGTAGAATAGTGAGAAACGAAACTAGCAGTGGGAGAAGCAGAATGAACACCTTCCCATACATTCCTACATGGGAGTGTAAGCCATCTGGGAAATCAAGGACAAGACACTGATAACATTGTGGGAACATAGACATTTATGATAGTTTATGTGTTGGCTGGCATTTCTTACCCCCTCCTTTGAGGATCCTTTAAAGTATGCCTTAAAAGAATTGTATCAATGTATTTCTAGTATCACTCTCAAGGTCCTGTACCAAGAGAGCATCTCATTTTAGCAATAAACGTAGTTTTGTATCTACTTGACTCGTTCTTTTGAAAATCGCATGCTTGACAATTAGCCACAGGGTATTGATGCAACTCTGTCTGGGGCAGTGATGCTTTGTATTCTTGGTGCTTGGGGAGGGGAGCAACAGTGGGAGGGCTTTCAGTGTCCTGGCCTCATTGATGGACCTCCTGATGGCACCTGGTTTTTTGACCACTGTATGACACAGAGTGTTGGACTGGATGGGCCATTGGCCTGATCCAACATGTTCTTAGGGTTCTAGTGGGAGGGCACTGGTATTATCTCCTCAGGACTTTTTTTGTAGCAGGAACTCCTTTGCATATTAGGCCACAAACCCCTGATGTAGCCAATCCTCCTTGAGCTTACACTAAGCCCTCTACTAAGAGCCCTGTAAGCTCTTGGAGGACTGGCTACATCAGGGGTGTGTGGTCTAATATGCAAAGGAGTTCCTGCTATATAAAAAGCCCTGGGGTTCCTTATCCTTCTGCACACCACTTAGCTGCAGCATCTCCTCTGTGTCGGCAGTGGATGGCACATGGTAGTCTGCTTTCCAGGTGCATGGTAAAGCCACTGAGCAGAGTTTTGTTCTGATCTTTGGTAGGGGTGGGAGGCTTGGGTTCCTTATGGTACTAGGTTGAAAGCAAGCAAGACTGCCTCCATCTTCTCCTTTCACCTACCAAAACCTGGGAAAGCCACCCAAACGAGCTTACCTGGAAGCACTCCAGCACCTGGAAGCACTCCAGCACCTGGAAGCACTCCAGCACCAGGACCCACTCCGGGCAGCCCACCGACACCAGGGGCCACGCCGCCAACGCCAGGGATCACTCCAGCACCTACCAAGAAGAAAAAAGTAGTCAAAGTCCAAAGAACTAGTAGACCAGCAGTGTGCTGTTGCCTGCATCAATTTAAATCTGCCAGGGATTTTTTTTTGAATGCTAGACGAAGTTTTTTGAATGTTAAAGAAGGAAAGCTTAGTGTCAGGTTGTTGAAGAACAGTCTTTCATTCAGTTGGATAGTAAGCAAAAAGCTGATGTTATTCTGGCAAAGAGAAGGAGGAATTCAGGAGGCCCCCCATTCGAATATCCTCTCTGCAGTGTTTCCCAGGAGAGCTCTCACTGCAAGTGATCCAGATGCACCAGAGAGGGAGCGTTTGGGTCTTGAAGGTGAGGTGTGGCTTAGAAACGTAGCTTTTTGCTTCAGCCTTTCCAGAAAGCAGTCCCTTCCCTTCTCAAATCTCAGACCTTACCCTCAGTAAGTGCCCATAAAGACTGTCCACGTCCAGTCCCTGAACAATACACCCCAATGCCAATGAGGATCCATAGCTAAGAATACTGGGTTAAAAGAGCCAAACTGGTCGCTCAGCAAACGCTGCAGGTTCAGCAGTTGTATAAAAATGGCAGGGAGAGGGTTGATTTGAAGGACAGGAGGGAGAAAGGCCTTTCTGAAGCTGGGTTATCAAACATACCTGGCTGTGGTCTGGGTGAAAAACAGCAGTGAGGAAGGAGTGCAGAGATGTGGTGGAGAAGGAAGGATGATGCTTTCCTTCTCCAAATCACAACCTTCCTGCTGCTGTTCTAAAGAAATCTGACGGTGCTCCAGATCACCATCAAACATCTGGTTTGCTTCAGACCCCCACTCCCTCCACTGGATTCGCAGCACAAGGCAAGCCGACTCACCACCATAAGCTGCCGCTTTGGCTGCTGCTTTAGCCGCTGCCGCCGCCGCTGGACCCACACCTGCAGGACAATTGGAGATGTTCAGAATGTGTTGAGGACAACATTAAGTGGACTTTGCCAGCCTTCTGGAGGTGCTCGGGCTGCGGAGGACTAAACAAAGAATCTCCACAGTTAGTCACACATGTCTATGTGCGCCGTGACCTTCAGGGAACAGGCCCTTGTCTTTATGTTGTTCACACACTGAGCAGCATGTGGTGCCGAATAATGTTGGAAGGAGACAGGCTGGTGAACCCTTGCCACCTCCAGGTGGTACCTGGAGATCTCTTGTTATCTCTGTTGAGACAACCAAGATTGTATTCTATTTATTATTCTGATGTTTTGTATTTTGTTGGAAGCTGCCCCAATCCGTTTGCGGGAGGGGCGGGGTATAAATCAACATAAATAAATAAATAAGATCATCTCCTCTGGAGATAATGGCTGCTTTGAAGGGTGGACCCTATGGCATTAGACCCTGCTGAGGTTCCTCCCCTCCCCTCCCCAAACCCTGCCCTCCCCAGACTCCACCCCCCAAATCTCCAGATACAACCCTACCAGTTCCCAGCTGGTTGCTACTGGAGGCCCAGTGTGAGACTGGATAGGCCATCTTGGTTGCATCTAGCGAAGCAAAGGTTGCATTCACAGGACTGAGCCCCACCCCTCCCCGGCAACGACACTTACCTATACCTCCCGGAAGGACAGCGCCTCCAGGCCCCACACCTGCAATGCCTCCCGCTCCAGGCAGAACACCGGCTCCCGCTCCAGGCAGAACACCGGCTCCCGCTCCTAGGAAAAAAGACCACAGTGAATGGTGGACTGTCATTTGAAGCCTGGTGAGGGGGTGGTGGATTTGGGTTGCTAATCTCCAGGTAGGGCTGGGAATCCTCCCGGAATGATGGCTTATCTCCATATTACAGGATCAATTCCTCTGGAGGAAATGGCAGCTTTGGAGAGTGGACTACGGCGTCACATTCCAGCTGAGCTCCTTTCCCTCTCCAAACTCCACTCTTCCCCAGCCTCTCCTCTCAAATCTCCAGGAATTTCCCCACCCAGAGCTGGTAGCCCTGTGGGGGAGGAATCTTTGCAAAGTAAAGGCCAGTGACGAAGGGCACTCTGGACCCTCCAACTTACTTTCAGGATCCTATAATTCCAAGCCCCTTCACTCCCACTCTCTGTTCCCATAACAAATAGACAAACCCCAATATACACATCCAGGGCTTTTTTTTGGTAGAAAAAGCCCAGCAGGAACTCATTTGCATATCAGGCCACACCCCTGACATCACGAGTGTTCTGCGCAGGGCTTTTTTGTAGAAAACGCCCAGCAGGAACTTATTTGCATATTTGGCCACACACCCTGACACCAAGCCAGCTGGAACTGTGTTCCTGGGCATTCCTGCTTCAAGAAGCCCTGTACATATCTAATGTTTTGGGTATTTGGGGGTAGAAGAAGTGGCCAATCAATAATAAACCTAAATAAATAAATGAAAGCTCCATAATTACATTGCAAAACAAAATTTAGAAAGGGCAAAATTGGGATATCTGGGGATGTCTGAGGAAACGAGTGCAAACTCTTTCCCCAAAAGTCTGGGTAGGTCCCCTAAGGGAATGAAAAGAGAGCGCTGGCTGCATGGTTACTCTAGGCTGGCCTGCTTCTGTATGTTCTATTGCACTCCCTATTTCCTTCATTTCTGATTCATGGAAAACCTTCTAAAACGAGGCCCTCTTCTGCATTCCTCCAGTAACAGCAGCTGTGTTGATAGAACAGTGCCTTTTTGTGATGGCACCGCTTAATGTTTAGCCACAGTGATTTACCAGGCCTTATCTCTTTGGATATTCAAGGGGAACACATTAACTTCTGGTCTGCAGTGTTCTAATCAAGATTTTTGAGCTGTTCAAGGTGAGTAGGATTATAGATGGTTAAAATCTATAGGCAACCTGGGCTTTTAGGCATTCTCAGTGGTTTCCTTGACAAGTTACTCACCGTATTTTGCAGCAGCTTTTGCGGCAGCTGCCTGCGCTCCTACACCTGCCAGAGAAACAAAAATAGTCACAGAGGTGGGTGTTTCTTGCTCAAAAATGTGACTTAGGGCTGCAATAAGTTCTTTTTTCATTTAATATTTCTGTCTACAGCTTTCGTTCCCTGCTGAATCATAGAATCACAGAGCTGGAAGGGGCCATGCAAGCCATCTAGTCCCACCCCCTGCTCAATGCAGGATCAGCCTAGAGCATCCCTGCCAAGTGTTTGTCCAGCCGCTGCTTAAAGACTGCCATTGAGAGGGATCTTACCACCTCCCTCGGTAGCCGATGCCACTGTTGAACAACTTGTAGGTTAAAAATATTCCTAATATCCAGCAGGTACCTTCCCTCCCTTAATTTAAACTCATTATTGCGAGTCCTCTCCTCTGCTGCCAACAGGAACAGCTCCCTGCCCTCCTCCAGCTGGTTGCTGTCAGTTTGGTAAAGCTGCTTGGTTTTGATAAGCAAACAACACTGAAAAATGCATACTTTTAAAAGAGGAAATTAATATGAAAAATGTTGCCGGAATAAAGATTCAGGGCTTCCACAGGCAGAAGGGAGAAGCAAGATCAGAAGGGTAGTTTGGGAGTCTAAAAGATGCACAATTTGAAAATCATCCCTGGTTGAGTTGCTGTGGAACCGCTTTCTTCCCTTTCCCTGATCTCCATTCCAAGGAAGTGTCCAGTTCCAGCCCTGCTCACTGGGAATCCCATTCTAAATTGGGCCTAACTACATGTCACACTGGAACAAAGTTTTTAGTCCAGTGCACCTTTAAGACCAACAAAGTTTTATTCAAGATATGAGCTTTGAAGAAGAAGAAGAAATTGGATTTATATCCCGCCCTCCACTCTGAATCTCAGAGTGGCTCACAACCTCCTTTACCTTCCTCCCCCACAACAAACACCCTGTGTGGTAGGTGGGCTGAGACAGCTCTCAAGGAAGCTGCCTTTTCAAGGACAACTCTTGTGATAGCTATGGCTGACCCAAGGCCATTCCAGAAGCTGCAAGTGGAGGAGTGAGGAATCAAACCCGGTTCTCCCAGATAAGAGTCGGTGCACTTAACCACTACACCAAACTGGCTCCTGGTGAACTTCATGTACATGCACACTTCCTCAGATACAATGAAATGGAACTTACCAGTCCATACATATAAGGCATGCACATGAAAGCTTACGCCTTGACTAAAATTTTGTTGGTCTTAAAGGTTCCACTGGACTCAAACTTTGTTCTGCTGCTTCAGACCAACACGACTACCCACCTAGATCTATCTACACGTAACAATGTTTCTGGGTCCATTCCAGGTCTTGTCAAACCAGACGTGTACTGGGAATTCCACGCTGAAGCTTAATTCTCAGACACAGGAGAGCCCAATTCAGTGTGAAACCATGGCATGAAGAGAAAAAGGGCTGAAGTACTTGTTAAGTTTCCCAGCAGAGCAAATAGCATCTCCAATGGGCTGTTTCAAAAAGGGCCGTCCTCAAAGGCATGGCTGCTGGGAAAAAGGTTGCCCTGTCAATTATTACTAAAATATTTCTTTTTCCAGAACTAGAGGGTATAAAAGGCCCTTGAATATCAATCTGAATTTCAGCAACCACTGGGATTTCTCCCAAGGGCACCTTTGCATGATTGGAGGCATGCCCAAACCTCTGACAGATTTCACAGCTGGCAACATATTTTTTCACATCCTTATGTATACCTGGCCAGTAGAAGACTGAACTGATTTTGTTTAGTGTCCTCTTGAACCCACGGTGACCAGTCAATGGTAGATCATGCCCAGCTCTTAGAACTTCCTCTTTAACTTTTTCTGGGTCTATAAGCTGTTTTCCAAGTCCCAAGTCACATCTTGTTTTCTTGGGAACGTACTCCCTGAACAACAGCTCATTTATCCAGACAAACCTGGTATCTCCTGGCTTATTCAACGCAGTCTTATCCTCCCTTACTGCTTCTCTGCACTCTTTAAGGGACGGGCACGCCTTTACTTCCTGCTTATATGTTACTGGATCTGTGCTAACAGGAAAGATCTCATCCCTTTGACTCAACTGCTCATCTTCCCTCCCCCTCTTCTCCTCCCAGCTGTTCCCCTGCATCTACTGCCAAGGGCTGCTGAGGGGAGGGTTCACTTGCCTTCACCTGTTTTCTTGTCGTAACAGGTGGTTGAGCCACTGTCTGTTTTGCTCTCAATACCTTGTATCGGATATCCATGTCTACAAGGAACTGTGGATCCTGCCCCTTATGTACCAAAAGGGGGATAACATCACTCCAGTCCCCCACTTAGTTAAAAAAATGAAAGCAAACAAAAAAAGAACAAAGGCTAAAGCTCTAGTGGTCTTCCCTGCCTACTCATACCTCCTCACTCCTTCAAACCCAGCTAACTCCATCAGTAAAGTCTTCCACTATTTGCCACCAAGATCTTTCAACAGCTTATGCTGGGGAAACAGAACCTCCATATTCAGGAGCCGTGAAAGCAATGTCACCACAAAGTTGGAAACGACTGGTGCTTGCACAGGGGACTACCTTTACCTTTATAGCTGTGAACACCAGTTGCTGGTGGGAAACAGCTGAAAAAAGGGCTATTTATTTCGTATCCTCCTGGTGAACTTCATGGAAGCATCTGACTGGCCACTGTGAGAAACAAGATCCTGAACTAAATAGACCTTGGGCCTGAGCTCTTCTGATGTTCCAAAAGCCTCCAGTATCTGGTTCTCAATAGCAGGTGGACTTTGAGCATATCCAGAAGCCAAATGCATGTGATTTTGGGTGTGCAGAGCAGTAGAGAGACAGCCAGGAGACGGGGATGAAGAAGGGGACCTCTTTCACCCCTCAAGATGTGGCAACTTACCAGTGCCTGTCGGGTAGCTGCCCTTCCCTGCGGCTCCGAGCACTCCACGAGCTCCATTACCTGCAAATGCAAAGAGAAAACAGGTCTGCATGACTTTTGGCTGCTTGAAGCAAATTTGAAGGGCTCTTCCTGAAGCACGGCTTTTAAAAGAGACATGTTGGAACTGCACTGTTGCACGTGGCTGTAATTCATGCACAAAATGTGGTGCTACAACACAGATGGAGATTGGCCTGGTGTGCACATCACCGCTCTTACAGACAACTTCACACATCTTGTCAGGAACGGGCTTCCCAAGTTCAGGAAGGGTTTTCTTGTTTTGGCCGTGTTCGTGTACACTGGGATTGTCAGCTCTGGGTGGGGAAAAAGCCTGGAGATTTCAGGGGTGGAGCCTCAGGGGGGTGGGGTTTGGGGAGGGGAGGACTTCAGTGGGGTACAATGCTACAGAGTCCACCTTCCAAAGCAGCCATTTTCTTCAAGTGAACTGACGTCTATTCTCTGGAGATCAGCTGTAACCCCAGGAGAGCTCCAGCCACCACCATTGTGCCAAAAGAAATTGACTATCGACTCTTTGTGTTTTTATTGTTTGGAGCACTGGTTCCAGGTAGTATTTACTGGTAAGGTGTGGCTTCTGCTGCAGTTAGGAGAACTGTTTGTGCCCGGTGAATGAAATTGACTATTGCCTTTGCATTTAGTATACAGAGCACTGGTTCCGGAAAAGTGATGAATTGTCAGACGAAGGATCGACTGAAACACACCCCATTTTTCCTAGGAAGCGTGTCACTTTGATTCTGAAGCTTGTTCCTATTCTGAAGGAAACTGTCAGCACCTGTTGGGTACTTCTGTTCCAAAGAAAAAAGGAATTTTCATCTATTGTGGACTCTATATCCTTAGAGGAACCGAGACTGAATTTGTAATGTTACTTATTTTATTATTTGATACACTTGTGAATAACATCAATATTGGAATTGCTAATGAATTCAGAAATAGTTTTCGTTACATGGTATACAATATATGGAAGTGCATTGAACTGTTGTGTTTAGTATTTTTGACACGGTTATCTCCAGGCTACCACCTGGCGGGTGGCAACTCTAGGAGCACTTTGGAGACAGCAGCAGTGGAGTTTGCAAGGAGCCTTCTGGCAGGGGGAAAAGAAATGGACATGCCAGCTCCAAGCCCGGCATCCTCGAGGAGCCTGAAACACCCAGCTGGCTTTCCTCCTCATTCTCAATCCCTTTTTAAATTGTCCTACAACTTTTGCATAACTTACATTTTTGAACTGTACAAATATTACTTTGGAAACTGCACAGCTTTTCCTGGAACAACACATATTTTGTTCCTGGAATTGCACATTTTTTTTTTAAAAAAAAGACAACTTAAGAGGAGACGCAGGCTGGGTGTTGAGGGAAGCCCAACAGAGCTTTGCTAAGGCTGATTTAAGCAGCCCTGGCCTGCAGGAGTGCTGTGGGGTACAGCTACAGTACAGACCTCTGGGAAGGCACACAAAGAAAGCAGCATAAAGATTTAAGCTGGTTTCAATCCTGCTTTCCCAACCAAGACTGGGATTGCAGTTCCAAGAAGGGCGAGATCTCACTGGGAATTTGGCGCGATAGTATCCCGGCTTTGAAAAAGCTGGTGCTCTTTGGTGAGTGCTGAGGCAATCACAGAGCTTCCACCCTGCTGCCAGGAGAGGCACAGGTTGTGCACGCACAAGAGGAGCATTCAGACTGCTCCTGCACATGCCAGGCGGGTGAACTGCATGCCCCAGCCATTCAGGCAGTCGAGAAATGTGCCCTGCATGCACTATTTAATCTGATCCCAGCCTGTCCTAAAACGAACTAAGTACAGGCAAGACTCGTGGGGGGGAGGGGCAGATGTGTGCATGTTATCGCATACATTGAATCCAGAGGGGAGGCATGGCTAGGTTGGGCCAAATCTCTCTACCTCTGATTGGGAATTCTCAGGTCTGGCACATGGTTCACCATTCTCATGATTCTCAGAGGGAAGCCCTGGCAATTAAACCGATTTCAAACTGGGTCAAATACATAATCTAGATGGGCCCACAAAGCCAACTTGCCTGGCTGGGAGGAACCCATTCTTCTGAGGGTCAAGCAGCAAGCCCAAGACTCCCCTTCCCGTCCTTTTTGCCCACTCCCATCCTGAGCTGTTCTGCTGGGCTGCTTCCAACGTTCTCCCTGCTGCTGGCCTCTCCCACCTTCCTTAATCCTCCCCCAGGCTCATCAGCTGCCATTGGCTTCCTGGTTTGGCACCTGGGGAGGTGCCGAGGAGACTGAGCTTGGTGGTGAGCAAACAGTTCTGTCTTCTGGGACTCAGGGGCTGCCTAAAAGGGTCATGGGTAGGCCAAGCGAAGGACTGAGAATTTTCAGGTTAAAAAGTTTTGCAGAAGCTCCTTTCCAGCATATGGACTCCTAAGTGGCCTCTGGGTGGCAATCTAGGGCGGGGGTCCCCAACCTTTTTGTGCCCTTGGGCACCTTTGGAACTCTGACAAAGGGCAGTGGGCACAATTCAGGGTTGCCAGCCTCCAAGCGGGGCCTGGAGATTGCCCACTTTTACAACTGATCTTCAGCTGCCAGAGATTAGCTCACTTGGAGAAAAATGGCTGCTTGGAAGGATATACTCTATGGCATTGTGCAATGCTGAGGCCCCTCCCCTCCCCAAACCCCGCCTTTCCACAGATCCACCCCCAACGTCTCCAGGTATTTTCTAACTCAGACCTGACAACCCTAGCACAAGTACAGCATGGCTGCCATGGGATGTGAAGCCAATCACAAAATGGCTGCCACAGAAGGTGGAGCCAACCACAAAACATCAAGGATCAAGGTTACGTACAACTCTAATATTAGCTCTTCAACATTTCAGGCAGAAGCTCTGCTTAACAGGATTTCTTTTCATCTGCACAGCCAATCTAGAAGCCCTGCTGGGAAAACGTCCAACCTAGCCCTGCCCACTTTCTCAAAAGCACCGGGTAGGTGCCACAGCCCCCACAGACACCATGTTGGGGATCCCTGATCTAGGGGCCGCCAGGGCCACATCACCAGGTTCACATTCATCAAGTCCCACGCCCCTCAGGCCTCCACAGGGTCTTTGTTGCACAGCCAGAGCGAAGTACTGGGCGGATGAAAAACGAGCCAGAGTCACTCACCGCCATATGGCAACTTCCCCGTAGTGTAGGGCAGCCCATAACCACCTGGAAAGAGAATCAACATATGAAACTGCCATAAAAAAAAGTTGGCCCATCCATTCTCCATTAGAACTGGCTGCAGGACTGCTTTTGTCACCCAAAAACAAGCTGTAATTTTGTCCCCCTACTCCAGTTAGTTCCGAAAATACACAACATGGTTTCATGGAAAATAACCTACAGTGTTCATGGGATATTGTTTTCTTTTACTTTTAATTTCTTTAACATTTGTAAGAGCAGGTTGCCTCTAAAACACAGGCTTTGGGGCAGGATTTTCAAATATAATTGGAGAGCCAAAAACCTTTTTCTTGAGAAATAACAGCCTTCCACTCCAGATTTTCTCTCCCCCAAACCCCTTTTGCCAAATCCCAGACCTTTAAGAAACAAAGAAAAAAAACCTAACCAGAATAGCGGAGAGGGGAAGACAATTTCATTTTTTATATCATGATTCTGATGTTTATATGTAAGTTTAACATGTGTGTAGAAGTTATTCTTTAAAATCTCTTTCCAACTCCAAGTTCCTCTGTTCCTCCATTTCCTATCCTTAGCAACTTCTGTCATAGCAGGAACTCCTTGGCATATCAGGCCTCACCCCCTCTGATGTAGCCAATCCTCCAAGAGTTTACAGGGCTCTTAGTACAGGGCCTACCGTAAGCTCCGATAGAAGACAACTTTGTGACACCTGAAGCAGCCTTATACTGAATCAGACCACTTGTTCATCTGCAGTACTGTCTACTCAGAATGTCTAAGAGACATCACCTACTACCTGATCCTTTAACTGGAGATGCCGAGGATTGAACCTGGGACCTTCTGCATGCAAAGCAGAGATTCTACCACTGAGCCATGGCCCCTTCCCTCCCAGAGTGACTTCTAGTATGTTTTACTTGGTTGGGGTTTTAACAGGAGAGCATGCATTTGCTTTAAAATACATCAGCTGTTTTTGAGATGGACAAGCTAACAATAAGGGCAATAGAAGTTCCATTAATTCTTACAAATGAGATGCGCTGGACAGTTTTAATGTGTGTGACCATCTTTTTCTTTGAGTACCCCTCCCCAACAAACTAGAAACTACAGTAGCTTCTTGTTCCTTTTCTTTCCCCACATGGAAGTAACTGAGCCAGAACGAGATGGTGACTCATCCACGATCACACAGTGCGTCCATGACCGGTTGTGGGATTCGAACCCATAGCTTCCAGGTCTTCATTCTACACTCCATCCACAGGCTTCCAGTGTATGCAAAACATATTGCTGATTTACCACATCTAAATTCCAATCACAGAAAGAGAACCTTGTTGTTCTTTAAAGTTCTAGCTTACCAGGAAGTTTAGGTGCCTTGATGGGGTAGCCCAGAGGTAGTCCCGGCTGCTGTCCCCCAAAACCTCCAAACCCTAAAGAGAACAAGGAGAGAACCATCAGCATGAGGCTCACAGGCTCCCTGCAGCCCCATGCCCTCTTCCACAGCCAGTGATGCAAGTTGCAGGGTCTGTCTCTGGTTGTGGTGGAGCTGGAGGGATGAACCAACTTTCACAGAAGCCAACTTACCAGGGATTCCTGCAAAACCACCACCTCCTGCTCCTGAAAGGCAAAGAGAAGTTTAGAAGAGTCCATCTCCTTGTGCAGAAGACTAGCAGCATGGTGTTCTGAACAGAGATGGGCACAAACCGGGAAAGTGGAGGTTCGTGAGCAACCATAAACCCCCATGAACTTTTCAGTTTGCTGAACTGGTTCGTGGTTCATTAGGTTCATGAGTTAGAGGAGCTTCCTCAGGAGGGCGGCATTTTTAAATGCCTTACCTTCATTTAAAGAAACCTACATGCCTTCCCTTCACTTGCTGAGTTGTGCCATCGCAAGACAGAGGTTTAGAACATTATGAATGAGACGGAAGAAGGGGAAAGAAAGATGTTTGTCCCCATAAGACTAGAACTTAATGGGCATCCAATGTAGATAGGCAATAAATTCAGGGTGGAAAAAAGCAAATAGTTTTTCAGTCAATAATAAAACAAATGGAACTTACTGCCACAGGATGTTGTGGTGCCTATTAGTTTCACTGACTTTAAAAGAGAACTAGATACTTTCTTTAAGCATAGGTCAGGGTTTCCCAAACTTTTCTTTCCTGTGGCTTGGTTATTTTTACACTTCTCCTTCATGGCCCACTTAAAATTTGGGGGTGGAGCCAAGAGACTTTGGGGGTGGAGCCAGAAGACAGAAATTATGTCATTTCTTGTGGTGTCAAGGGCCAAGTGATGTCATTTCCGGGGCATACTGAATAAAAATTGGGAGGGACGGTGGCTCAGTGGTAGAGCATCTGCTTGGGAAGCAGATGGTCCCAGGTTCAATCCCTGGCATCTCCAAAAAAGGGTCCAGGCAAATAGGTGTGAAAAACCTCAGCTTGAGACCCTGGAGAGCTGCTGCCAGTCTGAGAAGACAATACTGACTTTGATGGACCAAGGGTTTGATTCAGTATAAGGCAGCTACATATGTTCATAAAACTCCACCTTTTCCTGTGATGTCACTTTCAGGGCACTCCCCCAAACCTGCCTCTTCTTCTGAAGTAACTTCATTTTCAGAAAAATCTCTCTGAAACTTATGCTGAGCCAAAATGGGGATGGAAAGTGGGCGGTCCTCTCTTTCCACTCCCACACCTGCATGCACCTATCTGTTTGTGTGTTCTTCTCCAGCTTGCAAGCACTCCTAATGCCCATGTTCAATTGCCTGCACCACCTACACACCCCTTCCTCAACAGCACTGGCCAGTGTATGCAGTTGGGAGTGCTGTTGCCATTTCCATCAGGAATGACAGCACTGTGTATCACCCACACTGGGCCCTGGCAGCTGCTCTACCTCAAAATATGCTGAAACATTTAGGAGGCCCTTCCTTCAGCTGCTACTACTGGAACCCTGGCTCAAGCTATAACCAAGCTTGCTTGGTTTCAAGAAAATCTTTTGACAGCTATTTTTCATACTTTTCTTTGGCTGAAACACTGGGAAATTGCTGTGAAAGGTAGCAGAGAATTGTACTGCAATTAATGAATTAATTTCCAGTTATATGAAGTTCATACAAGCTTTTCTGTAGTTATCCCAAAAAGGATATTTATGAGGGGCCTGCAGCTTTTTACTGGCTGTGTTTCCCATGCCTTTAAAAGCAACCTGTTTTGCAGATATTTAGACCGTGAACTTCTTTCATCCTTTTTAATACCTACAGGAGGAGTTTCATTTTGGTGTCAGACAGCTGTTAAAAGCAGAACCAGAAAAATGGTGCCAAGTTCATAATACCATCACTTCCAGTGCTGTTGAGATATAATGCAGGAATCTCCAACAATCTCTTTCTGCCCCACACCTCCCACTCTCACTCACTCTCATAGAAAGGCCAGCTAGCTACAACTGGGGGTGCCAATTTTTCATTGGCAGAACTCCTATGTCTGCATCAACAGTATGATGAACAGAAAAGTTTCATCCAGTGAAAATGGAAGGAAAGAAAGAAATGGAAAGAATGAAATAGAAGGAGAGGAAAAGAAGACATGGAAAGAAAGAACATAAGAGGAGCTATGTTGGATCAGGCCAGTGGACTATCCAGTCCAAAATTCCCTCATACAATGCCCCAAAAGCGCCAGGATATCCACCGGTGGGGCCAGGGCACTAGAAGCCCTCCCACTGTTGCTTCCCCCCATCCCAGCACCAAGAATACAGACAGAGCATCACTTGCAGGGAAAGAAAGAAAGAAGGGGGGGGGGGGAGAAAAAAAAGCCTTTCTCACCATCAGATGACCCCAGCCAGCAACAATTCTGCCCAGGGGTTGTTTGGTTAAAAAAAAATAGCTACTGGAATGTCCACTCCCCGCCCCTCCCGGCCGAAAAAAACACACACCCCCGTTTTTGCCGCCCAGGCCTCCCAGAGAAATCTCCCCAAAAGAGCATACCACAAGGCACATGAAAGCTCATACCTTGAAGAACACTTAATGGGTCTAAAGTGCCAGTGGACTCCAGCTTTTCTCTTAAACACTGGGAGGGGGGGAGAAGGAAGGAGAGGCAGCCCAGCTCCTCTCTGCACAACACAGAGACAGGGAAAGGAAGGAAGCCAAATGGAGCACAGGCTTTGCAGCCTGTGTCAGTCTTCAAGGCTAGCTTTTCTCTACACAAGAGAGAGACAGGGAAAGGAAGAAAGCAGAGCAGAGGTCATGCTTTGCTGGGGGCGGGGCTAGCTTTGGCTTTTCTTGTGACCCAGTAGTGAGGCTTCCATGGCCCGGTACCGGGTCACGACCCTGCAAATGGGAAACACTGGCATAGGTCCTTTAATGGCTATTAGCCACAATGACTAGGTTTATTGGATTTATATCCCGCCCTCCCTGCCGAGGCAGGCTCAGTTGGTCTGAATTCAGATGCAGTAACCCTCCAGATACCAGGAGGCAACAACACAAGGGAACTCCAGCCTCTGTGCCCCTGCTTGTATGCTCTCTGGGGGCATCTGGTTAGCCACTGTGTGGAATGGGAATAATTGGATCAATGGTCTGCTCTTATGTTCCTAATTTAAAGGGCAAACACAACCCTTTTTTGTATTTAGAAAGACACACAGGTGTACCATCAGGAAGTTGAGTAGCAAACTCACATTTTTTTTTCCTGTGCAATGTGTACAATAGGCCATTTTCTAGTGCATGTGGATTTAAAAAAAACGGTATGAGAAACAAATCTCACTTTGAGCCTCGAGACAGTCACCCAGAATGGGGAAAGGGAGGACACCTACCTGGGACTTTTGGCTTGACTCCGTTTCCAATTGGCACACCCGGCAAAACCCCTACACCAGGATAACGGATCCCTACAACACAGCAATGAAAGGAAGTTACATTCTGACAATTCCACCCCCCCCCCACCTCCAGATTTAAGTGTTAAGTGTCTACTAAAGCCAAATTGCTAAACTAAACATCATTTGAACTTTTGAGTGTTTGCTGCAGGGCTTTTTTGGAAGAAAAAGCCCAGCAGGAACTCATTTGCACACTAGGCTAAACCCCCTGACACCAAGCCAGCCAGAACTGTGTTCCTGCTCAAAACAAGCTCTGGTTTGCTGAAACTGGAACGTGTGTGTGCAATTCTCCCTTATCTGCTGGGGACAGTGGGATGAAATGGGCAAGGGGACTCACCTGTGCCAGGAAGCACGCCACCAGGGAGACCTCCGGGGATCCCAACACCGGGGATCCCAACACCTGCCAAGGAAGGAAAAGGAAGCTGTGAACTCTCCTTTTACATGAGTTGCCACTGAGGGCAGGCAGCTATATTGTAGCTGCAAATCGCTGGTGATGACTCTGGGTAAAAGCATTGCAGAGGCGCAATTCAGATTGGCAGGGCTTTTTTTTGTAGCAGGAACTCCTTTGCATCTTAGGCCACGCACCCCTGATGTGGCCAATCCTCCAAGAGCTTCCAGGGCTCTTAGTTCAGGGCCTACTGTAAGCTCCAAGAGGATTGGCTACGTCAGGGGTGTGTGGCCTAATACACAAAGGAGTTCCTGCTACAAAAAAGCCCTGCAGATTGGAACCATAGCACAGGGGGAGGAGGGGCTCCTGCCTTCCCCCCTCTCCATTTTCCCAAGCCAAATTAGGTTCCTGCAGTGCCTTTACACAGAATGGCCACCAGGGAGGCGAAGCTGCTATACAGCTTCCAGTTACCACGACAAAGTAGTGTAAAATATAACATGTCACCTGGCCTTGTCAGGGTATCATCTTTCACTTGCTAGCCTGGTTACCCTGTCTGTCTTACCTGTGTTTAGAGCAACCTGATATGGATGATTCCTATCTTACAGATGGAGCAACTGAGGCTGAGAATCACTGTATGTCATGAGGCAATGTATGCCAGGCGCAATCTGGATTTAGGCCTGAGAAATACCTAGGTCAATGTAGGTTTTGCTTGATTCAATGAACACCTCCCTCCGTTTGTTGTTATGGCATGCCGCACACATGGAAGTCTGTATTCATTTTTGCCCATTGTCAAGAGCTGTACAGAGAATCTCATCTTTTGATACTTGGGATGCAGGGTGTTTTTGTTCAGGATTATAACTGCAGGCACGCTCCACTCTGATGGTCAAAGAAACAGAGGCATATTTATATTCGTTGATCAGCTTCCAGACTGACAAGCGGGCACCTTTCTTGTAACTTCATGAAAGCCCCAATAAAACCCTCTCTTCTCTTTTGATTAGTCAGTTAGGTCTGTATGGAATCTGCTTTCTGAGAAATAAGATTCTGCCAACACCTGTTTGCTGTAGTTCAAGCTGCATCAGGGCATCCCAGGCCCAACCTAAGGCTTGTGATGCAGCTTGGCTTCATAACTGTATCATGGGTTTCCTCTCCCTTACAGAGAGTCATTGCTCTCAGGTTTTCCTCTTGTTTTGTCAAGCCACCTTTGAAGCACTCTGGAGAAAAAATAGGGAAAACTTAAAAAAAAAAGCAGCTGGAAGAAAGGTTGCTGGGAGGAAAGGGAACCTTACACAGTTAAGAAGCTGACTTGCATTAAACACCAAGCATGCAAAAGCCCCTAATCTAACCCACACTTATCGGTAGAAAGTGAATGATTCTGCACCAGGCTCCCTTGCTCTGAAGGGCACAGAATAATGGAGGAATCCAATATGGTAACTTGAGTTTTCCAGGCATGTTCTAACTCCTCTTGCAACCCACCCCAACTTTGGGCATCACTGCACCGAAGGCACTCTCACAATGAAGCTGCCTGGTCATAACAGAGGAGATCTTGGCATACTACTCGTCAATGCTCCCACTAAGCTGTGGACTCTTGGGAGCAAACATTCTACTTTGTGAGCTACAGCCATTACAGTTTTGAGCTACTGTATAAATTAGTTGGCCATGGGGCCATTTTTCCTGAGCGAAGACAAAAATGTCTTAGCTGCCCTGAGCCTGCTTTGGCGGGGAGGGCGGGATATAAAAAAATTATATATATATAAATGTGCAAGCCAGAGGCCAACTAGCCCACACTACCTCAGTTTAGAGGGAACACTTCCACGCACAGGAAACTGCTTTGGGGGGAGAGTTGCATACTGCCTGCCAATGTTCCCTCTAAGCTGTGGACTCTTGGGAGCAAAAATTCTACTTGGTGAGCTACTGGGATTCAAGTGGTGAGCAACTGCATAAATCAGTTTGCTCTGGTGCCATCTTTCCTGAGCTAAGACAAAAATGGGTGAGCCGGAGGCTTTAAAAAACTGTGAGCTATCTCACACTCACTCAGCTTAGAGGGAACACTGCAGTGCCTGCTGGAGGTATCAAACTTTCCTCAAAAAAAGGAGGTGCAGAAATAAGTAACTGCAAACCTCTGGCTCAGCCTTTGTCTGGGCCTGTGCTTTCCTGTCAACTTACCTGGGATCTTCCCGGGTTTTCCAACACCTATGAGGGAGCAACAGAGAAAGAACCATCAGGGCATATGTTTTGTGTGTGTGTGTGGGGGTGGGCAGGGGGGGGAGTGGTTTCAGCTGACCCAGCATAAACATAACCTGTGTACAGCTGGTTTTACACAACCCTCTGAAAGCAACGTTCAGCCTTTCTCCCCCTCTCAGTATGCAGAGCTGAAAGGTGCTTTGAAATGCACTTCAATGAAGTCTCTCTGAATCAGTTGATGGTCCTGCAGGAAAACTGAACTATCTTGTTGCAGTTCAATGACCTATGGGGGATTTGGAGGAGGAGGAGGAGAAATCCACTTCTGGCTGAAACAGATCTCCTGCTATCCTTGGAAATTGAAGAGAGTGGCCCAGAGAGCAGATCTAGACTCATTGTGATTGGACAGGAGGTTTGAACTCTAGGGCTCTAAATGGGCCTCTTGTTCCACCTAAAGATGTGCCGGGCTCCTTGTTCCAATCAAAAGCAGGGCAATGGGTCTGAGTGTGGAGGGGGGGGGGTACTTTTGAGGGCTGTAATGCTTCCTTACCACCTTGGAAGGTGCACGTTGACATTCTTTTCTGAGCTTACGGGAATTCTGTTCCAGCAAGGTGGGATGTCAAGAATGGACACTTAACATAACCTTCATAAGAATATAAGAGAAGCCATGTTGGATCAAGCCAATGGCCCATCCAGTCCAACACTCTGTGTCACACAGTGGCCAAAAAACCCAAGTGCCATCAGGAGGTCCACCAGTGGGGCCAGAACTCTAGAAGCTCTCCTCCTGTTGCCCTCCCCAAGCATCAGGAATACAGAGCATCATTTGCCCCAGATAGGGAATATCATCTACACCTTGGGACTAATTATTCCTTTTGAATCATCCTCCATTCCCCTAACCCAAGTACCATTAGTATGGGAATGCTACAGAACACCTGCTTTGCATGCAGAAGGCCCCAGGACCCACTGCCATTACATACCAAGTTGCCATCCTCCTCTACCAATTACATCTATTTGGCCCTCTTCCCCCCCCCCCCCACCCTCCGCCCAGGAATGTAGCCTGGCAGTCAGAACTGGAATTATTTATCGCCATTGGATTGTTAAAATGCTCTGTAAAACTGATTTTAATTGGTTTTATTCTATTGTGGTCTTAGATACATTGTCCATCACCCAGAGCCCCAGGGACTGAGTGAGTTATAAATACATCAGCAATAAAGTGTTAGGGCTAGGAAACTCTGCTTGAGACCCTTGTTGAGTCCCTACCAATTAAGGATAGATACCAATTCAGGACAAAATAGATGAATGTTCAGTCAGGGTTGACTGCAGGTTTGGGGCGGTCTTGGACCAAGTGTCACCAGGGGCCCCTTTCTGTTCTCTCCCCGACACCAGGCCCTCCTTGTACCCTCCCACCCATCCTTCCCCTTCCTGACTGTGTGCCCTTCTCCTGTGTGCCAATGAGACCTCCCACAGCCTGTGCTCTGCAGACTGTAATCCAGAGAACCCCCTCTCTGGCGGCCCTCAGAAGTGCATGCAGCTAGTGGAGCACTCGCAAGGGAGCAGGAAGGTGGATAACTATCAATGGGCGGCTGGGAAGCCTGGGCTCTGGCACAGGCCCATAGCCAGAAAAGTTTAGATGGGGGGGCGGTCAGGGGATAAAATTTTAGGTGGGGGGGTGACACTTGACACATCACAGAGCCTGACATGCATCCAGACAGGGAAAGGAGGAATCGACAGCTGGCAGGCCAGGGAAAGAGATCTGTCCCACGAAGACTCTATTGGAACGCAAATGGGAGGGAGGTGGTTTCCATGCCACAAACTAAGCCTAACACACATAGCTCTCCCCAAATTCAGGACAAAATAGACCAATGTTCAGTCAGGGTTGACTGCACTA
The DNA here is from genome assembly GCF_032191835.1 of Heteronotia binoei. NCBI lineage: Eukaryota > Metazoa > Chordata > Lepidosauria > Squamata > Gekkonidae > Heteronotia > Heteronotia binoei. Next base: position 24,501,148 of record NC_083240.1, read on the forward strand.
TGTGTTCAGAGCAGCAGTGAGCAAAGGGGGGGAGGGGAAATTGGAGGCCTTCCAATGGGGGGGGGTGGCATACAGATGGAAGGCGGATTCGAACAGAGTGGCCTGGCCTCCCTGTAGCTACAGGCCTGCTCTGGCAGCTGCCCCACCACAGGATATGCGGATAGTCTGACACAGTATGAGCCAGCTTCAGCTGTGACCTGGATAGCCCAGGCAAGCCCGATCTCATCAGATCTCAGAAGCTAAGCTGGGCTGACCCTGGAAAGTACTTGGAAGGGAGACCTCCTTGGAATACCAGGAGCAGGGGGCAGAGGCAGCCAATAGCAAGCCACCTCTCTGAAATGTCCAAGCACCACTAGGGGTTGCCAGAAGTTGACTGTAACTTCCAAGCATTTGAGCACGCAACCCCTAAAAAAAACCCTGAAGAAAAACAGTGTGAGGCAGCTTCACGGTTCCCTTGCTTTGGACACCAATATGGCAGGTAAGCTTCTGGGGCACAGGAAGATCAAAGCAGCTTACCGGGTAGGCCAACACCCCCTGGTACACCTCCAGGTACACCAACGCCTCCAGGTAGACCAATGCCTCCAGGTACACCCCCAGGTACACCAACGCCTCCAGGTACACCTCCAGGCACACCAACACCTCCGGGCACGCCAACACCCCCAGGTACACCTCCAGGAACGCCAACACCAGCCGCTGCTTAAGGGAAAGCAGAACAGAGCTTGAAGAGTAGGTGGCAGTCAATGTTCCCTCTAAGCTGCAGAGTCTTATGAGCAAAAATTCTACTTTGTGAGCTCCTGGCATTAAAGGTGAGCTACTGCATAAATTAGTGAGCTCTGGGGTCATTTTTCATGAGCTGGAGGCTAAAAATCTGTGAGCTAGCTCACGCTAACTCAGCTTAGAGGGAACACTGGTGGCAGCCCCACTTGCCATAGCTGTGTGCAGGGCAGAATAGGCAAGGATGAGTTCAACTTAGCCCATGAGTCTTAAAACTGCATATAAAAAGGTCTCCTTTTAGAGTATGCATGAGACTGAGACACCCCTTAAAGAAGCCCAGCCTCTGTGCTTCTGGATGAGTCAGTGCTCTATAATGAGTTAAAGTGTTCTGGATGCATCTCTTGACAGGGAGGAGGCAAGCACAGAGCAATGGCTCATGCAGAGATATCCTGCAGAGCCATCTCGATGGGTAATTCCACTGCATTTCTGCATTAAAAGTGACTGAATGCTCCGATCACATCCAAAGCAGAGTAGAAATATGCTCTCTCTCTCACACACATATGAATAGAGGTTGACTGAACATAGCCAGATCTGTAAATCATACAGAGATGTAATGAGGAAACTCCTCTGACAACAGTTAACTTTGTGGTGTGTCTACATTAGGACTGAATGAACGAACCAATCACTACTGTTGCAGAGATAGGACACATGCCCTAGAGGAAGGCGGAACCAAGGCCAGATCAGTGAATCATGCAAATATGCAGCTTGCCTCCTCCTCCTGTGGCACATAAGAATGTAAGAGAAGTCATGCTGGATCTGGCTAATGGTTCACTCAATCCAACACTGTCACACAGTAGCCAAAAAACCCAGGTGCCATCAGGAAGTCCACCAGTGGGGCCAGGGCACATTGGGGCATGCGGCTTTAGTGCCATATGTACAGAGTGGAGATGTTGAAAAGAAAATGAATCCATTCTGTCTGTGATTATTTCAGTCTAGGGTGAGACTGGTGATAGCAGACAAGGGCACTGAGCGGCAAGGAGGCGAGGGGCACCGAGGACATCAACTCACCAGCTTTGGCAGCGGCTTTATAGGCTGCAGCAACTCCCCCAGCACCAGCACCACCACCAGCACCGGGATAGACACCTCCTGGGAAAGCTCCTCCTCCTGGATAAACACCCCCTGGGGCAGAGAAGGAAAGGTGAGTCCATTCGATGTTCCCAAAGTCTTCAGCAAGCAGCGTCCTCTTTCTGTCTCCCCAACCCACTTTGAACTACTTGATGTGGCCATGGAAAGAACCAAACTCTGCTGACATTTAAAAATGCACCACGCCCCCCTCCCCATAAGTCACATGACATTCTGGACTGTCTTTGACTAGAGCCTTCCGCCTCCTGCAGCGGAAGAATCTCAAGGAAGACAAACTCACCTAGTGCTCCGACACCTGCAGGGAAAGCAAAGAAAGCGTCAAAAGCAAGACAAGACACAGAATCAAGGAAAGAGCCCAAAAGAGAGGGACGTCTGCTCCCTCTGGAACGGTAAGTGTTGTATGCAGGGGTGGAATTCTAGCAGGAGCTCTTTTGCATATTAGGCCACACCCCCCCCCCCCGATGTAGCCAAACTTCCAAGAGCTTACAAGGTTCAATTTTGTAAACTCTTGGAGGATTGGCTACATCGGGGGGGGGGGGGGGGGGGATGGCCTAATATGCAAAGGAGCTTCTGCTAGAATTCCACTCCTGCATGGCTCAAAGCGGACCTCCACTCCCAAGGCTATCAGGTCCACCAACATACTATAAGGGGAAGCCTGCAATCTTGACCACAGAGGGACAGGAGCATGGAGCATGAGTGGTGGTGGGAGGCATGGACAGAGCATGGAGAATGAGTGGGGGGGGGGGTTTAGCAAGTGAGTGGGTGGATAGGTGGGGAGACAGTGCTGGATCCTGCCAGCAGCCCAAGGCTCTGGCAGCTACCCCACCTCAGAGTATGTGGATGCCAGCCCTGTCCTTGCAGATGCATGCAACTTCTTCCCCTAGCAAGGAGTTTTATTTCATTTTGATTTGATTTGATCTATATCTTGCTCTCCCCCACTAATGTGGGCTCAGAGGGGGTTCCAACATATAATAAATAGAACACATATAAGATTAAAATATATCAGATGAAGATAATTCCAACAATACAGTTCCTAAGATGGCCTGTACAACAGGGGTGTTTGCATTACACTAAATAAAGTGTTTTGCAACTGAATTTTTACTGTGTAAGAATAGCAAAAATCCAGTTGCAAAATGCATTATTTCAGGGGTGGCCAATGGTAGCTCGCCAGATGTTTTTTTGCCTACAACTCCCATCAACCCCAGCCAGCATGGCCAATGGCTGGGGCTGATGGGAGTTGTAGGCAAAAAAAAACCATCTGGAGAGCTACGGTTGGCCACCCCTGCATTATTTAGTGTAGTGTGAATGCACCTGATTCCTACATTGGTTTCAAAGGGAGAGAAAAGATAATGGGTCTGTATGGGTGGGAGTTTGCCTGACCTCACCCATATGCTTGGCAGTATATCTCCATCTTACAGGCCCTGCGGAATTGTACCAAACACCACAGGCCTGAATCTCAGCTGGAAGCATGTTCCACCAAATGGGCCAATGCTGAAAAGTCTCTGTCTCTGGTTGAGGCCAGGCGAATGCTTTTTGCTCCCAGGATCATCCGTTGTTATTAGAAGAGTATAGTGCTTTGGAGGGGGGGACACCAGAAGAGGTGGTCTTGCAAATACATTTAAATTTATTTTATTTGATTCATTGGTACCATGCCTTGCTCTCCAGTGGGGCCCCAATGTGGCTTACAACATCCTTCTCACCTCCATTTTATCCTCACAACCAGCTTGTGAGGTAGGTTAGGCTGAGAGAGTGTGACTGGCCCAAGGTCACCCAACAAGCTTCCATGACTTGAATGCGGATTCAGACCCAGGCCTCCCAGATACCACAGAATCATAGAATTGGAAGATACTTCTAGGGTCATCTAGTACAACCCCTTGCACAGTGCAGCAAATTCACAAATACCTCCCCCCACATACACACACATCTCCAGTGACCCCTGCTCCATGCCCAGAAGATGGCAAAAAACCTCCGGGATTCCTGGCCAAACTGGCGTGGAGAAATACTGCTTCCTGACCCCAAAGTGGTGATCAGCATTTCACTGGGCATGTAAGAAGGGCCCACAAGAACGAAGCACTGATGCCTCCCTTTCTGCCCTCCCCCTAATGAGCTGCCTAAGTTCACAGAACCAGCATTGCTGTCAGGTGGCCATCTAGCCTCTGTTTAAAAACCTCCAAGGAAGGAGAGCCCACCAGCTCCTCAGGAAGTTCTTCTTAGTGTTTAGCTGAAAACTCTTTTGATTTAATTTCAACCTGTTGGTTCTGGGGTTGACCAGTCCAGCACTCTTAACCATGACACTACGCTGGCTCTTCTGCCAGCCAGAAGAGAGCCTCATCGTTTCCACAAGTCACAAGGAGGAGGAGGGCAGTGTGGGAACAGCTGCCATTTACCTGGTTTGGGTGGTTTCACTCCTCCGCCAAAGCCTAGAGAAGAAACAACAGAGGCCCAATGAGACAACAATGGCATGCCCAGAGGAAACCTTCTCTTCCCTCCACCCCACCAGCCTGCAACTCATTTCAAAAAGTGTTTTTGCCCCTTTGTACAATACTGCTTTCCCAGGAAATTATGCACCTGAAGAATTTTGAAGGAAAGGTTTCAAAACAAAACTTGCAAATGGGCTAAAATGCAACAAGAAGCCACCACAATAAAGAACACTGTGTTGTAAAAATTAGCAACCAAATACTTCCAGAAGTCAAAGGCCCAAAGGGGTCCAGGCTCTCTGGAATGGTCCCCAAAGGCCTCGTGGTGGAAAGGCAAACAGTTCCATAAGCCACCAAAAGACATGCCAGGCAATGTTCCCTCTAAGCTGCAGAGTCTTGTGAGCAAAAAATCTACTTTGTGAGCTACTGGCATTAAAGTTGTGAGCTACTGCATAAATTAGTGTACTCTGGGGTCATCCTTCCTGAGCTAAGACAAAAAAGGGTGAGCTGGAGGCTAAAAATCTGTGAGCTAGCTCACCCAAACTCAGAGGGAACACTGATGCCAGGTGATCTGTCTTCCACTCTGGCACCCAAATCAATTGCCAAGTCTTACTCTCCCAGCTAATCTTACATCTAGTATGGAAACTCATCTCAGAAGGAAAGAACGTTTGGGGAGGGAAGCTACAAGCAAGGAACATTTTGCCACCCCCTGTCCACACACCACTTTGGTTGATAAAACAGAATCCACATATGACATTCAGGCAAATACATGGTTAAATGCATGGATCTACTGTCAGCCACATTCAGGCTGTTCCCAAGGCACACTTGTACAGTCTTAAAGTCGGAGACCCTCGCCCTTCATGCTCATGTGTGAAACTTCTTTTTAAAGTATATCAATTTGACCCATCTTCAGAACAGCCAGCCCCCTGTGTTTCTGGTAAGTTGCTGATCTGAAGGTGCCCATTCTATTGACAGAAGCAAGCCCAGGACAATGACCCACACAGAATTTCAGCAGGCAGCTTTCTCTGAAGACACTTTTTTGCTGTGTCTGGGCCTTAGAAGGGATGGGATGACCCATCCACAGCAGACTGAACTGAGACACAATTGTCTGCCCCGAGCAGATGCTGATTAGTGAGAGCAACGCCACAGCATCATGCAGTGGACATCCTCCTGGTGGGCAGGTACTTTGGGCTTAGGGAAGCCTCTGCTGCTTATATTTCTGACTTCATTTTTACATCTCCTTTTCCCCCAGTGGGTCACCCATGCGGCTGACAACATTGTCCCTTCCTCCATTTTATCCCCACAACAACTTTGTGAGGTAGATTAAGCTGAGAGTGTGTAACCGGCCCAAGGTCACCCAGCAAGCTTCCATGGCAGAGGAGGGATTTGAACCTGGGCCTCCCAGATGCTCAGCCAACATTTATACCCACTCCAGCACACAATGTCAACTGCTTTGTGGTGTGCTGCTTATACCTATCCCGGCGCTGGCTCTTTGGAATCAGCTCTCCAGGGACTCAGGTTAAGAAATTTCTTTCCTCTCAACTCCTGCCTGAAAATCCTTACACAAAGACGCTGGAGAATGAATCAGGGGCTTTCTACAGATAAAGAAGGTACTCTTTGGTTGTAAATTCCTTCTAAATAAAAGAGGGAGGTCTGTTGCCCAGAAAGGTTTTTGCCTGCCTTCCACCAGCTTTGCCTTGCAGAAAGGAACAGTTCTAGCAGGGACTCACCTGCTCCTCCAACGCCAGTCCCAAGGCCACCTACTCCCAGGCCTCCAACACCAGCTCCTACAAAGGGCAGAGACAAAAAAATTCAGTTTGCATCTCCCCCCCCAGGACAGGACTTTCTTAAGGACATACAATTCCAGATAACCAAACTGTTACAGACTCGGAGGCATTAGCCAGGGCTTTTGTTGTTGTTGTTGTAGAAATAGTCCAGCAGGAACTTATTTACACATTAGGCCACACCCTCTGACATCACCACTGTTTCATACAGGGCTTTTTTTGTAGAAACAGCCCAGCAGGAACTCATTTGAATATTAGGCCACACGCCCTACACCAAGCCAGTTGGAACTGCATTCTTGTGTGTTCCTGCTAAAAAAAAGCCCTGCCATTAGCCATTCAATGAAACACAGACCCAGTGTACTGTAGTGGTTAATATATGACTAGGGTTTGGGAGATCTGGGTTCAGATCCCTGCGCTACCATGAAGATAGCTAGAGGACCATGCGCCAGTCATGGTCTCTCAACTTAAGCTAACTCACAGAGTTGTTTTGTGAGGATAAAAATGGCGGAAGGAAAATGTGAAACTCCTTAAGAAGATAAGAAAAGCCCTGGTGGTTCAGATCAGTGGCCCATCTAGTCCAGCATCTTGTCCCACACAATGATCAACCAATTCTTCCGGAAGGCCAATAACAGGGCATAGAAGCTGAGACCTTCTACTGATGTTACCTCCCAGCTCTGGGATTCAGAGTCTTAATGCCTCTGAATGTGGAGGTTCCCCTCAGTCACCATGGCTAGACTTATCCTCCATGAATCTATCTAATCCCCTTTTCAAGCTGTTTATTCCTGTGGCCGTCACTATATCCTCTGGCACCGAATTCCACGTTTGAATCACTCTCTGTGTAAAGTAGTATTTCCTTTTGTCTGTCCTGAACATACTGCCCATCAGCTTCATTGGATGGATGCCCTCGAGTTCTAGTCTTCTGGGAGAGGGAGAAACCTGGAGTCTTCCAGAACCTTGCTTGAGAAAAGCAACTTCACTGTCACAGGTGATGGCGGCAGCTGCAAGCAAAGGCAGCTTCAAGAGGGGATTGGATAAACATATGGAGCAGAGGTCCATCAGTGGCAATTAGCCACAGTGTATTGTTGGAACTCTGTCTGGGGCAGTGATGCTCTGCATTCTTGGTGCTTGCAGGGGCAACAGTAGGAGGACTTCTAGTGTCCTGGACCCACTGATGGACCTCCTGATGGCACCTGCTTTTTTTGGCCATTGTGCGACACAGAGTGTTGGACTGGATGGGCCATTGGCCTGATCCAACATGGCTTCTCTTATGTTCTTATCTTTTCTCAACCTAGTCAGACACTCTAACCACTATGCCACACTGGCTCAAAGCATGGGCTGGTACTTAATAAAGTTCAAAAGTGATTGGAGGAAATTCGTATTTGTTTAAGGAAAGTGTTTTGGATCATAAAAAACTGTTCAATGGTGCTAGATGCGACATGGGCACATAAGCTCAGTTACCAGATTACAGGAGTCTCTGTTTGTTGCAAAGAAACCCTGAGTTCCAATTTTTCTTGAAAAACATGACAAAGGCCAGCAACATATAAGGTCCACATATCACTGTGGATGGGCCATCTGCTCCCCAACTGGACTACACCAATTTGGTATAGAGGTTAAGTGTGCAGACTCTTTTCTGGGAGAACCGGGTTCGATTCCCCACTCCTCTACTTACAGGAGTTCCTGATGCAAAAAAAGCCCAGCATCCATGCCATTATATCTGAAACATCTGCTGATGGTTAAATTGACACTTACCTGGGTAATATCCCCTTCCTGGAATTCCCACTCCAGCACCAGGGACCCCTGCAAAGGAAACAAGAATCAGAAGGGTTCTTTGTGTGCAGATTCATCCTCTTCCTCTTCACAAAATGGCAAATGGTCTGGAAGAATTTTGATCCCTCTGAATCTCTTTCCCCCTCTGGTCTCCAACTTGCCTGCTGCTCTCCCACTGCCAGAGAACAGCTCCTCTGCTTAATCGACCCATTCAATCCCATACATTGTGGCACCATGGGGGAGAACAGAACTTCCTAGGGTTTCCAGCGCCAAGTAGAGAAATCCCTGGATATTTGGAGGTAGAGCCTGGAAAGGACAGAGTCTGGGGAAGAGAGGTACCAGAGCAACCTATAATGCTATAGAGCCCACCCTCCCCCTCCAGGAGAACTGATCTCTGTAGTTTAGAGATAAGTTTTAATTTCAAGAGATCTCCAGGCCTACCTGGAGCTGTAGGTTCAGTAGAAGAGCATCTGCTTGGCATGCAGAAAGTTCCAGGTTCAATCCCCTGCATCTCCAGTTCAAAGGACCAGATGGTAGGTGATGTGAAAGACCTCTGGGAGGGACAGTGGCTCAGTGGTAGAGCATCTGCTTGGTAAGCAGAAGGTCCCGGGTTCAATCCCTGGCATCTCCAAAAAAGGGTCCAGGCAAATAGGTGTGAAAAACCTCAGCTTGAGACCCTGGAGAGCCGCTGCCAGTCTGAGTAGACAATACTGACTTTGATGGACTGAGGGTCTGATTCAGTATAAGGCAGCTTCATATGTTCATATATGTTCTGCCTGAGACTCTTTTGAGAGCTCCTGCCAGTCTGATTAGACAATACTGGCTTTGATGGACCAAGAGTCTGACTCAGTAGAAGGCAGCTTCATGTGTTCACGTTACCTAGAGACTGGCAACTCTTCCTAATGTGGCAAGTCAAGCCCTTGATGAGGGCCACAATGTGGAGAGGCTGCCATGTGCTCAGATTAAGCATGATGTTTAGGATTTCTACAAGGCCTGAGAACATGAGCCCTGGTCTGGCACCCTGCTTCCAAGAGGGGCCAGTCAGATGCTCACTGGAAGGAGAATATGAATGCCTCAGTGCTGGAAAAGGTCAAAAATCCATCTCATTCAGAATCCTGTTTCCCATGGAAGACAGCCAGACTTTTATATCTTCAAAGCTCTGCATGTGTGTTATCTCTGCGACCCCTAAATCAACTGCGGGAGGAAAGTTAATATAATTCTCTCCCTATTTGGTCATGGGGGGGCATTCTAAGTGGTGTGGGCCATTTAAGAGAGCTCACTGCCAAAGCCAAGATTAGAAACAGGGGCTTTCTAGGCCCTGGCCCATTCTCTAAGCCACTAGGTTATACGAGCAATGAAAAATACAGCAGACACAGAACGGTCATTGGAACACACAAAGGACGTGTCAGCAACTTGCTTGCACATCAGTGCTGCTGACAGGCCATTGGCTGTCTCTGATGGGATTCTGGCCTACAATTAGGCAACATATAGCTAGTCCTTTTTCACGTTTCTCTCCCTCCTGCACTTTATTTTGCCTCTTCCCTTCGAAGTAAACACTTTTGTTTAAGTGTAATGTATTTTGCTTAGGGAATTTGAACAGTATTGGCCTCTCTCTCAACTGAGAGGCTGACTTGCCTGTTTGGTTTTCATGCTCCAGATGGAGCCTGGATGTCCAAACTGTGTGGGGAAGGGAGGCTAGAGAGTTCTTGGCTGGGAGGAAACCCCTATGAAAGTATGGCTGATCTGAGCCCCAGCCCTGATCTCACCTTCTAAAGAAAGCTTAATATGAATTAAGATTACCAGTTCACAAACCCCAGAGTCAGTTCTAGTGCTAGGCTCAGCTTTGCGATGTGTGGAGTGATGACTACGAAGAGAGGACCATGGAGTATACACAGAGTGTTTTGTCTCATCGCAGCCTAATCACAACTAACCCCTCTCCATCTGCCATTAGGATAGACATCCTCCAGGTTACAAGATGAGACTCTCAGAGATGTAGCTAAGTCAGGAAATGAAATATTATTTCTGGAGTTGCCATGGTGCAAAGGAAGGGCTTGCCATCACCAGCAGACTCCTCCTGAGCCCAAATCTCAAATGCCCAAATCTCCCCCTGAGCCCAAATCTCAAATCACATATCACAGGGTATGTAGGCTGGGTTTGGGGTTCCCACCAGGTGAGTCAGAGGTGAGCTGCAGGTTCTCTTCTATCCCCATGTGTGTGGTGTTCTGCTATGGATCAGGAGGAGGGAACCCGCCTGTACCCTGAGAACATGTGGGTCTCCCCAACAGGGGAGGTAAGAACATAAGAGAAGCCATGTTGGATTAAGTCAATGGCCCATCCAGTTCAACACTCTGTGTCACACAGTGGCCAATCAGGAGGTCCATCCGTAGGGCCAGGACACTAGAAGCCCTCACACTGTTGCCCTCCCAAGCACCAAGAATGCAGAGCATCCCTGCCCCAGACAGAATGTTTCATCTATACCTTGTGGTTAATAGCCACTGGGGGACCTCTGCTCCAAATATTTATCCACTCCCCTCTTGAAGCGATCCGTGCTTGTAGCTGCCACCTGTGGCAGTGAATGCCACGTGTCAGTTACTCTTTGGTTGAAGAAGTGGCAGTGGGCTGCATTAGAAGCCCTGGGACCCGACAGCTGCCCCACCTTATGGAATGTTGACACTGGTCCTGTCACAGCAGCTGACCAATAGCTGGGAGAAGGACCTTGCAAGCCAACGGCAGGCAGGCAATAGCCTGTTTTCAGCCCCTCGCTATGGATATGAGCAGGGGTCATTTCACAGCAAAAGGGGTGCTGGAGCCCATTAGCACAACTCATTTGTGTAACTCATTTGCATATGCCACACACCCCTGACATCACCGGAAGGTGTACTAAATTATATCAGCTCAGTATCTACCTTAAAACGTTTCTTGAATTATAATTGTCATACTAAAACCTTACTCCCATCACACCTTATAAATGACTTTCTCCTGTGCGGTCACAGTGGCATGATGAAGATTTCCATCTGTCTGCTTGTATGTTTTGGTTATTTCTCCATTTTTTGTGAGGGGAAAATATTAGAAAGTTTGTCAAATCTTAGAGTTCAGCAAAATTCTCACAGGGGGTTTGAACAATGGAGCCCAGAAGCAAGGATTTGGGGGAAGAGGATTTAAGAAAGAAAGAGCACAATAAAATTCAGAGGTTCCGGAGCTCCACTCCTGTGAGCTCCTGCCCAAAATGAGGCCTGGATTCCAGCAGGAAAATGCCCACTGCATGCACCAGACAGCAGCAACAGTGACCAGTGCCTCCCAATTGTTCCTCTCCCCCCCTAAATCTCACTAAGCACAATGTGCAGATTAAGTGTTACCACCTGAAATTTTTTTCGGTTTATGGCCAAATAGTAGAGAATGCTGCAAGAAACAGCTGGAAAAGAAGAGGAACAAGCAGCCAATCCACACAATGGTGAAGCTGGCCAGTTGGTATTTTCTTAAACCAGCTTTCCCCTTGCCTTGGGAGGGACTAGAACTCTTCTAAACCCTGCTTAATGGCTGGGTGGATGGCAGCCAAAGTTAAATCAACAAAAGCCAGAGAGTCCCATGTGCGCCAAGCTGGATTGAGAAACCAATCCGATGCTCGGTCGAGGGAAGCGGATTGAGAAAAACAATGAAAAGTCTGAAGAAACACACGTGTGACAGAACTGCCGGGGAGTGGGGAAGAATCAGACTCACAGGCTGGAGGTAACCAGGAGGTCATCCAATCTGACCCCCACCCTCCAGCCTGCACAGTTCAAAGCAAAGTGGGCCACAGTTGAAAGGAAAGAGCTGAAAGCTCATTGAGCCAAAATGTTGGTCAGTCGGCTTTTTTTTGTAGCAGGAACTCCTTTGCATATTGGGCCACATACCCCTGATGTAGCCAATCCTCCAAGAGCTTACAGGGCTCTTCGTACAGGGCCTACTGTGAGCTCCAGGGGGATTGGTTAGATCAGGGGTATGTGGCCTAATATGTAAAGGAGTTCCTGCTACAAAAAAAAGCCCTGAGTAGCAGAATGAATTAGAGCAGGGGTGGCCAACGGTAGCGCTCCAGATTTTTTTTTGCCTACAACTCCCATCAGCCTCAGCCACTGGGCATGTTGGCTGGGGCTGATGGGAGTTGTAGGCAAAAAACATCTGGAGAGTTACCGTTGGCCATCTCTGAATTAGAGGCTTCTGGCAACTGCTTGGCCATTTGCACAATGGGGCTTGATAAGAGATGACTATACAGACATCCTAGTGAATAATAAGTCATCTTTACCCAGTGCTTCCCCCCACAAACAACAAAAAAACTGATTTTGGTCTTCAAGGTCAATAGGGGCACAATAGTTTCTGATGGCATTTCCTTTGCATGGCTTGCAGATGGACTCCCCACTCCATAAAGAAGATTAATTTGAAAACTTTTCCTAATCACCCTTAGTGCAGAAAGTGCCTTTTCACCATTGCTGCACTGTGAATTGATTTTTGCATGGAGACCTCCATCATACCTCCAAGATCTCTTTCTTGGGCAGCCACTATCAGGTCAGACCCCATCAATATCAGGGTAAGTGTAATTAGGACACCCCCCATCCACACACAAACAGCAACACAAACCATGTTATAGCACACTCACCCAATCTGTGGAGGTCTTCTTGGAGCTCTTTGGAACTCACATTGATTTCCACCTATCCTAAATCATTTAGTGTCACTTGCTAACTTGACCTGTTCACTGCTCACTCTTATATTTCAGATTATTACTGAACACATGTAATAGCACTGCTTCTGATCCCTAAAGAACATCACTTGCTTGTACCCTTCTGTTATAGGAACTACCCATTTAATATTAGAAAAAGTTGTGCTGCTGTATTGGTCCATGCAAATTCCAAAATAAGAATGAAATCTGTGTAATACTTTTTATTAGGTACCTAAGTGCCATCAAGTTATAACTGACCTATGGTGACCCCAGCAAGGTGAATGAGCAGCAGAGGTGGTTGGCCATTGCCTTCCTCAGTGGTCTCCCATCCAAGCACCAGCCTTGCTTAGCCTCCACAATCTGAGAAGGTGAGGTATACCATGGTGTCTTCCCACTCTTAGTATCTTTTATGAGGGCTGCCCAAGTTGACACAAAACATTCTGCAAGCTTTCAAGCTCACCAGAGCTCTTCATCAGGCTGGATGGCACAAAAATTTAATTTTTCATTCTTGTTTTTGCATTTAACCCACTCTTTGCAGAAGCTGGGTTCAGGTTGACTCAGCTTTCCATCCTTCCGAGGTTGGTAAAATGAATACCAGCTTACTGGAAGTAAAGTGTAGATGACTGGGGAAGGCAATGGCAACCCACCCCATAACAAGAAAGTCTATCAAGAAAACATTACTGGGTCAGTAATGATGCACCTGCTCACTTAGCCAGTCACGACTCCATAAAAGAACTCATTTTCTTACCCCAGGAGTGCTAGCTTTACTTGAGAGCCTTTGATTCCCCTAATAGGGGGTTTTGCCTCAATGGCAAAAAACTGGCTTAGCACACACTCTATGGCATCTCCTATTAAATGGTTCTCAGGGGTTGGGACAGATCTGTCTTTGCCTAAGACCTTGGAGAGCCATCACCACTGAGCTGGATGGACCCATTGTCTAATGTAGTGAAAGGCACCTTCATTTGTCTATACTGTACCCCTCTTAGGTGGAGGCTGGATTAAAGGAAGCTTGGCCTGAACAGTGACTCATGCAGTAACACAATGGGCAGCCTCATCTGTGAGTACTGGGCCAGGGTTACCAACCCGCCAGAAAGTAACATACGTATCCTGTATCAAAGGGCAAAGGAGCTAAGCACATGTAAAGCTGGGCGAGCCCTTCTGACAAGTGATGTGACTTTCTCTGCCTTTTGGGCTCGAGGAATTTCCCAGCATTCCCATCCAGCAGCCCTTTCTTATCCAGCAGCCCCGCTGCAAGACTGCAGGTCCCGCCAGCTACCGTCTCCTCCCATCCGGCTTTCAGCCGCTCAGGAAACCAGCGATTAGGTGTGCCACCGCATCCAGTTTGCCCAGCAGATGGTGCTGAGGCTTCAAGTTGGCTGAGCAAGGCTGGAACAGCCAATGATTAGCTGGAACTTTATTTGCAATTTTGGGGGGTGCTTTGTAAAAATAATAAAAAAAAAATCTTTGTTTTCTTCCCAAAGGCAGCTCCCCCACCCCTACCTCCAGTCAGCCATTGCTTTGGATCAGACTTCTTGTCTTGGTTTTCTCCTCCACCGCAGAGGAGGCAAACGTGCGTGGGTGAAAGAGAGAAGGGGTGAGTAGGATCAAACACGGCCCCAGGGTTTTGCTTGGTCCAAGTCTGCTCTGGAGCTGGCTTCTAATGCCAAGGCTCAAGACTAAACCACATGGATAAACAGGGAAGCAGGAGTGACCTTGAGCACACGCAGAGCGCACAGCTTCTCTAAGGCTTACTTAGAATGTTGGAGTGCCAGAATCCAGCCAAGAGAGCATTTGTGTGCACACAGAGAGAGTATCTGCATCACCGATGAGCATTTCAGCCCCCTCCTCCAAGTTCTGAGATGCGGAGGGAAGGGCTTCTGGCTCCCAGGGAGGCTGGATTCCTGGCCACTGTCGTTTCCAGCAATTATCCAAAGCACAGCAATTTATTTATTTCCGTCATTTACACTCTGGCTTTCTCCCCAAAACAGTTTACATTGTTTCCTTTCCTTCATTTTATACTCACAACTGCCCTGTAAAGTAGGTTAGGCTGAGAGTGTATGCCCAAGGTCATACAGAGGGCTGCCAGGTCCCCTCTTCGTCATGGCGGGGGAATTGGGGGGCACTCCAGGGGCGGGTGGCCCGAGATGACGACATCATGTCAGTGATGTCAGAGACGACACTTCGGTTTTGGGGCAACACTCCATGGGGGTTTTTTGTCTTCAAAGCCATAGAGATTGCCCCAAAACCAGAGTGTCGACACCAGTGTTCCCTCTAAGCTGAGTTACTGTGAACTAGCTCACAGTTTTATAGCCTCCAACGCACACATTTTTGTCTTAGCTCAGAAAAAATGGCCCCAGAGTAAACTAATTTATGCAGTAGTTCACAGCTTTAATGCAAAAAAGGTAAAGGTAGTCCCCTGTGCAAGCACCAGTTGTTTCTGACTCTGGGTTGACGTCGCATCACGATGTTTTCATGGCTGATTTTTTTACTAGGTGGTTTGCCATTGCCTTCCCCAGTCATCTACACTTTCCCCCCGGCAAGCTGGGTACTCATTTTACCGACCTTGGAAGAATGGAAGGCTGAGTCAACCTTGAGCTGGCTACCTGAACCCAGCTTCTGCCGAGATCGAACTCAGGTCGTGAGCAGAGCTTCAACTGCAGTACTGCAGCTTTACCACTGTGCGCCACGGGGCTCTTCACTTTAATGCTAGTAGCTCACAAAGTAGAATTTTTGCTCACAAGACTTCGCAGTTTAGATGGAATATTGGTTGCCACACCACATACCCAGTGCAATGACATCACCAGGAAGTGACATTATCACATCGGGGAAGTCACATGATCACATCGCTGTTTGAGGGGGTGGGGTTTCTTACACTGGTCAGCTGGCTGCTAGCAGGCCAAAGCCCCCCAAAGCAGAGGAACCCCCACCAGGATCTGGGGGCTGGAGACTCTAGTCCTCCAGCAAGCTTCCATGGTAGAGTGGGGATTCAAACCTGGAGTCTCCCAGTTCCTCGTCCAACATTCTAACCTCTACTTTACACTGGCAACATTCTGTAATGTTCTTCTCCATACCTTCCCCAAAAGACCTACACATTGGACTGGAGAGCAGCCCCACAGTCTGTGACCAAACCCACATGCTCTTGTGAATGTTCCATGCTCATTCACACAACCAGCCTCAACAAGTGGCAAAGCTGAGCTTTGTCTGTAAGAACTTATTTTAGAAACGGTATTACTGGCAGTCAAAGAGATGAGATCTCCAGGAGCTGATCCTAATAAAGCCAAGCTCTTTGCCAGGCCGTACAGGTTCTTCTGCCAAACAAAGTACCAGTGAGCCTTGCTGCACCCGAGCTGCGAGTTCAATCAAATGCTCCTTGCAAGTCCTCAGCAACTTTGTGAGAACAAGCAAAAGGACACGTTGCCAAATTAGAGCTTGTAGATAAGCTACAAGTCATATGCTCATGAAAATAACACCCCCCCCCCGGAGATTCAGTTCTTCTGCTAGGTTGCCAGTTTCCAGGCAATGGCTGGAGATCTCCTCGGATTACTACTGATCTCCAGGCAGCAGAGAGCAGTTCACCTGGAGAAAATGGCTGCACTGGAAGATGGAATCTATAGCATTACCCTATTGAGGTCCCTCCGCTCCCCATACCCCAACTTCCTAAGCTTCAACTCACAAATCTCCAGGATTTCCAAAATTGGAGCTGGCAGCCCTACCTGCTGCCCAACATGGTGGTATGATGATTCTTGAGGGTGTTCTTCTAGCAAAGGTGTAGAAGACAATATTAAAGTTTTGATTGTGAGTTAAGACATGAGCTTGACTTTGGTGGGCAAAAGAGGGTGGGGACTTCAAGATAAGGGGGAGGAGCTCAAATGTTCCAGTTCAGGTTTAGGGTGGCACTTCCGAATGAATGAACCTTCTGCCTATTCTACCCAGGGGATGTCGCAGATCTGCAAGGGAAGTAGGCCTCGGATTTAGCAGGAGCTCACAGGAGCACAGCTCCCGAACCTTCCTGAGCATTCCACCTTCTCCTTTCCACCTTGTTCATTGAATAGTAGGTGCAGCTGCATAACAATCCCTGGATGAGCTCCACCACCTATTTTTCTACAAATCGACCCCTGAAGGGAAGTAAAATTTCCAACCATCTTGCTGACCTCTTCCCTTTGGGACTAACATTCCCTGGGCCTGACCCTCGCAAACATGGATTGGAAGGCAGCCAAACAATCCCCCTCCCCCAGCCTTCTCTAGTTTGGCTACTAGAAATGTGTTTAAACCCAAAGTGGAAATTTGAAAACTTAGTGCACTGGGATTAAGGGGTTGCAGCTAGACATATTAAACATGGTAAAGATTGCTCGTTGCAGAGCCATGTTCTCAAAGAATGCAGAAAACACAAGAGCCATATTCTCAAACAGAGCCATATTCTCAAAGAATGCAGAAAACACAAACATTCAATTTTTCGAAGTCTAAGTGCACAAAAAGAGCTCAGCAGTATCTGCTTGAAGGCCCACCCAGTCCAGCATCCTCTCCCTAGAAGGCTGATCCTGGGAAGGTAAAACAGGGCAGGAAGGCAACAGTTTTGTCTTGTTGTTTGTGCTCTGGGGTAGCCTGCTTCTGAACACGGAGGATCCATTTAGCTGTCATGGTAAACAGCTATCATATACAAATAATGAGTTTGTCTGATCCTGTTTCTAAAAGCCCTCAAAGGCCTAGTCTATATATGCAGTGGGTTGGACTGGTAAAGTGGGATGTACCAGTGGAAAAGAGTCATAAAACTACTCTAAAATAAGTAATTGTAAGGAACAGGACTGGATCTACATGTTTTTTGAGGGGGGGGGGGACAAAATCAAAAAATGGAGCCCCCTTATGGGCCATTCTATCTTATGGTCCCACAGAATACAATGGACTCCATACCCAATTTGGTGTCCCCCCCTCCATCGGCGCCTGGGGCAAGCACCCCCCTCTGCCCCCCCCCCCCTACATCGAGCCCTGGTAAGGAGTGCCAGATCAGGATCCAGGAGAGTCAGAGTTGAATTCCTGTTCAACTATAGAAGCTCATTTACAGGGCAATCCTACAGCAGCGGACTGCAATGTGGAGAGCCAAATTTGATTTCCCCATTTCTCCTCTACATGAAGCCTGCTGGGCAACCTTGGGCCAGTCACAGTTCCAGCCCCACCTACCTCACAGGGTGTCTGTTGTGGGGAGAGGAGGAGATGGTCACTTATGGTAAACTCCTTACGGTAAAGAAAAGCAGGGTATAAAAATCTACTTCTGTTGAAGGCTTGAATAGGCCCAATTTTTCCTCCTTCCCCCAAATACTTTCGATCTTTAACTGATAGTCTACTGCCCTCAACATTCCCATGGCAATGAGCATACTCAATCCTCATCAGGCCTTTTCTGTAACTTATTTTTGTTTGCACACAGGGTGTTCCTTTTCTGTGGGTGCCCTCCTCCCATTTCACCGCCCTCCTGATCCTCAACACTTGTCTATTTATTTATTTTATTATTTTATTTTGGTACATTTATATTCCACCCTTTCCCAAGCAGGCTCAGGGCGGATTACAGCCAAATAAAACCAGTCCAATACAATAAAACCAATTAAATGCAATTGAAAACAAAACAACACAGCACAATACTATAAAACAAAGACAGGCGGGCTCACAGTACAGGCTGGAGTATAATCAATGGCCCAGATATAATAATTCAGATGATGGATCACTGTGGGGGAGGATAGCCGATGGGATAGGTAATGAGAAGGATGCCTGTTTGCCTCAACCAAACGCCTGCCAGAACTGTTCTGTCTTAAAGGCCCGACGGAAAGGTAACAAATCCAGTAGGGCCTGCATATCCACAGGGAGCTGATTCCACCAGGTTGGGGCCAGGGCCGAAAAGGTGTGCTATAATGATGGAGTTTTGCTTCTCCATTAAAGCTCTCTGGTATGGAATAAATACATTCTCTAAGAGCTGGTGTAGTATGGTGTTTAGAGCAGCAAACTCTAATCTGGAAGGCCAGGTTTGATTCCCAACTACTCCTCCACAGGAAGTTTGCTGGGTGATCTTGGGTTAGTCACAAGTTCTCTCAGGAGCAGTTCTCAGTCAGAGCTCTCTCAGCCCCACCTACCTCACAGGGTGTCTGCTGTGGGGAGAAGAAGGGAATGTAAGCTACTCTGAGACTCCCTAGGATAGAGAAAAGCAGACTATAAAATCTTCATCTTCTTCCTCTCCCAAAGCACTCTCCTTAGAGTAAGCCACATTGAATAGGATTCTGTGTAGACTTGTTCAATGGGTGACTTTGGGCCAGCCACACTCTCTCAGTCTAACCTGCCTCAGGAGTGCTGTGAGAATAAAATGGAGGAGGGAGAATAATGTTGTAACCTGCTTTGAGGCATCATTGGGGAGAAAAGCAGAGTATAAATATCTAAATAAATATACAATGCAAAAGAAAAATTAGCCTATCGCTTAACATCCTGCACTAGGTTTCTAATTACAAGGAATTATAAACCATACATGAACTCTGAAAAATGTAAGTCCTTACCCTGAGTCTGAAGTGGTACATAGGAACATAAGAAAAGCCTGCTGGATCAGCCCAGTGGTCCATCTAGACTAGTATCCTGTTTCACACAGTGGCCAACCAGTTGCCCTGGAGGGTCAAACACATGGGGTATAGGGGCCAAAGACTTTTCCTGCTGCTGCCTCCCAGCACTGGTATTTAGGTTTGCTGCTACCTATAGACAGAGCAAGATTTGAGACCAGTGGAATCTTAGACCAACAAGACTTCCACGTATGGTTGCCAGTCCCTATAGGTCCAAGCAGGGGATCATCCAATTTCAGGGGCTTCTCCCCACTGCAGACCAGCTGGCTAAAAGGTAACCCTGCCCCTAAATAGGGATGCCACCACATAACATCCTCGGCATGATGACACCACCCAGAAGTGACACCATCATAGCAGGGATGTTGCACAGGGATACTCTGGTTTGGAGGCAAAACTTCATTGTTTGAGGGCCAATTTATCATAGAGTTTGGTGTAGTAGTTAAGTGTGCAAAGAACTGGGTTTGATTCCCCACTCCTCCACTTGCACCTGCTGGAATGGCCTTGGGTCAGCCATAGCTATCGCAGGAGTTGTCCTTGAAAGGGCAGCTGCTGTAAGAGCTCTCTCAGCCCCACCCACCTCACAGGGTGTCTGTTGTGGGGAGAGAAGATATAGGAGATTGTAAGCCGCTCTGAGTCTCTGATTCAGAAAGAAGGGCAGGGTATAAATCTGCAGTCTTCTTCTTCACCCAGAAATTAGAATATCACCCCTGCCATCACATCACCTCTAGGTGATGTCAGCATGTTAAACTCTTGGAACGCCCCCCCCCAAGTCCCCCCCCCCGCTGGATCGACAAGAGGACCTGGTAACCCTAGTTCCAGGATATAAGCTTTAAAGAGTCAACGCTCCCTTCATCAGGTGCTACCGGACTCAAATCTCGCTCTTCTAGCAACACAGCAACTCACCTGAAACCTTCTATGGAAACTTCTTCAGTCCCCAAGGGCTAGTAGCCATTGACGGACCTCTCCCCTTCATGAATTTGTCTAACCTCCTTCGTAAGCTACCTATGCTCTTAGAACAGCCAACTGGGATGTGAGACATTTCTTCCAGGAAATGCAAACAAAGGATTTCAGAGAGACCATTAGGAAGGATTGCTGCCGACTAAAGGGGGTATGTTTAACTCAGCCACAGTGTATATATTGAATGAAGTGCCTGTGCTGTTTGTGACTGTTTCTTCATGCAATAATGTGTTCTTGGTTGATTCAGAGCTGGCTGAACTCACTTTATTTCAATCACAACCTCTCCTAGCAGTGAATTCCACAGCCTAATTAGTCACTGAGTAAAGAAATATTTCCTTTTCTTCTCCTGAACCTAGTCGCTAACAATTTCACAGGGTGCCCTCGAATTCTAATATTGTGAGAGAGGGAGAGAAAGCTCCCAATCTACACTACCGTTCTACCTCCTCAGAATTCTGATACCTCATAACCACCTCATTATGCTGTTACGTGTAGGCCAGGTTTTTGTTAATGGCTATCACCACATCCTATAATGAGGTGTGATGTGAAAAAGGCAGTATAGCGGTTAGAGTTCTACAATTATAACTGAGTGTGGGTGTGTGAGAGAGAGGGGGAGGAAACTCTCCTCATCCACACCCTTCATGCCGTTCATAATTTTATAAACCGCTATCATGTCTTCGGCTTTCTGCTCTAAACCAAAAAGCTTTAGCCTTTCCTTATGGGTTTGATTCTTTCACTTCCCTGCATGTTTTAAACTAGCAAAACTCTAGCTGGACGCTTGCTTTGCAGCTGCAAACCATGAGATTGGCTCCTCACAGAGGCTGGATTCTCCTCTGTCCCCGAGAAAAAAAACATGAACATATTTTATATTTTATGTAAACTGGGAGTTCACCTGACAGCAATGAACAATCCACGCAAAAGCTACTTAGATGGAAGGCCGCAGCGGGAAGGAGAGAGGGGGCAGTGGGGGAAGATATACACAGACAAGGAATTTCCCAGTGTGAGCTTTTCCTTACAACCTAGAAAGCACGTTCTGAGTGTGAGATGCCAAAACTTCATTGTGTTTTATTGCCCCAGACTAGTGCTCAGAACTTCGGATTTCATGGCATGCTTGCAACACTGAGATCCAGTTCTCAAGGCTAGAGAGAAAGCAGCCAGTAGACGAATGGACACAGAACAGATAGACCACCCACTGTGCCTCCTAAGGGGGACAGGTCCAAATCCTCATTCATCAAAGTCCTACCTACATGTTACCCAGTCTTTCTATCCTCTGTGTGTCCGTCCTAGTACCGTCCATCAGATAGGCTCTGGAACCGCCTTGCTCGAAACTTAATTCCCGTGTCCACATGGGCCTTGGATCAGGACTGGAGCACATGAGGGAGAATCAGGACTGAGGCACACTGGGGGAAAGCCTCCCCGCCCCCGTGCCAATATTCCAATCTGAAATGGCCCCTTACATGGTTATGGTGATTAAATTAAGGAGCAAAGAATCCTGTTCTGTAGTGGATGGGACTGTCATAAACAGCCGGTTGGAATCAAGCAAAAATTATAACAATTACTACTAACAGCAAGCAAACGCTTCACATACATAATTTGTGATCCTTTCAATAAACTACTGTTAGGTCACTAGTATCAATAGTATTCAGGGATTTTTATGCAGAAAAAGCCCAGCAAGAACTCATTTGCATATTAGGCCACACCCCTGACACCAAGCCAGCCGGAACTGTGCTCCTGTGCGTTCCTGCTAAAAAAAAGCCCTGGATAGTATCATCATTGCTAAATTACAGGTTGGGTGATCAAGGTGGATGTGTATTGAGTCTACACAGCACAAATGAGATTTCAGCCAAGCAGGGAGTGGCCGTGACTCAATGGCAGAGCATCCGTGTGGCATCAAAAGGTCCAAGGTTCAACCCCCCGCATCTCCAGTTAAAAGGTCCAGGTAGTAAGTGATAGGAAAGACCTCAGTCAGAGACCTTGGAGAGCTGCTGCCAGTGGATAGACAATAGTGATGCTATGGACCTATGGTCTGATTCAATATGTCATGTGTTCATGTGTTCATGAATGCAGAGACAGAATAGATAGCCTTTTCCAAAAGCACTTATTCCTCCATCCAGAGTAACTCAGTGATCCACCCAGTACAAAAGCATGGCAGGATCACCTACTCCCAGTCAAAGATCACTTGAGGAAAGGAAAAGCCAGAGCAGTGACTCATACAGGGAAACAGCGAAGAACCTCCTTGAGGGGCACTACAGGCTGATGTACCAGCACATGAATTGCAATTATTGCCTTAAGCTGTCTGATAAGTGCTGCACACTTTGATTCCTTTTACTGGAAACCTCCCCTCATTCAACCTACACTTGCTAACTGCATAAGTGTTCTTCAGGAAGAGCTGTAAGTATCAGCAACAGGCTTAAATCATTCCATACGTGGCTGTGGGAAGCAACAAATAAGCTGAATCCTGAGCAGGTGCATGTGAATGAGGTCATTTCCAAAAACAGACACGTACCCGGTCCTTCTAGATTGTGAAGATGCATCCATCCTGGGCAAAAGGAATGCATGATTCCAGGAACTGGCCAGACAGAATCGGGGGCCTCCTACGCCGGCTCGGAGATTTATATTTATTTACCGTGAGAGTCGTAGCTTGCCTCTTGGACTAAACACAGGCCTGCTCAACAGCTTGTCCTGCAGAAATCTGGAGCCCAGTTTTTAAAGAGAGTAAGAACAGGGGCAGATGTGAGAACTGCCAGCAAGTCAGTCCCAAGGCTCTGTCAGCACATCGGTGGCTGGGACCCATCAGCAGCTATTGATTTGGGCTAGTTGGAGGGCACAGGTGCATTATGGGAACATCTCAAAAATAAACTGGTAGAATAGAAAGGGAGGATCTGGGAAGGCTCCTGTAGCTTTAATGGCTGTGAGGGGAGAAGGGGAGATTTTGAAAGCTGCAGCTTTTCATGCAGAGGTGGGCAAAACCTCACATGCCCAAATCCTACATGTTTTGTAACAAAATGATTGAAGGCAACAGGTCCCACCCACCCCCGCACAAAACTATTTTTCAAACAACACATACTTATGGAACTCGCTGCCAGAGGATATCTAGAAGACTAGATGTATTCACGGGCCACTAGACCAATTTCCCACTCACCTTACGCCGCTCTCACGTTGCTCTTCTCAGCGGGGCTTCCCTCCAATTTCACACTATCTGCCCCGGGGCTGGAGCTAGCTTTGGCTTTTTCACGTGTCAAACAGAAACTGGCCTTTAGAGGTTTCTGTATGATGTGCAAAAAAGCCAACGCCAGCTGCAGCCCAGGCAGATAGTGTGAAATCAGAGGGAAGCCCCGCTGAGAAGAGGAACGTGACAGCAGCGTAAGGTAAGTGGAAAATCAGTCTTAGAGGTTTATCAGCAGTCACAAATAGAATGGCTATTAGCCAGGATTGTTAAATGGGACCCCCATGTTCAGAAGCAGTGTACCAACGAATGCCAATTGTTTGGAGAAAACAAGACAGACAGGCTTTGCCCTCATGTCTTCTTTCTTCTGGGAGAATATGGTTGGTTTCTGTAGGAAAGAAGATAATGGAGTAACGGGAGCACCTAGGTTTGATCCAGCAAGGATGCTCCCAAGTTTCAAGAGCCAGTTTGGTGTAGTGGTTAAGAGCGGTGGGTTCTAATCTAGGGGAACTGGGTTTGATTCCCCGCTCCTCCACGTGCACCTGCTGAGTGCCCTTGGGTCAGCCACAGTTCTCTCACAGCTGTTCTCTCGAGAGCAGTTCTCAAGAGAGCTCTCTCAGCCCCACCCAACTCACAGGGTGTCTGTTGTGGGGAGAGAAAAGGAAGGAGATTGTAAGCCGCTCTGAGACTCTGAGTGAAGGGCGGGGTATAAATCCAATCTGCTCCTCCTCCTCCTCACCACCCTGTTTTAGTAACTGCAGCAGGGTATTCTTCTGTGCTCAAATGGAAGGGAGGGGGGTTTAATGTAATTCATAAACTCCATCCCTTAAACTCTCCTGCATGACTTTAGAAAAACGAAGGTGAGGGGGCCACTGCAAAAGTGCAGGAAGCTGGGCAGAAAGGATGCTCAGAGACACTCTTGAAAAAACCGGGGGGGGGGGGGGAGCATCAAAGCAAGGACCCAAAACTGCCATCAACCGAACAGCTAATAAAAGGAAGCCATCCCCACCCCCAGGTAACAAGGATGGAGGAGAGTAGAGGCCAGCTTGCATGCATCAGTGATGCAATGCCCAGAAAATGAATCAACTTTTTGGAAAATGCTTCTCTGTTTCTCCGCCCTCAACCCCCCCTCCCTTCCCACCCCGAGTTTTTCCACGGCTGGGTGAAGAAAACAAACAGATGATGTGGGAATCATGGCAAAGAAATGTTTTGCTACAGACATCAGAGTTTGGGGAAACAAGGACTGAGCAAGTTTCTTTTTTTCTTTTCTTTTCACCAGACTTCATTTCACCCCACAAGATAATAACACAGCTGGGGAGGAATAGCAAAGTAAACAATGCTACGAAATGTTAGTCCTCATCATTAACATTGCTTGTTGAGGGGGGGGGGGTCTATGCCAAAAACTAGCAAGTAAGAGTCAGTTGGGGGTTGCTTACCTGAGTGAAGGGGAAGCACTCTGCACATGCTCAGAGTAAATCTTGCTTTGATTATTCTGTTAATTATCCAGCAGTAGGACTGAGCTTTGAGGGAAAAGCGAGAATGCGCAAGTGCTGTCCACATGCTCCAGTCTTAGACTGCTACTGCACCTACTTTACTGTCATGTCTTGTTTTATTCAGGGCTTTTTTTTGTAGCAGGAACTCCTTTGCATACTAGGCCACACACCCCAGATGCAGCCAATCCTCCAAGAGCTTACAGGGCCAGTTTGGTGTAGTGGTTAAGTGTGCAGACTCTTATCTGGGAGAATTGGGTTTGATTCCCCACTCCTCCACTTGCAGCTGCTGGAATGGCCTTGGGTTAGCCAGAGCTCTCACAGGAGTTGTCCTTGAAAGGGCAACTGCTGTGAGAGCCCTCTCAGCCCCACCCACCTCACAGGGTGTCTGTTGTGGGGGGAGAAGATATAGGAGACTGTAAGCCACTCTGTGTCTCTGATTCATACAGAAGGGTGGGGTATAAATCTGCAGTCGTCGTCTTCTTTTTAGTGCAGGGCCTACTGTAAGCTCCAGGAGGATAGGCTACATCAGAGGTGTGTGGCTTCATACGCAAAGGAGTTCCTGCTACAAAACAAGCCCTGGTTTTATTCATTCATATCCCACTTTTCTCCTCACTGGAGACCCAAAGCAGCTTAAATCATTCTCCTCTCCTTTGTTTTATCCAGTGAGGCAGGCTAGACAACCAGTTTGGCATAGTGGTTAAGTGCGAGGGCTCTAATCTGGGAGAACCGGGTTTGATTCCCCACTCTTCCGCATACAGCTGCTGGTGTGACCTTGGGTTAGCCATAGTTCTCTCAAAGCTGTTCTCTCAAGAGCCATTCTCGAAAGAGCTCTCTTAGCCCCACCTACCTCACAGGGTGTCTGTTGTGGGGAGGGAAAGAGAGCTTGTAAACCACCCTGAGACTCCGAGTGAAGGGCACAGTATAAATCCAAGCCCTTCCTCCTCCTCCATCTGAGAAGTGGGTGATTGACCCAAGGCCATGCAGCAAGCTTCCATGGAAGGACAAGAATTTGAACCCTCTCCTCCAAAACAAGAACAAGCTTTGGGAAGCATGCTTTTGGTCAAGGAGGGCAACATGAGCCCTGGGCACCTCCTCTGACAGAACTGCAGCTCAGGAAGGGAAACAAGCACCAGCCCTGGCATCTCCAGATCAAGATTATCTGATGTTAGGAAACACCCCTCTCTGCTAGAGACCCTGGAGAACTGCTGCCAGGGATCTGACTCGGAATAAGGCAACAATTAGAGAGCCACTGCCACATAGGGGCATTGCAACCCTTGATGGTCCAGGGATCTGAGTATCAGGGCAGGGCCGCTTGTGCAATTAAACCTAGTGAAGCCACTCTGCCTGTTGCACGGAAGCTATACTTCTGTGCCCCCCACCCCCCCAATTCTTTACCCACCCTCCCTGCTGTCCTCAGACTGACACTTCCCTCGGCTCCTGCCGCTTGAGGCTTTAGAACGGGTCAAGGAGGGGGGCAGACCATTTGGCAAGACTCTGGCCTTGCGGGCTGCCTTTTCCAGCCTCCCAGGAGCTCCTTGGGGAGCCAGAGGCGCCTGCTGCTCGTGAGAGCGGTTGGCCGGGGCAGACAGACTCGCAAGGGGGGCACTTCCACCCCCTCGGGCGGAGCTGAGACCCAGCCTCGGTGCCAAGTGAGCTACACTTGGCCTCCCCTGACCAAGACAGAGGGAGGGCTATCTCGACGGCCCAACGAGCAGGATTGAGCGGAATGCCTGGACTCTCCGATTGGGAAGATGTAATAAGCTTTACCAAGCATGGCAGCAGAACTCCCCCCCCACTTCCACTGTCGAATCACAGCCGACGTATGGCAACCCTGGGAGGTTTTCAAGGCAAGAGAGAGAGGTAGTTTGTGATTGCCTGCTTCACTGACCTTGGGCTTTCTTGGTAGTCTTTCATCCAAGCTCAAACCAGGGCTGACCCTGCTTAGCTTCTGAGATCTGATGAGATCAGGCCCACTCGGGCCATCCAAGTCAGTGTTAGCAGGACTCTAGGTATTGGGAACACCTGAAAATATCACTTGGGTTCAAGGCTGGCCCTGCCACCAGGCAAACTAGGCGATGGCCTAGGGTGCCAGCCTTCTGGGAGCACCAAATTGCGTGTCCCCCATGTGACTCAGTGATGTTATTAGTGTGTGTGTGGGGCAAACGTCAGCCTTGCCCAGGGTGCCAGACAGTCTAGGGCTGGCCCTGCTTGGGTTGTTGCTCGCTTTTGCAAAAAATGGAAAGCGATGCTGTGGATTCTTGCCAAGCCACAGAACTGGTAGGCAGAGGAGATCCAACCAGCCCTGCTGTGGCCAGCATGTGGGCATATGGGGCCACATCAAACGGCATTCAGAATCCCCTGGGTAACAGAACGTGTGTGTAAAGTATCATCAGGTTGCAGACAACTTATGGTTAGCCCCAGGGCTTTTTTTTTGAGCAGGAACGCAGTTCCGACTGGCTTGGTGTCAGGGGAGTGGCCTAATATGCAAATGAGTTCCTGCTAGGCTTTTTCTACCAAAAAATCTGGCTAGCCCATAAGGTTTTTCCAGGCAAGTGATTAAGCTGAGGTGTTAAGAGAAACGGTTTCTCGTTCAAGTACCAACTGTTCTTAACTTCCAGTCTCTGATGAGATCAGGTTATTACCATTCCACATGTGATGGAACTTACCCATCAAAAATACATCATCACTGAATTGTCCTTAGTAAGCCACTTTCTAGGGCACACATCGTCAGTGTAACATCCTATATTCACACTGGTGTGAGATCATATGCTCAGTTCTTAGTTGTTTAATATTTGTCTTTTTCTAAGTAGGACAGCTTGTTTATACATCAAGATTGATGTTTAGTTGTTTGAAGTGGTTTAGTGACAACATATTTGCTGTGTATTTCCTTTCTCCCACATCCCTATTTATTAAACTGTCGTTATTAGCATTATGAATATTAATAACTAGTTTGTGTAACAATGAGTTGAGTTATAACTAATTTACTGAAGATTGTTTTTTCTCTTACATAACCAATGCAATTTCAGTATGTTAATCTGTGGATAAATTTCACATTAACACTAGATCAACATTGCATTAATTTTTATTGTAAATGTTGCATGCCTCAAATTTTCACACTCAATATCCTATTAATATTAATTGCAGCCTCTTTTTTCTTCAGCAATTAAAAAACTAAAGATCTTCTAAGCCTGTGGCCTTCAGCCTTTCCAGATCTGGCACCCGGCTTTAACACACAGGTGGATAACTGAGCAGCAAGTGTGTAACAAAAATTATGGACCATCAAAGTTACAAAACAGGAAGAGGAGGAGCCAAAGCTGTGACATCACTGTTGGGGAGGAGGGCATGCACAGAGTGTTGGAGGGCTGACAGGAAGCAGCAGCTCAAGCTAAGGGAAGAGACAGACAGTACGAGAGAGCTTTTGAGTGGGACAAGTGTCCCTGAACTTGCTTCTGCTGCAAAGAATCTCTTCCACCACTGCATGACCCTGCCATTCACTGGTCCTCTCCATGTATGTGTGAAGTGTTGCAAGAGGCAAGATGTCCTAGCTCTCTATGCACCAGCAGCAGGCCCTTCTAGAAAGCAGTCCCCCCTCAAGGCAGCTCTACAGGAGCTCGCAACCCAGCAGAAGGGATTCCATGACCCGCTTGAAGGTCCCAAGCCATAGGGTTATCTTATTCTTCATTTACTTTCTAGTAACATTGGATTATAGTGTTAGAAAACAATGCAAACAGAACAGCATGAGATATGAAATGGAAAAACTGGATTGATTACAGAAATCAGGAAGCAATGCAGCAGAAATGAGAACTGCAAACAATAAACAATGCAGCAAAAACAAGAACTGCAAACATAACTTGCAGTGCCTTTGTCCCTTTGCAAAAACTGCTGCCCTGATCCAATACAAATCAGTCCCTGCCTCAACTCCTGAGCAATGATTTATGGGGTTGCCAGCTCCAGATTAGGAAATAGCTGGAAATTTGGGGGGGGGGGGAGAGAGTGGACCCTATGGAGGGTAGGGTTTGGGAAGCGGAAGAACCTCAAGGTGATATAATGCCATAGAGTCTATCCTTCAAAGCAGCCATTTTCTCCAGGGGAGAGCAGTCATAGCAGCAGGATATCTCCAGATCCCACCGGGAGGATGGCAACCTTAACAATGAAAATAATTCATTGCATACATGCACATGTCCAGTTTGGATGCTACTGTAGCATGTGCAACGATGGCCGGTGCCCCACTAATGTGGGGTAGCCAAACCACTGCCTTGCAAGAGTGCCCCTTCCCCTCCACCTGTGCTCTGATGCTGTGTAAAATAAACCAAACACGAGACACACCAGAAGTCTTATGAGTGCCTGCATCCAAAGGAAACCAAAACCTAGCAGGGAGGCCCATGAAATGTCTCATGGCTCAGGGAAATGGGAGCATGTGATGGTTTTTGATGGCTGGCATGCAAAATGGTATTTGGAGTCTGACCTTGTTTGCCTCTGGGACTCCATTACTAGATGTCTGCCAGAACCACTGAGAAATGGCAACAGCCTAAAGTAGGAGCATTCCAAGATGACAGACCAGTCCCTCTTCTAACCTTCAGCAGGGAAACTCAGCAAATTTCAAATGCATGGAAATGTCAGTTCCATTCACAGCGGCAACAGCTTTTCTAGTCTTTGCCTCCTCCCCGGTCAGGCAACTTCTGGAAAGAATTTGTCTACATGCTGCAATTATTAGCGGATGAGTATGATTGGCTTTTGACTTCAAAAGTTAAAAAAAGAGAGGGTGGAAGGGGAGGGGATACTGGAAGTTGCCAACCAGGCCCACAGGAGTTGCTCCTTTCCCAAAAAAACATTTCTGAGAAGGGAGAATAACAGTCAGAGAAGATGCTGCAGAGTCTTGTTAAATATACACAGAACAAGCTTTCCCCACTACATCTGCTGATTGAGGAAAGGGTGGGTAAAAGTGAGAGAGGTGGTAGAAGCTCCCAGGAATTTGCCACTCTGGAGATCAGGATCCAGTACCACTCTGCAGGCTGTATTCAAGGAACAACCAAAAATGGGATTGCCCAAATGAATACTGTACAAAGACTTGCAATCTACAGAAGCAATCTGCTGAGAGCTTTCTGGGTGCCCAAAGCACTTCATGTGCCATGCTAGGGTGAGTTCTGATGCTCCAGGATGCTGAAGCTAGGTAGCACTGCGGTTAGTCAGTAGTTAGATAAGAGGAATACCACCTGGGAATTTTTGACAGACGCATCTTGAGTTTGAAGGAAGAAGGCCAGGATACGGATCTTGCAGTAAGAATTAGATTGCGGTTACCTTTGCTGCAATCCCATAAACTAGGTCAGGAATGTATTGTTTTATGGATACTGCGGGCAGCCAAAAAGACAAACAAGTGGATTCTAGATCAGCTCAAGCCTGAACTCTCCCTAGAAGCCAATATGACTCAATTGAGGCTACTGTATGAACATATATGAACATATGAAGCTGCCTTATACTGAATCAGACCCTTGGTCCATCAAAGTCAGTATTGTCTTCTCAGACTGGCAGCGGCTCTCCAGGGTCTCAAGCTGAGGTTTTTCTGTACTTTGCTCACATGATGAAACGAACACCAGAGCCTCTGGAAAAGACAGTAATGCTAGGAAAAGTTGAAGGCAGCAGGAAAAGAGGAGGACCCAACAGGAGACAGATTGACTCTATAAAGCCATGGCCCTCAGCTTGCAAGACCCAAGAAAGACTGTCAAAGGCAGGATATTTTGGAGGCCATTCATTAATCATCATATGGCATTGTGTGTAGAATAGCCAGGAGAGCCAAAAATTGTCAGGCAGCCACAAGTTCTAACTCTTAGAATTATGCTAGTGGCGAGAGCGAGGCTTGTCTTTTTAAGAGGCTGAGAGGGCTCTGAAAGAACTGTGAATGGCCCAAGGTCACCCAAGCTAGCATCAAATGGAAGACTGGGGAATCGAACTTGATTCTCCAGATGAGAATCCGCCGCTCTTAACCATTACATCAAACTGGCTCTTGGAAGTATCCTGATGGCACTTTTAAAAAATTATAATGTATTGTTAGCCCCACACAACAGCTTAGGTGGTGTGTGCTGAGGAGTAGGCATGATGTGATAGAAAACTGTTCCATCGTGAACACACCTGGGGAATCCTTGGGCTTGTGTGTGATGACATAATTAAACATTACCAGTTCCGCAGCATACAACTGCTTGTCACACACTACATGCACCACACACTCCGGCTTCTGCTGTTCCTATACAATTAAGATTCCACACTCTGGTTTATAGGGATGAGGAATGGCATCATGCAGTATAGCTCGATCTTGTCAGATCTTCCAAGATAAGCTGGAACAATACTTGGATGGGAGACCACCCAGGAACACTTTGCGGAGGAAAACAACAGCAAACCACTTCTGTTTAATCATTTGCCTTGAAAGCCCTATGGGGTTGCCATAAGTTGACTATGACTTGATGACACATCACACACACACACACACATACACAAACACTCTGGTTTATAATGAAAAAGGCAAACCAGAGTTTATGGCTCAATGCAATGATAAACACTGGCCTGCCGCAAAAGCAAATGCCCCAGAATTATCCACATATGAGAGGCATGCGGGGAAAGAAGAGCATGAGTCTAACAATGCCCCATGCTGAGTCATAAGGCCATTTCATGCCTTGGAGACTGCAGCTTGCCTCTTACATTTGTGGTCAAGAAGACTGCCAAAAGACATTTCTGGCCCCAAAGTAACAATTCCCTCGGGACCTGTCTCACCATACCCAGACCTATAGGCACCGTGTCTATAGCGCATGGCAAGTTTACATTCCAGATTTACAATGTGTGCCACTCATCATCGCCAGCATCACTTAATAATTATGCCAAATAAATAATAACAATAGCAGCTGCTGAGAACAGGGCTGGCTTTAGCCAGCAGGCAGGTCAAGCGGAGAGTGATGGGTTACTCAAGTCAAATTGGAAACTGACAAACATGTGTTAATGCCAACATTTCTATTTCTGTGCTTGTGTCCACATTCTGCATCTAAATCCTGCCCCTAACCTCAAGCTGCCTTTTACTGATGCCTCCCGGGTGCAGGAAACACTAGCACCTCTTCCTAAGGAAGTACAAATCCCATGCATGTCCCCTCCACAGCCAATATGTAGCAGAAAGTTTTCTGGGGCACAGTCCCACTTAAGGAAATCACCGGAGGCCCTGTCCAGGAAGATCTGCCAACCCCCTGGGGGCACTTGGAGATCGCCTGTTATTGATCTGCAGACAACCAAGATCAGTTCCGATCAGGGACTTGCAACGTGGCTCTCTCATAGGTTCCAACAGGCTCTGGACAACATCTAGCTTTGGAGGCCTCCTAGCCACAATAAAAGTTTAAAATTGGCACCGGTGAAACAGGTGAAAACAAAGTAAGGCACCATCACCTCCTGGACCTGACACTCTAAATAACACACTGGCTATCTATCTGGCCCTCACACTGAAAACCTGGGTGATGGCACACTTCCAGCTTGTGCCCTTGGTGTAAGTGTTTGGGAGAGGGACTGAGCTACTTTGCTCACTGCTTTCTCTTTAGCAGGGCCAATAGCCACAGTCGAAGGACAAGGAAATGGTATTTAGGAAATATCACAACTGAAAGGGTTAAAGAATTGCAGCTCTATACTAATCCTGCAACTCTGATCAAAATTGGAGTCAGAACGTCAAGACGCACAATCACCTACCAGGGCTGGTAACTTATTTGCATTGCTTCTGATTCTGTAACCCTGCTCCAGTAAAAGAACTAGAGCTCTTGCAACTTGTCGAGTTAAGCCGTAAATTTTCACTTGTTCAACAACAAAGAGGGTGGAGTAAAGCCTTGTGCAGAGACTGTTGTGGGAAAGGATATCAGGTATGCCTCATGTGAACAGTCATTGTCAGGTAGTGGTAGTGCAGCATGCATGTGTTGTCATGGAGTGTGCATACATTCATGCTAACCTGCTGTGGCATGTAAATTAGGCTGCACATGAGATCACCTGCTTTAAGACCCTTAGTCTGTAGCTGTGCCAACAAAGAAGAACAGAACAGCTTGTATTAATACCTTTATACCCGAGGTGGCCAAACTTGCTTAATGTTAAGAGCTACATCAGATGTTTGAGAGTCGCAAGGCAGGAAGGAAAGCAAATAGACAG
This sequence comes from Heteronotia binoei, assembly GCF_032191835.1. NCBI lineage: Eukaryota > Metazoa > Chordata > Lepidosauria > Squamata > Gekkonidae > Heteronotia > Heteronotia binoei. The sequence continues at coordinate 24,534,023 of NC_083240.1, forward strand.
AGGAAGGGAGAGGTGGAAAGAAAGCAACTTTAACTTTAATTGCATTCTCCAAGCCTCTGGAGTTTCATGAGCCACACAATATGTGTGAAAGAGCCACATGTGGCTCCCGAGCCGCAGTTTGGCCACCCCTGCTTTATTCAGTTCTAAATGACGCTGCAATGTTAACATCACAAAATTACCCAGCTTCTGAAAAATCTATACCATTTGTTTCAGCCATAAACCCAAACAAATTCTCATCTCGCCCCAATGACAACCCTGACTGGTAGAAGCTCTCTGGGACCTCAAGCAGCAAATGATCGTTCCCAACTAGCTCCTATTTGGCATCCTTTATGTGGAGATGCCAAAGGCTGAACCCAGAATGGGCAAAACGCATGCTCTGCCACTTTAGGACTGGTTGCCCCGGCCATCTTTTGGAGAAAGGGAGGGCAAACCACACAGCCTTGAACTGGGTTAAAGGTCACTCCCTCTCCCGGAAATTGTAGGAATTCAGAAGTGGCTTCTAGAAATTATTTTAATGAAATTTCCAGTTAAAAAAAAATTGTTAATTAAAACCTGTAACAGACCACAAGAGGAAAACAAACAGCAATAGAAATTTAAAGCAGCTTGAAATAATCCCCATGATTAAAAATACACCAAATGTGACATTTATTAGATGTTACTGCAGAATATGAGCTCACGGGAATGTATGTGATTCTCCCCTTCAGCATTTTCCGCTCACAACAATCTTGCGAGGTGGGCTGGGGTGAAACATAGCAATTGACCCAGGGTCACAGAGTGAGATTCATGGCTGAGTGAGTATTTGAATCCAGGTCTCCACTTGTACCACTATACCACACTGGCAATCCTCACTCTGTTTTCCACATTCTGGTATTCAGTGCTGTAAACTTCTGTTTTGCAACCAGAAATTCAAGGCAGGACTATCTTGGGTCTCTCTAATCATTTTTATCCCACCCTTCCTTGAAGACGTTGAGAGCCACATTCCCCCCAGCCCACTTTATCCCCACAACAACCCAGTGAGGTAGGTCAGACTGGCCCAAGAGCACTCAGTGAACTGCTTGGCAGATCAGGGATTTGAACCCAAGTCACTCAGATCCCAGTCCAACATTCTGCACCCTAGTCCAACCACTGTAGCTCACTGGCTCACAGCTCATCCGGGTGGAAAATGTCTGCAATACCCAGAACACATGAAATGGCCTTACACTAAAATCACACCCTTGGTCCATCAGGGTCAGTACTGTATACTCAGGCAGTGACTCTCCAGTATTTCAAGTGGAAGTCTTTCACATCACCTATACCTGATCCTTTTTTAGCTGGAGATTCCAGGGATTGAACCTTGGACCTTCAGCATGCAGGTGCTTATCATGGGGCAGCAGCTCCTCCCATTGGAAATATTTGAGGAAAGTTTCACAAGCCAAACATAGTTTACTCGCAGGGGTGTCAAACATGCAGCCCAGGGGCCGAATCAGGCCCCCAGAGGGCCCCTATCAGGCCCTCGAGCAACTGGCTGTCATCTGCTTCCTTCTCCCTCTCTCTTGCTTCCTTCTGCATAACAGCTTGCTTTGCAAGGCTTGCTCAATCGCACAGCAGAGCTATTGAGCCTAGTCTCTCTTCCTTCTATTGGCTGAGGCTCCTCCTCTTCCTGGGGAAGAAAGGAAAGACCCAGAGCTTCCTTTGCCCAGTTCCCTTGATCCCATGGGAGAAATACAAGACCAATAAATGCTAATGTTTTAAGCACGTTTTTTTTTAAAAATGTGTTTTTGTGTGTCCTTTATAAAGTTTATATCTCTGCTCCCTAATCTTAATTAGGTATACACATGGCCTGGCTTGACATGGCCTGGACCAACAAGGCCTCATTTATATTGGATCCGGCCCTCATAACAAATGAGGTTGACCCCCCTAGCTTACTGGTTTAGATCCTGAAAGCACTCCTGTGCCTTTAAAAGGTGAGCCTAGAAGGGAAAAGCTACAGAATCTCTCCTTAAAGGCAAAGAAGCCCTTGTGTTGTCTAGGGCAGGCGTAAAGACCCAGTGATGCTAACAAGATGAAAAATCACAAGGCGAGATGGTGAGGAACACAACATTTCTTCATTTAATGCATACTGGTATTTTGATTTACAAGCTGTAAATGGCAGTGCTGGATCCTTGAAAAACAATCCTGGGTTATGATGAACTCAAATGCCAAATATTTTGGCTCCAGAAAAGTTGTTTGGGACAAACATTTTTAGGACTTCGGTGCCAGTATCGGGGCCAACAAAATGTCATTTGCCTTTTTTCTGGCATGAATGCAATTGCAGCTTCCAAGGACCTCCTCACAGACTGGTGATTATGGGATGGAGGAGAAGTCTCAAGCCCCTGGGCCACTTCAGCTATCTCTCACGCACGCACATATGCACACCCCCAACAGTGTCTGGAGTTTCCTCACATTAGCAAACCTGCTTCCCCAAAGTTCACAGGAACAAACCTAGACTTCTGTTTTGCTTATTGGTCTACTTTACAGGGCTGCTGTACAGATGACAAAATAAGGATATGTGGTAAATATGATGAATCCTCAAAAGTGTTATGTACACACTATTATTATTTTCAAAGAGCAGCTGTGTTAAGTACAGTAGCAACTTAGAGACCAACTAGCTATTTTTATTGTTTTGGTGTGCACATCAAGGGCTTTTTTTGTAGAAAAAACCTAGTGGGCACTCATTTGCATATTAGGCCACACACCCCTGACATCACAGTTGTTTCACACAGGGCTTTTTTGTAGAAAAATCCCATCAGGCACTCATTTGCATATTAGGCAATACGCAATTGTCTCTGACACCAATTCAGCCAGAACTGTGTTCCTGTGAGTTCCTGCTCAAAAAAAGTCCTGTGCATACCCCCAACAACTGATCCAGACAGGCTGCCATCAGTGTTCCCTCTAAGCTGAGTTAGTGTGAGCTAGCTCATAGATTTTTAGCCTCCAGCCCATACATTTTTGTCTTAGCTCAGAAGAAAAGGCCCCAGAGCACAATAATTTATGCGGTAGCTCTCAACTTTAATGCCAATAGCTCTCAACTTTAATGCCAGTAGTTCACAACTTTAATAGCAGTAGCTCACAAAGTAGAATTTTTGCTCACAAGACTCTGCAGCTTAGAGGGAACACTGGCTGCCATCTTTTTTCCATTGGCTACGCTCCTGCACTTAACAGAACATGGCATCTATAAAATTAGCCAGTGAAACATTTCCAACATCAGCAGCATGAGAACCTTTGGCTCTTTGATTCCCACACGCCAGGCTGCTCTGAGAGGCACAGAAGCCTACAAAGATGGTAACTGTAGCGACTTGCAGCAGGATATGATTGATTCTCTGATCTGCACAGAACGCTCAGACTTGGGCTTGTCTCTTATCCAGTCACGTGTATGATCATGATCAGAACAGGGTCACCTGTATAGACCAAAGATCTGCCCCAGGGTGCAAAAAGATCTGCTCTTGAACTAGGAACACAGTGTATGCTTGCTTGCCATTCCCAGGAAATTTATGGCCCACAGACAGAATAGGGCATGCAAAAACAAAGGGCTAGTTGCTGCTTTATGCTCTTCTGCTTTTCTCTCTTTCCCACCCAATTTTTTCATGTTGAAAAAAAAAGTGAAACCAAGAAAGGAAAGCTTCAGGCCCTAATCTCACACTGTATTTTAGGATTTGGTTTTTAAATGCAGGGGGCAAGGTACATAAACGCTGCCCTGCTTTCTTCCCTGGGAGGCAGATCCCCGCCGAATCCAGTGTTTTGTGAGGGGCTTCTGATGGCGCCAGATCCCAAGCCTTGCCTGAGGGAAGAGTCTCAGAGAGCGAGACCCCAGTCAGAGTTTTGCAACATCCTGATTCAAGGGATGCAGAGGGGAGTGGGGAGGGGGAGAGCTGGATTCTGGTGAATATCTACGACCTTGACAGTCCAGACTCCATGGCTGCAAAAAGCAGAGGATTTATTAATCAACTGCTCTGCAAGCTCATCCATTCTGCTTTAGAGTTGCCAAAGTATCAGTTGAGAAGCTTTGATCTCTCATAGGTGTGTGGGGGGTGAGACTGCGACATTTGCCCCCTTCTGCACCCCCCTTTCTTAGAAATCCTGCAAGTTGTTAATCTCAAGGCAGGGCCAGGCCCCAGTCCTGGATCAGCCTTTATTCAATAGTTTATGCCGCATTAATACTCCCCACAAAAGCATATCCACTGCCCTGTGGCCTTCTTTGTTCCAAGTTCTCAAGAAACCTCCCCAAGGAGGAAAGGCTGAAGCATTTGGGGCTTTTTAGCTTCCAAAAACCACCAGGGGTGGAATTCTAGCAGGAGCTCCTTTGCATACTAGGCCACATCCCCCTGATGTAGCCAATCCTCCAAGAGCTTACAAGGCTCTTTTTTGTAAGCTCTTAGAGGACTGGCTACATCGGTGTGTGTGGCCTAATATGCAAAGGAGCTCCTGCTAGAATTCCACCCCTGATGACCATAGAGGGAAGGCATGACGGAAGTTGCATGTTTTGGGAGGCACTCATGCTCTCCTTCTCTCCCACCTACCAGCATAACTCCCACCTGCTTGCATGTCTGTCCCTTCTCTGTGAGCCCTTCCACTGCCCGTGGCCACAGCCACCTGTAGCCCTTTCCCCAGTGGCACCAGGCAGTACAGGTGGCAAAGAGCACAGATGGCGCAGTACTAGCAAGTGAGTGGGTGCCAGCAGGAGCAGGCCCTGCCAGAAACCCTGGGCCCAGCATCTGCCCCACCTGGTGGTATGCTGATGCTGGAGTGGAGATGGGGGGATGTCTCTCCCTCTCTGACAGTACTTTAGGAGCAATGAAATTAGAAGAAGAAGATAGAAGAAGATATTGGATTTATATCCCGCCCTCCACTCCGAAGAGTCTCAGAGCGGCTCACAATCTCCTTTACCTTCCTCCCCCACAACAAACACCCTGTGAGGTGGGTGGGGCTGGAGAGGGCTCTCACAGCAGCTGCCCTTTCAAGGACAACTTCTGCCAGAGCTATGGCTGACCCAAGGCCATTCCAGCAGGTGCAAGTGGAGGAGTGGGGAATCAAACCCGGTTCTCCCAGATAAGAGTCCGCACACTTAACCACTACACCAAACTGGCTCTCTAGTGGAATTGGGTTAGGCAGAAAATAAGTTCTCCTTCATACAATTGCATCCTTGGCTTGTAGAACTCATGGCCACAAGATATAATGATGGGGGGCTCTAGCCTAGATGCCTGAAGAGGGTCCACAAAGTAATGGAGGATGGATTCATCAATGGTTGTTAAGTATGATAGCTAAATGGAACTTCAATGTCCTGAGGCTTTTTCTAGCAGTCTGAATGTCAGTTGCTAGGGGGGACTGCATCTGCATGTGTCCAACTATGGGCTAGGGAATTCCTGGACATTTTGGGGAAGAGCCAGGACACAGTGGGGTTTGAAGAGGAGTGGGATCTTGGTGGAGTATAATGCCATAGAGTCCACCCTCCAAAACAGTCATTTTTCCAGGGGAACTTATCTTGGCAGTAATTGCAATGCCAGGAGATCTCCAGGCCCCACCTGGAGATTGGTAACCTTATTTAAACCACTTTCCAGTGACATCTGGTTGGCTGCTGTGGAGAACAGGATGCTGGACTAGTTGGACTTTTGATCTGATCCTGCAGGGCTCTTTTGTCTTCTTTATTCCACTACCCCACAAGGACTCCCAGAGGCTAGAAGGCAAGAAAACCCTTCTCTTTCTGCTTTCGCTACTGGGGGGGGGGGTCATACAAGGATCTCCCTCACAATGGGGCAATAACTACTGAAAGAGTCCATCTCTTTTACAGGCAGCCTGAAGGCCCCTTTCCCATTCATGGTTCAGCAGCCAGCTGTTTTGCAGAAGGAAGAAGTCTTCATGCTGCAATGAATGTCCATGAACTCTTATACATATGCTTTCAGGAGTGCAAAAGGTCAGAGATCCTTGATCCTTATGCCAATATGAAGATCCAGGCACCACTGACCACTATGTGAGCAGACTTGTCGTTGCAAACTCCCGTATGTTCCTTCCACACCAACCCATGAGCTCAGCTCAAAAAACCCCTAGTGAGTGTTCTTCCGCTTACCTGAATGACATCTATAAGGGCCCCAGAGGTAAGGCTGCCAACAGGCCTGAAGAAAAAGGCCCTATCCTTCTAATAGAGGCTTAATGTATAGAAATGTCAAGATGGGTAGCCGTCTTAGTCTGTCTGTAGCGGCAGAAAAGAGCAAGAGTCCAGTAACACCTTAAGGACTAACAAGGTTTGTGGCAGGTGATGAACTTTTGAAAACTCATGCCCTGCCACAAACTTTGTTAGTCTTTAAGGTGCTACTGGACTTTGACTCTTTCTGCTGTACAGAAATGGGGGGATTCAAGTCCAGCAGAACTTTACAAACCAACAAGACTGAAGCGGGGGGAGTGATGAGAATTTCAGAAACTTCCTTTGTCAGATACATTATGGTCATGGGCAACTGAGCCTCATATGACATAGCGGTGATAACATCTCATAAAGCCAGTATTAAATGGACAGGATTTTTCCCCCCTGTTGGACATTTGGCAACCCTACCTTGAGCATGGCCTTCACCACAGTGGCCCCTGTGCTTTGATGTCCCTCTCCAGGGAGGTCTGCTGGCTAGCTCTCCATCAACCAGCTGTTTTGTTGAGAGGACAGGAAAGAAATCTTGCTTAAATAAATAAACTAATGTGGCAGGCCAATGTACTGAAACAGCTACACTTTGTTTATAATATCTGGAAATGTGTCCATTGCTTGCAGAAAACTACAGGACCAGGCTTGGGTACTGACTAAATTTTTTGAACTTGGGTGATCATATGGCTGGGTTAGTCTTTGTTACGGGTATTTCATTGTAGACAGTTTCCCTCCTTGTGTCTTTTCACTGATTGCACTTCAAAGCATTTTTACATTGCTGCTTTAGGTGCAGCTTTACAGAAAACCTAACTACAGGGCATTTCTATTCCATTCTTCCTCCAAGAAGCTCAGGCATATGGCGCTCTCCCCTCCTTCATTTTACCCTCACAACAACCTTGCAAGGTAGATGAGGCTAAGAGAGTGTGACTGGCCCATTCTTTCAGGGTAGAATAAAGATTTGAACCCAGCTCTCCCAGATTCTGATCCAAACTGCTACATCACATTGGTTTTCTGCAAGCAATGGACACATTTCCAGATATTATAAACAAAGTGTAGCTGTTTCAGTACATTGGCCTGCCGCATTAGTTTATTTATTTAAGCAAGATTTCTTTCCTGTCCTCTCAACAAGGGCAGCTACCAACTGCTGGGAGAAGGGTCAGTCCCAGTCAGCACAGGGTGTCAGAAATTCAAGCAGCAACCGCAGATTCTGGAAACTCTCTAGGGGGCAGCACAATCACAAAACTCGGGGGGGGGGGGAGGAACTTTTCCCAACTGTAGCCCCATCTCACCTCTGTATTAGTTTCTGGAACAGATAAAAGTAGTTGTGTTAGACCAGGGGTGGCCAAATTGTGGCATGGGAGCCACATGTGGCTCTTTCACACACATTGTGTGGCTCTCAAAGCCCCCACTACCCTGTCAGCTGGCTTGGAGAAGGTATTTGTCTCTTTAAATCACTTATCCAAGTCAAGCCAGCAAGCAGCTTGGAGAATGCATGTAAAGTTAAAGTTGCTTTCTTTCCACTTCTCTCTCCCCCCATCTATTTGCCTTCCTTTCTGTCTTGTGGCTCCTCAAACATCTGATGTTCATGTCTTGTGGCTCTCAGACATTTGATGTTTATTCTCTGCGGCTCTTACATTAAGCAAGTGTGACCACCCCTGTGTTAACACTCTGGGTTAACACTTGAATGGGAGACGACCAAGGAAGCCCTGGGTTACTACCTGAATGTCTCTTGCTTTAAAAACCCGTAAGAGGTCACTCAAGGTCCTTGTGGCTTGACATTGCTTTCCACCACCAAGAGTCATTGTATCCTAGAAAACAGAACATAGTCTCCTACACCCCTAAATGCCTGGAAGGCAGAGGATATGCAAACGTTGCACCCAGAGTAATTTCATAAGTTTAAGCCAAGCCTATGTGCAGGAAAGTGGTCAGAAGTGACCTGGACTCATTATAAGAACAGAAGAGAAGCCATGTTGGATCAGGCCTATGGCCCATCCAGTCCAACACTCTGTGTCACACAGTGGCCAAAAAAACCCCAAGTGCCATCAGGAGGTCCACCAGTGGGGCCAGGACACTAGAAGCCCTCCCACTGTAGCCCCCAAGCACCAAGAGTACAGAGCATCGCTGCCCCAGACAGAGAGTTCCAACAATACACTGTGGCTAATAGCCACTGATGGACCTCTGCTCCATATGTGTATCCAATCCCCTCTTGAAGCTGTCTATGCTTGTATACCAGTGATCTGCATTGTAAGATTATTTCTCAAGATTACAAAAACTAATGAAGACACAGATTGATTGGACTGAAGAACAAGCCAGGCATAATGCATAAAAACTAAGCAATCAAAGCCAAAGGCTGAGCGTGAAAGGAGGGTGGGTCTTGGGCAGGTAACCTACAATGCTGTTCCTTCGTTACTGCATCTCATGTTCCAGGGTTGGCCCTGAACACTGTTTGAGGGACTCTGCCTAGATTGGAATCCAGCGCAACCTTCTCCCCCACCCCCGCTTCCCCACACTAGCTTGCCAATGTTCTGCGGGGTTGACGATGGATCTCTGCTCTAATCGAGTTGGCAAATACGGCTGGAACAGAAAAAGGCATCTTTCGTGCAGCCACATTCTTGAGTACAAAGCTAAGAACAGCGGGGTCAGAAGTTGGAAGTTCCACTGAGTGTCACCTGCCTGTTTTCTTCCCATGAGAACCTCGTGCCTCCCACCTCCCCGCACACAATGGCATTTGGAACAGCTGAGCTAATCGCCTTAGAGGGTGAGACATAGCAGGCTGCCAATATTTAGTTGGCCTTAGATTGGGGAGGAGACTACCTTTTGGAAGCCAGGGGACTGCCTGTCTCCATTAGGCACAGCTAAATTCACTGACCAGGCTTGGAATAATCATGTTTAAAAGAGTGGCAGGTGGAATGACAAAGATACTGTTTCCTCTGGTGTACACACTCATTTAGTTGGTCTGGTGCCTTCTGGCACCTACTGTTCTGGGTTAAACAGGTTTGGCAGGCTTTTGATGTGCTACAAGAACCTGCCAAACCTATTTGCCAACAATGAGACAGAGTTAAAACAACAACAGTGAGCACACTCATGCTCATTTTAAAAAGATGGCTCTACAATCCCATCTTCCACATTCGTCTCCAGCCAAGGAAAGCCAAAAACAACCCTGGATCATAAATTATATTGAATGTCTTTGCATCAACTGGCTTATTATTGTGCATGATTTCTGATACCCACAAGGGAAGGGCAGCTCAGGAAAATGACTTAACGGCTTATGAGAAGGTCTGCCAAGTCCCAACAGCTTACAACAACAAACCAAGCTAATGCGCCACGAGGAATGGAACATAATATCTTTATGGAATCTGGGAGCCCAGACTCTCAGCTCCTCAAATGCAGCCCCCACCTCTAACCCTTTTCTGGTTCCAGAACAAGAGCAAACCTGTGGCAGCAGGGATTCTAATCTTATCTTGCAGGACTCTTGTTTAACAAGAGAGGTTTTTCAGGAACATGGCACAGAACACAGAGCACCCGATAACATGGAAGGTCCCATCAGTATCCTCACTGGCAGCTGTTCATGTCTTTGGGTACTAATTCCTTTAGAAGCATCTGGGTTGCAAGGAGACCAGTGAGCTCCTTGCCACTTGATTTATAAAAGCATAAACTGGAGAGAAGGAAGGACTGAGGAGAAATCTTCGGCTTCCCTTTTGCACCTCTTTGATCCGTCTGTCCATCATCCCATGCCCAAAAGCAACCAGTCAGATGCCTACAGAAAGATCACAACCAGTGTTCCTCCTAAGCTGAGTTAGTGTAAACTATCTCACAGTTTTTTAGCCTCTGGCTCACACATTTTTGTCTCAGCTCAGGGAGAAATGGCCCCAGAGCAAGCTAATTTATGCAATAGCCAAATCCCTCGCTCACAACTTCAATTCCAGTAGCTCACAAAGTAGATTTTTTGCTCACAAGACTCCACAGCTTTCACAACCAATGGTAAAGGTCCCTGTTGTCTTTCCCAGTTATCTGGCACTCTTTCCCCCCAGACATAGCTAACGTCTGCCATTGGACCAGCCCTCCATAAATTTGTGACAACAATTTAAGCCAATGGGCATCATCACATCTGGTGGCATTGAATTCCACAAGGCACTGTGGGAGAAATTACTTCTGTTCACTTTTCCTGAATCTCCTGCCCACCAGTTTCCAAGGGTGAGAAAGTTCTAGTATTAACTGACATGCAGAAAAAGTCCCCTGTATTCACCTTCTCCACACAACACATAATTTTAGCAAACCTCATTCACATCTTCCTCTTAGTCATCCTTTATCTAAACTTGAAAGTCTCAGATTCCTCAGCCTTTCCTGACAGGAAAGGAGTGCCGATGCCTTAATCATTTCATTTTTTTCTACACCTTTTCCAGCACTTACAATGTCCTCTTTTGCGTTAGGGCAGCCAGAATGGTCCACAATATTCTGAATGCAGATTTATATAAAGGCATTATGAAACCGGCTGTTCTATTCTGAACCCCTTCCCTAACAAACCCTATCGTCAATTTTTCCTTTCTTTTCAATACCTGAAAATAAAACTCTTTGGTTTTATAATAAAAACTCATGCAGTTAATACTCAGCAACCAGATTCTGGGCATTCAACAGAGATTGGAAGGCTTTAAAAATGCATTCTGGGATGCACAGAGGAACGATTTCCCCCCCAATGTAAAACTTCTTGGTGGTTTTGCTTCGGTGTGAATGCAGCCTTCCTTCGGATATTCAGCTGGGCCGATTTGCAACTCCACCTCCTCCTTCATTGAGCCACCCCATGCAGCCCCACCCCCCTCCCGAAGATAATCCCCGTTTCCTAGAAAAATAGGCCAGAGACCTTGGCAGCGGCATTCATTGCAAGACACTGTTTAAGTTAACTTTTTTGTTCCTGGACATGTAACGCCTGCCGCAGAGGATCCTCCGTCTGAGTTAGTGCTTCTTTCCTGATGGTGACTGAGATAGCCTTTCTCAGATCTTCCTAAACAGCTGTACCTTTTGTATGTCAACAGCACTGCAGTCCTTCTTCCAGACTCAGCTCTGTGAGGACGCTCAGGCAAAGCAGCCTCAAGGGACACTGTGAAGCTAGAAGGACACAGGAACCAACAACTCTCTCGTTCAGACCACCTTGGGAGAGAATGGCGGCACTATGGGGGCAGAGGCCTTTTCCCTAACCTTGTGAACACCACGCTGTAAACAGACTTTTGATTTTTCCAGCACAGACCAGACCCCCATCCCGCTTGCATTGGTGGTAGAAAGTGCCGTCAAGTCACAGGTGATTTTTGGTGATCCCATAGGGTTACAGGGCAAGAGACGGAGGTAGTTTGCCATTGTCTGATTCTGCATAGTGACCCGGGATTTCCTCGGTGGTCTCCCATCCAAGTATTAACCAGAGCTGGCTGCGCTTAGCTTCCAAGATCAGATCAGGCTAGCCTGGGCCATCCAAGTCAGAGCCCTGCCTCAATTGCTACCCTCCAGTTCTTGCTGTTCCAGTTATATAAGGTTAAAAACGACACTGGCCTGCACCCAGCCTTGCATGTATCCACCCATATTCCTCCAACAGAATGGCACTTCCATTTGCAGAAGAGGGGGTGGCAATTTCTGCCAATCCTCTTCTCGAACTGCAGGCCCCCACTACCCATGCTGTTCCTGAGAGCCTGTTGATCCCCACCCCCCAAAAAACCCAAATGAAACTGGAACACGAAAGTCCTCTTCTGCAGCATCCGTGGCTGGATATATGCCAGTAACAGCAAAGGGAAAATGGTTTACGTAGATCTGAAACTTGAGCAAAGAGTCAGATCCGAAATGTCAAGTTTCGAAATTTTCCAGCTGGGGGTCTGAAAATCCAATATGGAGGTCCAAATATCCAGCAGAGGTCTGGAGACAGTCTCTACCAAAGCTCAGAAACAGCTGTGGGGAGGGCACCGGTATGAAGAAACAGGGAGTGGACTACTTAACCCTTCCCACACCCAATACATTTCTCAAAAGTGCTTTGGAGACACCAGCTGAAGGGAAAGCAACTTGGGAACACAGGGGTCAGAAGGGGAGAGCGGTAGGTAGGAAAGGGTTAAGAGCCCTTTCAAACTGCGCCCTCCCCCTGCCGCTCTGCTGCTGTTCATTGGCTCCTAAACCTGCAGGCGGGGCTTGCCTTAATACTCTGAATTTTTGTACAACACTGTAATCTGAGATGCTTTGATAATATTAATAATGTTTGTAGTGTTAATACTAATAGGAAGACTAATAATAGGCAGAGACCTGGCTTCCCAGACCTGGCTTGCCACCAAACATCTAGTTTGGCCCTGAGGATCGGTTTAAAAAAACAAAACCTGAATCCCATGAATTGTTGACTAACTTTCAGGCAGGGAAGCCCTGCCAAGGCTAGGATTTTACATCCTGTTTTCCTAAAGCCACCAAGGCTGCAATCTTCTGCACATTTACTGAAGAGTAAGTCCAATTGAACCGAGTACATGTTACTCCAGAATAAGTATGCAGAGGATGGTACAGCAGGGGACCTCTTCTGGTAAGACCTCATGTAGTCAGCTCTGGATTCCTGCATCTTTCAAAGCTATTAGCAGCACGAATATTAAACTGCCTGCATTTCCAAACAAGCTCCTTTGAAAACACACAAGAGAAATATCCTGAGCTCGGACCCAATGGTCATTCATTGTGAATATGACTTTCAAGGCTCCCTTCACATCTTTTCTCCCTGACATGCTAGTTTTCTTCATGCAGGCAGTGCGGGTTTAGTCGGAAGTAAACAAGCAAGCCTCATCCCCAAAACACACATACAGGCAAACAGCTTGAATGTGGTCCAGTCAGAAAAAACTCTGCTACTTGATCCTGCCAATTTTACAAACAGACCCTGAGTCTTATTCAGTTTGCAACCAGAAGGGTTCCCCCCCCCCCACCAGTCATATTCGTAGTAAGCAAAAACAATTTATTAGCCTGTGTTAGTTATTTGAGGCAGGTGCTGCCTGAAAGGTGACAAAGAACCAAAGGTTTGCCCATCATAGCCCTCCGCTGTCTGATCGCCTGGAGGTGATTCTTAATTCTTTGCAGGCGACTAGAGAAAAGTTGTTCAGAAACTGGCTCTCCTTTGCTGCAACTCCCTCCCTCAGATTTTTTGTTTTTAAAAAGCTAGGATTCCCACCTTGTGTCCCACTTTCTGCAGAGCTGCCTGATAAATACATTTTATATATTTTCTAAAAATCATGCAAGTTCTTTGTTTTGCTGCAACTCCTGGCAAAAGAGTGACTTCCATGAATGTCACACATTTCTCCTCTCTCCGGCATCCACAGGAAAAGACATTATGTGCACAGAGACTGATGGGAAGAACGGAACATTGCAAAGAAGGACCGGCTGCACTCTGCTACTGTGCCCCACAAGCAAGAGAAGCTTCAGTCTTGCTCGAACATCTAAAGCAGATAGTGAATCAGACCATTCGTCTGTCTAGTTTGGTACTCTCTACTTTGACTGGGGGTGGTTCTATGAAGTCTCAGGCAAGGTTTCCAGAGCCCAGTCTTTGAGAGCTTTTAATTGCTGCCTGGGATTGAACCAGCAACCTTCTGCGTGCAGGTGATAAACCGCTGAGCTGCAGCTGCTGCACTCCCCTAAACAGCTAAGTATTAACCTATGAAACATATCCAGTCAAATCCTGGATTCATCTAGTGGAGTAACATCTGCTCTGACTAGTTCTCAGGGTCTCAGGTGCAGAATGGTCTTTCCCAACACCTGAAATCTTTTGCCTGGAGGAGTCAGAGATTGTACTTCTCTCCATGCAAAGTGTATCTTTGCCACCAAAGATCTCTGGCACAAGGTGGTCCATACCAAAGTGTATCATGCAGTCCAGCAAAGAACACCACTCAAAGGGCACAACTCACTGGCGAAAGAGCCTCCATGGATACAAAGCTGAAATATCTGATGAAGGGAATTTATGCCCTGGTCTCTAAGATGTTACTGGATCAATGTTCCCTCTATTCCTCCCCTACGGAGCAGAGCACTTCACATCCTGAACAGAATATAACTGCTGCAATCTTAAAATGGGCAATGGGCAGTGCATGTCCCTGCGCGGCTCCAAATTGCTGCTGAGTGGGGCTTCCTGTGCTAATGAGCGACTGCACAGCTGAGAGAGAACCCTGTACTGGACTCGAATAAAGAGGCAGAAGAACAGCTCTCACACAGCTCCTCTAATGTCAAAGGGGCTTCCAGAATAGCAGCTGCATCTCAAAACCCTGTGTAGTGTTAACTTCTAAAATAGGACCCGGATTCCAATTCCCACTGTGCAGTGAAACTCATTGGTGCTTTCACTCATCCTAATGAATGCCACAGAGCTGTTGGGGAGAATTAAATGTAAGAAGGGAAAGCTTTTTATGCCACCTTGAGTTCCTCACAGAATGGGGAGGATTAAAACAGACACATTCTAGTCCAACATTAAGTGAAAGGCACTCCATGCATGCTCAGACGCATTCAGTCTTATCCTTGCTTTCAACTATCAGTTGTAGCATAACGGTTCACATTAAAAAGTTTTTAGGAGGGAGGAGTTATGCTTCAAATCCTAAGAGCATATAGGAGATCAGCACTCTGCATGTCCCAGCAGAGAATTCTGGATCCATTTCCAAGATCCAATGAAATCAATCAGATTTCCCTTCCTAAACGAAGTTTAAGAGAAGCATCATGCAGAAATAATAAAAAACAAGGGAACAGACCTCACTATGGTTTTGTACACCTGCAGCTGTCTTCATGCATTAGACAAAAGTATGGAGAACTAGTCTATCAGGGGCAACTAGCATCATAAGTGGAGCCTCCACGTGCTATGGCAATATACCTTTGACTAGAAGATGTTGAGGATGGACAGCAGGAATACCTGTTGCCTTCACATCCATATGCGACTTTCTAAGGGCCATTGGATTGATTTGACTTTTGACTGGGTGGACCTTTGGTCCAGTCCAGGAGAGTTTTTTCTTAACTTCATAAGGGCTTCAGTTCTGTTTGACTAGCTAGCTTACTAAAAAGGCAGTCTCTAGAAGCAAAGGACCCATCAAACGTCATGGGGGGGGGGGGGGGGGGACATCAACACAGAAAAAATGCAGAGTGTTATTTGTGAAAACGTATCCAGCACTGTCATAAACCGAGGGAAGTGCACTGTTCCAAGAACACACAAGTGGCACGCAAACACATATCCCAGGGGACTGTGATGTTTTGGAATGAGAGACAAGTGCCGAAAAAAAGCAGCAGAGTTTAAACCAAAGGATGCCAAGCAAAGCTAACTTTGCCACTTGGGACACGGCAGACCTAATCAGCAAGACCCACCTCTTAGGCACACTTTCCACATAAGATCCGGAGCTGCGCTGGTTTGCCCCACTTGGAGCCTATCCAGGCACAGTTTCCGTGGTTCCAGATGGGGAGCTATGTGCCAGCAGAACCACTGCATGCACAATATTTTTATGGTGCATCTACTCAGCAATGCCCACACTCACTTTTGACCCCTCAGCCCCCTAAAACTGGAAAAGACACCTGGGATGCAAGATAAACCCACTGGAAGTGTCATGCTTTATCGCCTGTCCTCTGCAACTAAGGAAACACACTCTGCACATGCTTGGCAGTGCCTTCCTTAGGGCTCTCACACCCACTAGGTTTTTAGAAAGTCCATTCCAGGTTCCTTGGCACCAACAGAGTTTGGTGCTTCCCGGTCGATCAGCTTGATGCGTGACATCCCTTTCCTCGTCGTCCTATATGACATCCTCTGACTTTTTCTTTTTAAGTTGGCAATGTCACACTCGCCGTTCCGGAAGCGGACAACGCAACCGGCGTGTGCTCACCTGAACCGTCCCAGAGCATCAGGTGTGAGTGCTTCTAGCACCGCTGACGTTTCCCCCCCAAAAGATCCCTCCTGTCACCGAGCTACCCCAGAGCGCTAGGGTCCCTCCCGGCTCACGCGGAGAGAAAGCAGCAGGGGGAGGTCAACCAAGGTCCCCGACAGCAAGCTCAGCCGCGCAGCCTTCGGAGGGGATCTCCCCAGCAAGCCCTCGCCGCCCCTCCCCAGCATACACTCCCCCCTCCCCGAAGCCCAGCCCGCCCAGGCTCTGCCGCTCTCCTTACCTCCTTGCCACGAAGCCGGGAGGCTGGCGAGCAGGAGGAAGGCGACTCCGCGAAGGAGGAGGAGGAGGAGGGAAGCAGAAGTCCGCAGCCTGGCCATCTCTCGCCGCAAATGCCCCCGTCCCCTGGCAGCCGGAGCGGTTTTATCCCAGCGGTTGCTCCTTAATTGTGGCTTCCAAGGATGGAAGGGGAAGGGACGGGGGCTGGAGGGAGGAGAATGGCTCAGGACACGACGTCATTGGGAAAGGGCAAAGCGCCGGGGCTGGCTTGCCGAGCCCATTCTCTCTCTCTCTCTCTCTCTCTCTCGTGCTCGCTCTCTCTTCGCAGCGCGGGCGCGCCTCTTGCCAAAAGCCCGCGCCGCTGCCAAGAGAGACCTCAGCGAGGGGAAGGCCGCCCGCCCGCCCGACACGGCTCTCCCCCCCCCCCCCCCACCGCTCCGATATGGTACCCCCGCCCCAAGGCCATGGCCCGCTTTGCGGCGGGACAGGCAGGCCGCAGGCCAGCGCATGGGCGCAGCAGGCTCCAGCAAGCAGGTGGCCCGGCCGAGGGGGCGGCGGGGCGGGGCTCCCCGAGGGGCACCGCCAGCCAGGTCGGGCGTGGAGGGAGGGGAGTCTGGGAGCAGGAGGCAGCCGGCCGGCCGGGCCTCTCCCGCCTCGAGCGAAGCAGACATGTGCGGAGGGAGCCCGGGAAAAGGGGGCGGAAATGAAACACGAAGAGTCTGGAGATAAGCTATCTCCGCGCTGCGCTCCGAAGCAGCTGAGGCCGTGGCGCAAAGCCCGCTGGGCCCACGTCGGTCCAGGCCTGGCGCGGGCCCCGGCGCTTCAGGCGGCCTACGCCTGGGCCGCCTGCCCCGAGAGGCGGAACTCGGAGCCCCTGCTGGGGGCGGCCGGGCCTCGCCGCAGCGACGGGAGAAGCCCGGGTGGCCCATCTCCGCTGCCTCAGGGCAGAAGGAGTTGCCCACAATGCATCGCGAGGTCAAGAGGTGATGATAGTGTGGCCAGCGCCCGGTTTGGAAATACCTGGAACTTGGGGGAGGTGAGGGACCTAGATAGGGTGTCAGGCTTCTTTGTCTGGGGCAATATAGTGGAATGGAGTTCTGGAATCTCCTTGTGGAAACAAAATTCTCAAAAAACGTTTTCAAGTTCATGAGGAGCACCCATGTGTTTCTTCTTCATTTCCCTCTTGAGAGTTCCGGCACCTCTTTTTCCAGAAAAAAAGCCCTGTGGGCTGTAAAGCCGTAGAGATCACCTAACAAAGTGGCCATTTTCTCTAGGTGATACAATCTTTGTCATCTGGAGATCAGTCGTCATTCCAGATCTGCAACCAACACCTGAAGGCTAGTGATCTTAGCTGAAGACCCAGCATCCACTGGAGAGGAAGCCAAGGATCTTCCAGTGACCCTGGCAGACAACAGAATATCAGAGTAGCCCTGCTGAATTGGACTGATGGTCCCTCTAGTCTCGCCATCCTGCTTCCAACAGTGGCATCATCAGCATGAGGGATAGGCTCCAAGTATGGCCAGGGCCAGAACAACTGTTTCTCTGGGAGTGAAATTTCCCTGTTAGCCAGAAGTAGAGGCAAGCCCAGCAATTTGGCTGGTGCCTAAAAAGCCATTCAGCTTAGACCCTATCAGTGGCTGTTATCCTCAAATCAACTCGCCAGTTGCCCCCTGGAGCACATTTATTGGAGGAAGCAATAGACAAGCAGCTATTGGCCCGTGTTAGTGCCACTAAGCTGAGCAGCCTCTGCAGCACTGGGGCGGCTGGACTTGAACCCCAGCGCTTTTTGAGGGGGGGGGGTAAAATTAAAAAATGGTGCCCCTTTATGTGCCATTCTATCTTATGCTCCCATAGAATACAATGGGCTCCATAACCAATTTGGCACTTCCCCTCCGTTGGTGCCTGGGGTAAGCACCCCCCTCTGTCCCCCCCTAGATCCGACCCTGCCAGCTGGCAACAGCCTTCCTCTGCTCTCTGCTCCCCAGCATCAGTTTACCTGAGGCATTTGGCCTACAAACATGAAACTAATAACCTTCAGTTCTAAATGAGCAGCCATCACTACATACTGTAGCAGTGAGTACCACAAGTTGTGCAAAGCAGTGTCTCCTTTGAGCTGGTGTGAACCTGCTGCCAATCATAGTGTGACCCCCCAAGTCCTAATAGCATCTTTCTCTCTATCCACAAGCGTCTCCAGAGGCATAAAAATACATGCAAAGGAGATGGAAAGGGGAATGTATGTAATGACTTACTGTGGTGACTGAGTACAGGAGTGCTTTTACTTTTTTGCGTATTCCAGAGCTGCGTCCTAGCAATCTCACACAGTGCAGTTTAGAGAACTAATTGCCACAGGATGTAGTGATGGCCACAGATGGCTTTAAAAGGAGACAAGACTTATCAAGAGATATTGTCAGGGCTTTTTTTGAGCAGGAATGGCTTGGCATCAGAGGGTATGGCTGCTGGGCTTTTTCTACAAAAAAGCCCTGTGCAAAACAATGGTGATGTCAGGGTGTGCTACCTAATATGCAAACGAGTTCCTGCTGGGCTTTATCTACAAAAAAAGCCCTGGCTATTGTAATAGTGAAAATGAAGCCTCCATGTCCAGAAGCATGTCTCTGAATATGAGAGGGCGAGCGCCATCTTGCCCTGCTTGGGTGTTTCTTCAAGGTATCCGGCTGACTTCTGAAGGGAACTGGATACAGGGCAAGATAGGATGTTTATTCGTATCCTAGTGTCAGCTTTAAAACAAAATCAAAAGATAGAAATGTTA
Source organism: Heteronotia binoei (assembly GCF_032191835.1). NCBI lineage: Eukaryota > Metazoa > Chordata > Lepidosauria > Squamata > Gekkonidae > Heteronotia > Heteronotia binoei. The sequence continues at coordinate 24,553,041 of NC_083240.1, forward strand.
TTCAAATGCTAAACAGGTCATAATCTTCCTGACAGTCATAAACAATTATAGTAAACCAGCAGCTGCCACCAGGGCCAGAAATTCTCCACATAAATCCCCAAAGTTAGAAATTTTAGTGGGCCACCTAAAAAAGTCTTAATTGAGATAGCTAGATAAAGTTTCTTATTCAGAGGGTTACATAAATGGGACCCCCCCCCCCCAAAAAAAAAATCCTTATTTTTTTCCTTGCATATTGTCTTGGATGGCACTGGGGTAGGATCTTGACACATGGGAAACACAAATTGGGAAGAGAACTAGCCGCAAGCACACATGGGGAAGAGCATGCCCTCTCTCCTAAAGGAACATCTCAAGACGTGCTCTCACTACCTAGAACTCCAGGTCTGCCTGTTCTATGCTAAAATTCTGCCTTTTTCTGCACCGATTGCCTACAAATCACACACACACTTCCCCCTGCATTTGGAATACATTAGTGATTTTGTTTGATCAGTCCAGGGAGTATTTGATCCAGTGCCCTCAACAAAGAAAGCTGGAATCATGGTAGCCAACAAATGCATTTAAAACAGAGTCTCCCAAACAAGTATCTTTGCCAGTACTTGGGACCACAGATGTAAAGAACTTTTATGGGAACATGATTGACATTTGAGCTTGCCATGTTCATTTACCAGTAAGTCAGTGCCTCTCACTGAATTGGCTCAAAGGTTTTGTTCAGGGCTTGAAGTGAATGCCTTGTTAAGGGGCTGGGCAACTCTAAAGGAGCCATTTCTGTAGAATTTCCTGCATGTAGGGCCTATTCGCACATTACAAAGTCCATATGTCTTCCATGTTGGTTTTTGATAGATGTGTTCTGGGAGTTCCCCATTAGGAATTCAATGGGGCCCTATTTGGATCAAGACCAAAGCATACAAGGCAAAGGGGCTTAACTTCCTCCCTGCACCTGCAGTTTCCCTCCTGAAAAACCCTGCGGCTACACCAAGCAACATGTGAGCAAACAAAAAAAGGGGAAAAGATGCTAGGTGAGGCAGCTTTACTATTATACAAAACTCATATGTATTTTGTTGTTCCCCATTAGGGTTGCTTTTTATCTGTTGGGGAAACATAACATATGCTGATATCTAGATGTACGTTTTCTCAGAGGGGAAATTCCCCTGAGGTTGCTTTTTATCTGTTGGGGAAACATAATACGCTGATATCTACATGTACTTTTTCTCAGAGGGGAAATCAATGATTCCCCAGGGCCATTTCAGGAGCAGAAAATGGCACTGGGGAGGGATGCTTAAGCCCCTTCTGTCTGCAAACCACAGTCCCAATCCCTGCTGGGCAGTCCCATTTCCCAAGCACCTGGGAATTCCCAGCCTGGAACTTGTCTGATCCATAGTCCTTGTGACAGCTACATGTCCTCTATTCAGATGTTATCGGTTGTTTCTTATGTTACAGGGTTATAGGCATGTAAAAACAGCCAATCAGAGCAGTTCTTTGTCACAAGATGGGATGAGAGCCATGCAGTTGCTTAGGTAGGGAGTAATAGATTCTCCCTCAAAAAATAGCTCCTATGTGCTAGCTGAAGAATGCAGACGTACAATATATTCCTGACCTGAACAGTTTACTTTTCCTGTAAAAAGCCCCCCCCAAAACATGAGAGCATGATGGGTCAAGAACCTAAGTATTGCAGCCATGAGTCACTTCGTGTTAGTGGAATTGATTTTTCACAAGAAGAACTGGGTGGATATGGGTGGGAGGGGAAGACTACGATTCCCATGAGGCAGTGTGAGAATGTACATATGTGAATTTATACACATCCAGACAGGTCACCTCCCTTTGGTTCACTGAGTAAGGCAGCTGTTAAGAGGCACAGAGATGTCTCACATCTGTCAATCCCAGTGGAAATTTTTAAAAATGTACAGAATGTGGCAAACTGCAGGCAGGGAGTCAGCAGTGGAGACAGACCTACAGGAGAGCCCTATGAGACTGCATCCACAGTCAGTTTTATTAGCCCAAATGGACATGTTTGACCTATTCAGACACTGGTAAGCGATTTGTCATGCATTAGACTGTGCTGACATCAACTGGTGAGCAGACAGTGAGCTGAACTGGTAGGTGACAGAGCATCCTTGCCTTTGGACTTGCCAGGGATTTAACCTGCAGCCTTTTGGCATGCAAGGCACAAGACCTGCCATGAAGCCATAGCTTCCCTCCTCTGTAAAGGATGTACTTATCTGTTTGGTATATATATTATCCCACAGTCACTGCATTATTTTCTACCAGTGTGAAGTGACAGCTTTATTATACAAAGCTCCTACACGTTTTGCCGTAAAAGCTTTGTCAGTGGAATCAGAGAGTTCGTTTTGTACTGAACCTTAATTGCTATAGAAAGGTTCAGTACAAAGTGGACTCTCTGTTCCTCCTGAAGCTTATACAACAAAATGCATGAGTTTTGTATAATAGTAAAGCTGCCTCACCTAGTATCTTTTCCCCTTTTTTTGGTTTGCTAGCATGTTGCTTGGTGTAGCCCCATTCCACCAATGTGATGCCATTTTTTTCTGCACTGCATCTGCATTCTGTATCATGGCTAATATTCTATACTTGCTTGGATTTCTGGAATCCTAGTCCTACTACATTGCTTAGCAGATGTCGGATCATATTTGACTGTGTCTGTTTAATCCACTTTGACTGTGCCTGCATAATCCACTTTGAGTTTCAGTGAGGAAGGCAGAGGTTTGAATGGCAGGCTTCTTTTAAGGTGAAGAGTGGGGAGAGATTTGGGGGTTTGCTATTTTAGTTTTAACTGAATATCCTTTTATTGTTGTAAGCCTCCTTGAATCACGAGGAAAAGCAGGATATAAATGCTTAAATAAGTAAATATGTTTAATATAGTTAGTTAAAGTCAGAAACACCCTTCTGTATTAGGATCCTACATTTTAAGTGTCTGCAGTTTTAAGATGTTCTGTTTTAACTTGCGTCTTGATATAACTCTTATACTGAACATATTAAGACAATTGTTTATCCTAATACTTATTATAGCATAGATTTTATCTTCTGTGTTGAAGCTTTTCAATTCTTATTTTTTTTACTTGGTCTGTGACCATAAATAAATTGACTGACTGAGTGTCTGCATGTGTTACAGTTCTGGGCATGTGAAGAATGCAATAGACAAAAGTGAAGTTATTCCTAAATTACATGGAAAGGAAAAAGGAAAGGTGCAAGCATCAGTCGTTTCTGACTCTGGGGTGACGTCGCTTTCACAACATTTTCACAGCAGACTTTTTACGGGGTGGTTTGCCATTGCCTTCCCCAGTCATCTACACTTTCCCCACAGCAAGCTGGGTACTCATTTTACCGACCTCAGAAGGATGGAAGGCTGAGTCAACTTCGAGCCAGCTACCTGAAAACCCAGCTTCTGCCGGGGATCGAACTCAGGTCATGAGCAGAATTTAGGACTACAGTACTGCAGCTTTAACACTGCACCACAGGGCTCTTCAAATTACATGAGGGATGTTTTAAAAGGGGGGCCTTTGGCATGATGTGAATGGGCTTACTTGCTGAGTTCATTTGGACAGAGGACTCTGAAGTGTTCTGTTTGTGCTGCCCACTGAGATGTCCCCCCCACCCCCCAAATAGTGAAGCTCTTCTGGAACCCTGCTAATCTAGTCCGTCCCCATGAACAGAAAACCTGTGTGCACGTACCAGTTCCTGGTTTAGCTGGTTTCCTTCCCACTGTTTATTGTTTTTGGCACAAGGCAAACCCATTGGGGTAGGTGGGTCTTGCAGCAGTTTTGCCAGCATCACACAAACTTTGAAATGGGTTTAACTGCTTGGAAAGAAGAGGTTGCAAGAAGCTGTGAAGCCACAAGTCAAAGGTTTTTGGCATTTTGGGGGGAAATTGGATGCTTGCTGGGTCACAAGAAAATGTACATTTTGAGAAAGGGTGTTTTTGTTGATGTACACAAGTAGAACACTGAAACTTTGCAGAGGGTAGCCACCCAAGTTTGATTTTGAGACTCAGTTCTGCCCTGGAAATTGATTTCCATGACAGAGCTTGTAACTTCCTGTTTATGCCTCAGGGGGACATTCTGTGACACCTGGAAGATTAATAACCCATTGAATGTTTTAGTGGGCTCATGCCGCAACAAATTTGCTGGTCTTCAAGGTGCCGCAGGATTTTTCTGTTTTTGGAGCAACAAATACAGATTTCCCAACATGCCTTGCAGGCACAGGAGACAAGTGCTTGAGTAGATGCAGAGTTTTTGTTAACCACAGCCTGTCTCAACAGACTAAGACAGCAAGACTTGTTGGTATGATATTTCCTGGTATGTTCCACCTTCATCACTTGATAAAGAGAATGATTTCTCACCCCTATTCTTTCTGCTTGAAAAACATACATTTTGCATATACGCACCATAATCATTGCAAATAAAAACTGTACAACATACATATACAGTGCAAACAAATCTACAAAGTCAACAGTTTTTTTAAAAAGTAAAGAACTGGAATCATGGCCCAAAAAAGACAATATAGAAAGAAACAACAAAACCCAAGGAATATTACTCATACCCCATTTATGAAGCACCCAGTGTAGTTTGGCAAGATAACACAGATTGACCAACCAGGACTCTGGGTACCACAAGCTAGTCCAGATACCTACCAGATATGAAGTGGTAAAATGTCATTAATTGCTCTCCCTTTTGTAAATTCACTGTTTAAAAAAATGCAATCCCAAGAAAGGCTCATGTTTATGAGCATCGGTAAATCATGCAAATTAGGCAAAGACCTTGGACACCTTAGTCATTTGTATTGATTTGCATAATGGATCCTGGTCTTCCTTGGGGAGCGGTACGAGGCTAGGGAACTAGAGCCCCAGTTTCCAGTGATGAAAATTGTCTTTGGCTGCCTGAGATATTAGAAGGCTATGTGACCACATTTCAAGGATATTCTCCCAGCCTTGAGGGCTAGAAATTGACTTTCTAAAAGAAACCAAATTGTCTCTAGAAGCAAGATTTGATTATTAATTCTACACCTTTGGAGTCTTCTGGGGTCATGTAGAACTTCAGAATACAACAAATGGCCCATTGTAGTTTCCTTGAGGGGGGTGGACTTTGAAGTAGTCAAAACAAGATAGGAGAGTCCATTAAATACTGCTTGCAACATTAAAGATGGCATTTAGCTGTGTATTTGACTGCATGATGCTGTCTCTTAGCAAGTCAGACCAGAGAGCCATCTCCTTAGATTGTCAGTAGTTCTTCAGGATCTCAAGCAAAGAAAGGTATTTCTCCAACCCCTGGCATTTGAGAGCCCTTAGTTACCTCTGTGGTGCAAAGTGGTAAAACTGCAATACTGCAGTCCTAAGTTCTGCTCACGACCTGAGTTTGATCCCGGCAGAAGCTGAGTTCAGGTAGCCGGCTCAAGATTGACTCATCCATGAGTACCCAGCTTGCTGGGGGGAAAGTGTAGATGACTGGGGAAGGCAATGGCAACACACCCCATAAAAAGTCTGCCATGAAAACGGCATGAAGCGACATCATCCTATAGTTAGAAACGACTGGTGCTTGCGCAGGGGACTACCTTTACCTTTAGTTAGTGATTGCATCAGGGATGCCTTTAGTTGGGGATTGCATACTATTATTATAACACCACCGATCTGCATAGCATTTTGCAGAGTGCACCCTGCCTCAAGGTACTTATATGCTAAAATTTAAAAATACCAAATGAAGAGTAAGTTGCCAACCTCCAGGTAGGGCCTGGAGATCTTCCACTATTACAGCTGATCAGACAGGGATCCGTTCCCCTGGAGAAAATAGCAGCTTTGGAGGGTAAACTCTATGGCATCATACCCTGCTGGGGTCCTTCTCGTCTCCAAACCCCACTCCCCCAAATCTCTAGGACTTTCCCCACCCTGAGCTGTTATCTCTAAATGTGTGAGGTGTGGATAACCAAGGTAACATAACATAAAAAGAGCCCTGCTGGATCAGACCAGTGATGTCCAGTCTAGCATCCTGTCTCACATAGTGGCCAACCAGTTTCTCTGTAGGGGTGTCAACAGAGTGTAGAGACTGAGGCCTTTCCCTGATGTTGCCTCCTGGCTGGGATTCAGAGGCTTAATGCCTCTGGATGTTCAGGTTCCCCTCAACCATCATGGCTAATAGCCATTGATAGACTATCCATGAATCTCTCTAATCCCCTTTTAAAGCTGTTTATTCCTGTGGCCATCGCTACATCCTCTGCCGGCAAATTGTATAACTTAATCACTCTCTATGTAAAGTATTTCCTTTTGTCCATCTTGAACCTACTGCCCCTCAGTTTCTTTGGATGTTCTTGAGTTCTAGTATTTTGGGACAGGCAGAAAAATTATCTTTGTCAGCTCTCTCCATACCATTCATAATTTTATAACCTCTATCACATCCCCCCCCCCCCCCACCCCAGTCATCTCTTTTCTAAACTGAAACATCTCAAACTCTTCAGCCTTTCCCCATAGGGAAGGTGTTCCAATTGCCTCATCATCTTGGTTGCCCTCTGCACTTTTCCCAGCTCTGCTATGTCCTTTATGAGATATGGTGATCAGAAGTGTCACAGTATTCCAAATGAGGCCATACCATAGATCTGCGTAGGGGCATTACAATATTGGTCGTTTTGTTCTCAATCCCTTTTCTAATAATCCCTAACATAGTGTTTGCCTTTTTCACCACTGCAGCACATTAGTTGACACTTTCATTGAGCTATCCGCTATGACCCTAAGATCATTTTGTCTCTCATTCTCAGCAAGTTCAGACCCCATTAGCCTATACTTGAAGCTGGGTTTTTTTTTTTTTGTCCCAATATGCATCGCATTACACTTACCAACACTGAACTTCATTTGCCACATTGTCACCCACTCACCCAGTTTGTGGAGGTCCTCTTGGAGCTCTTCACAGTCAATCTTGGTTTTCACTATCCTGAATAATTTGGTGCCAACTGCAAACTTGGCCGCTACACTACTCACCCCTGGTTCCAGATCACTGATGAATAAATTAAATAGCACCAGCCCCAATACCAATCCTTGTGAGACCCCACTGCTCACTTCCCTCCATTGTGAGAACTCTCCATTGAGTCCTACTCTTTGTTTCCTATCATTTAACCAGTTTTTAATCAATAGGAGAATCCATCATCTTATCCCATGACTGCTAAGTTTACTCAGGAGTCTTTGGTGAGGTATCTTGTCAAAAGCCTTTGAAAGTCCAAATGAATAGTTTCTACTGGGTCACCTTTGTCTACAAGCTTATTCAAAAAGTTGGTGAAGCACAACTTTACTTTGCAGAAGCCATGCTGATTTTCCCTCAGCAGGCTTTGTTCTTCTATATGCCAAATATTGATTACAGTTTTCCACCAATTTGCCTGAGACAGATGTTAGCTGCCTGGTCTGTAATTTCCTGGTTCGCCTTTGGATCCCTTTTTAAAAGTTGGTGTCATGTTTACTACTCTCCAATCTTTTGGTACAGATTAGTAGATCAACAATGTGTTCATCCCATGTGCTTAGGCATCGCTTCAGTGTGTGTGTGGGGGAAGTCTAAGGGATTGTGCCACAGGTTTTGTGTGGGGGGGGGAGACAAGTTTTGAGGAGGGATTTGAAGGAGGAGATTGAGCTGTGCTTGGAGGCAGTAGCTGCCCTAAGGGGCAGTCAGCCTGGCTCACCTACAGACAAAGATTCCCCAGGTATGTAGAAAAAAATATTTTATATACATTTAAAAGGATCTTCCCCCATCTCCAAAATGATCTTCTAAGGACTGTGCTTGCCCTTGGAGGCAGCAAATGCCAAAAGTGGTTAAGGATGGAGGTGGGGGAACCAAGGAGACAATGGGAAAATTGACCAGGCCAAACCCTTAACAGCTCTGAGTATTATAGAGTGGGAGATCAGGAAGAAATTTCTCAAAGATTTTTCCCTCTCCTCCTTTGTGATTCTTTACAGGCCCCCATTGTGTTTGTTTCTTTTGACAATCAAGATTTTACACTGTCCCACAACCAATAAATACTGTTGCCAGCTCTGGGTTTGAAAATTCCTGGGGGGGTGGAGCCTGAGGAGGATAGGGTTTGGGAGGGGAGACATCAGTGGGGTATAATGCCATAGAATCCACCTTCCAAAGTGGCTATTTTCTCCAGAGGAACTGATCTGTTGTCTAGAGATCAGTTGTAATTCCAGGATATCTCCACTGTCCACCTGGAGCATGGCAACCCTAAAATAAGTGTAGAGAATCTCCACATTCTGCTGTGAACATCAGACCAGGAGTCAATCCTGTTTAGTACTGTCTACTCTGACTGGCAGCAGCTCTCCAAGGTACTGGGCAGAGAAGGGTCTCTCCCAATCTCTGATTGGTGCTCCACCAATGAGCTAACTGCATCCCTGCAACCTGGAGAGGAAAAAAATTATTTTCCGGGGTATAAAACATACTTTTGCTATCTAGTGCCAGCTTTACACTGGGCAGAACAAATCTTTCCAAAGGCACTGGTTCCAATATCGAGTTTCTTCGTGCCCAGACAGCTGGTGACTTCAGTTTTCCTCTCAAACCCAATTATTTTTCTGTGCCAAAGGGCTGAAGTGGCATTGGGCCTTCTCTGCTGTCCATGAATGCTGTGGAAAGAGGGAAATATTTTTCTCTTCCCAATGCCAGAACTTGTAGTCAGTCAAAAAAATGGATTGTTACGTTTAGGACAGATTTTTTTAAAGTACTTCTTAACATGATGCATAGGTATGGAACTCTCTGCCACAAGCCACAAAGAATCATCTAGAAGAAAAGTTTTAAGATCTGCATGGAGGAGATAAGATCTATCAAAGGTTTTGAGCCATCAGCTTGAGACTGAACTAAACAGAAAGGCCTTGATCTAGATAGCCCAGGCTAGCCTGAACTTATCAGATCTTGGAATCTAAGGGTTGGCCCTGGCAGATCCAAATGAATCAATTCAACTTTTTCTGGATTGTGGAAAAGGGCTATTTGGCTGCTTTTAATGGAACTGATTTAGAGGGAAGCTCTAATTCTGTGTGTATCTCCACCCAGATCTTGAATTCAGCAGGAGCTCACAGGAGCACAGCTCCTGAACCTTTCTGATGGCCCCCCTCCTCCTCCCCACCTATCTTGTCCATAACAATCCTTGGATTAGGAGAGTGGAAGCCAGCCAGCCACAAGGAGTTTTGCCACACCCCCAACAGCCCTCATTAACCCCTGGAGAAGCCCGCTCCATCCTTTCGCCACTTCTTATGTGATTTTGGGTGGTGGGTGGCTTGCTGGCCTTTTTACTGTGGTGGGGGGTGTGTGGCCAAGAAGAGCTCCAGGAGAGGGAGGCCTGCTTGGGCTGGCTGGCTCTCTAGCCATTCTAAGCAGGCCTCATTTGCCCGGGGCTCTCCTTTCTTGTGTCGGGTTGCTTTTTGCTGTTGGGGGGCAGCATATGCTAATGAGTTATGCTAATAAGCTCCACCACCTATTTTTCTACCAAACGATCCGTTTCCACCCCAATTTAGCCTTCAGGGATATGAATTTTATTAATATTCAGAACTTTCAAGGGAGCCTGAGCACTTTCCTCACCTCTTAACTCTGTTCTCCAGGGAGACTGATCTCTGTAGCTTGGAGATCACTTGTAATTCCAGAAGATCTCCATGCCCTACCTGGAGACTGGCAAACTAAACTATAACCTTCTTGCTAAGCTGTAAAAAGTGGAGACATCTTTCCAGGATGCCATTTCAAGAGAGGCTATCAGTGGCAGTACCACATTCAGTGTTTCTGCCCATGTGCAATTACTTTGCAGCAATGTAAGAACAGCCACACTAGATCATATCAAAGGTCTGTCTCCTCTAACATCCCCTTTTCCATAGCGGTCAACTAGAATCCCTTGGAATGCTTTCAAGACAAGTCATAGGGCTTTCAAGGCAGGAGATGAACAGAGGTGGTTTGCTATTGCCTGCCTCTGCGTAGCAACCCTGGACTTCCTTGGTGGTCTCCCATCCAAGTACTAATCAGGGCTGACCTTACTTAGCTTCTGAGAGCTGATGAGATCCAGCTAGCCTGGGCTCCAGGTCTGGGTCAGCAAGAAACAGCTGCACACAGATTTGTAAAAAAGAGAGAGAGAGAGCACATTTGGATCTTCTTTGTACCTACAGGTGGCGCTAATGATACAACGCTTTCCCAAGTTGCACACCTGCTTTAAGGAAGGACATCTCAGGCCAAAATTCATAATAACTCGGCTCACAACATGAATAAATTTAGTTCAAAGCGCTCTAATGTATTAGGAACTGAGCACTGTTTCCCAAAGTGTGTGTGGTGGCCATAAAAAAGGCTTAGTCTGTGTAGGGATTGTCAGGAAAAGGTACTCAAAGCAAAATAGCTAGGATTGTATAAATCTGTGGTGTGGCCACATTTGCAATGTTGCAAACTGTTCCAATCGCTCTTATCTCAAAGAGGATGGTGTAGAGCAGAAAATGACAACCAAAATGACCCAGAGGTTGGAGGACTATAAGGCGAGGTCAGTTGTTGAAGAAAAACGTCCATAAAGCCAACTGGTTTGTTGTATGCTACAAAAATTGAGATTAGGATTGAAATCTAGAAACAATAATTTGGTATGCATGCTCAGAGCTACTGAAATGTACTTAGCAGCAGATTCTATAGCCTTTCTATTGCTACCTGAACAAATTGTTAAGATTGTATTTATTTATTTATTTATTTATTTATTTAAAACAATGCTACCTTTTGCCCGGATTTAGGTCCCCAAGGCATCTAATATGAAAACATGTTGAAAGCAGTATTTAAAAAAATAAAATAATTCAATAAAACACATAAACATACAACACCAGAACTAGGGAGAAGGTATGTAATCCATTTAAAATAACATGCAGAATGGTAAGGAAAGGCTAGAGTTTGGGGAGGGGGGGGGGGAGACAGGGGACATTGTAGAGATCTGTAAAATTGTGCCCAGTGTAATGAAAGAATTTTTCCCAACAACCCTCAAATTATCCAGTGAAAGTAATGTGTAGGTTCTCCTCCTCCTCCTCCTTCTTCTTCTTCTTCTTCATCATCATCATCATCATCATCAATTTGATTTATTAATCACCCCATCATATGAACATATGAAGCTGCCTTATACTGAATCAGACCCTCTGTCCATCAAAGTCAGTATTGTCTTCTCAGACTGGCAGCGGCTCTCCAGGGTCTCAAGCTGAGGTTTTTCACACCTATTTGCGTGGACCCTTTTTTGGTGATGCCGGGGATTGAACCTGGGACCTTCTGCTTCCCAAGCAGATGCTCTACCACTGAGCCACCGTCCCTCCCCTAACACCGGGATGTATGGGATGTACTGAGTGATTCACAGGTATATGCCATAGAAAGCAATATACAAGTTAAAAAACCAACATAACTAATTAAAACTAGATTTAAAAAAAAAAAAATTCAAAAATCCCAGCTGGTGTCTTATGAGAGTTTTGTTGTTGTTGTTCCCATTCTGGACTACCAGGGCATCATATGGGGCAGGGGGAAGGAAGGAAACTTACAAAGTGTCTGGGAGGGGAAAAGGAAGGTGCCAGCCAATGATAGCCATTGCTGCCCTCAACCCAAAGCCTGGTGGAACATCTTAGCCTTACAGACCCTGCAAAATTGCATGAGATTCCACAGGATCCTGATGTCATGACGTATAAAAATGTATGAAGCTCTTTTGCACAACATGCAGTGACTATTTTTAGCAAAGATGCCCTTAAAAGGGGATTAGAGAAAGTATTCAAAGACAAATCGATTCATGGCTATGAGCCATAATGGCTAAATGGGACCTCCATGTACCAAGGCAGTCTATCTGAATATCAGTTGCTAGCAGGCAGAACAAGGGAAAGATTTGGCCTCCGTGCCCTGTTTCTGGTGGGCCTTCCAAAGAGACACTTGTCTGGCAACTGTAAAGATAGTTGCCAACTCTGGGTGGGGAAATTCCTGCAGATTTGGAGGTGGACTCTGGAGAAGGCAGAATTTCGGGGAAGGGAGAGAATTCAGTGGGGATGCAATGCCATAGAATCCACCTTCTGAAGCTGCCATTTTCTTCAAGGTAAGTGATCTCTGTAGTCTGGAGATCAGTGGTGATTCCAGGAGACCTCCAGGCCTCACCTGGAGGCTGGAAACTCTTGGATGCTGGGCTAGATAGACTCTTGGCCGACTCCAGCGGAGCTCTTATGACAGTTCCTCTCTGACTCAATAATTCTCAGAATGTAAAACTAAAAGTAAGATATTATTTTAGCTATGCAGAAGTTCTTCAGTGCTCTTCACTCTTACTGCAAGTCTCACTAATCAACTACATAAAAAGATGAAGCTCTCAGTTCTGTAACTAGGACCAGGGCTTTCTTTGTAGAAAAAAACACAGCAGGAACTCATTTTCATATTAGGCCACACCTTCTTGATATCACTATTGTTTCACACAGGGGCTTTTTATAGAAAAGGCCCAGCATGAAATAATTTGCATATTAAGTCACACCGCCTGACAGCAAGACAGCTGGAACTGCGTTCCTGTGCGTTCGTGCTCAAAAAAAGGCCTGACTAAGACACGTTCTATGACCAGTAAATTCTTAGGCCTGGAATCCACATGGAACAGAATGAGAGGCAACAGAACAGATTCACACTGTCGGGGAGAAGATCGGGTCACATTCTTAACATTCCCCCATGTAGAAACTAGGGGCAAATAAAGCATGTAGGGAGAAAGGTTCTATCCTAACCCTTCACAAGTTGTGTGTTAGTATCTCAAAGAACTCTCAGTGCAGAGAGTGACAGTCTTTTCTACCACTTCAACAGACAATCATTTCTGTTTATATAGACAGGGTTGCCAGGTCTGGGTTGGGGGGTGGAGACTGAGATGGGTATGATTTGGAGAAGGAAGGGACCTCAGCAGAATACAATGCCATAAAGCCCACCTTCAAAAACAGTTGCTTCCTCTAGGGGAACTGACCTCTGCTGTCTAGAGATCAATTGTAAAAGCAGGAGATCTCAAGATCCCACCTGGAGGCTGGCAACCCTATAACCAGACCTCATCTCTCTCTCTCTCTCTCCCCCTCCCCACCCCCAATCCGAAACCCTCTTCTGTTCCCTGATGGACTATTTTAACACAATAGAGTGGGGTGCTAGTAGAGTTGCCAGTTCCAAATGGGAAATAGCTGGAGATTTTTTGTGGAGGAGGGGGAGCCTAAGAAGGGCAGAATTTGGGAAGGGACAGGACTTCAATGGGGTCTAATGCCATAGAGTCCACCTTCCAAAGCAGCCATCTTCTCCAGGTGAACAGATCTCTGTCCCCTGAAGATAGTGGGAGATCTCTAGCCACCACCTGCTACACAGGAGAGCAGATGACTATTACAGTTCCTAAATTTAGATCCAGGAACAGACAGGTTGTAGCTATAAAGAAATCATACATTTCACCATTCAGTGGGAGGGGGGGAAAGGACTGGCTTCAGGCTATGTATTTCTCAATAGTTAAAATCATAAAACAGAACCCCCCTTTTCCTAGGACACATCAATAATCATGCAGCCTATCCCACACAATACAAAAGCCAAGGAACATTATAAAGTGGTTAAGCTCCTCCCCCTCTATGATGTCACTTCCTTGGAGGAAGCCTACACAAACCTCCAACACTGTGCTATAAAACAGAGCCTCAGCAGCCTGTCATTGCCTTTAATAAACTTTTCACTTTTAGTAGCCAACAGGGGAGGGGATGCTGGTAATTCGTTTTTCTACAGAAAAAAAAAACTGGCAAGAATTGTGCCCATTGTGTGTTTAATTTGCTACATCTTTATTTCATTTTTTTAAAAATTCCTTTGGCAACCGAGTGTTGTTGTTTTGCAAAGCCTCATCAAGGGAAGATTGGGGGGGGGGGGAGGAGAGAGGGGTGGATTTTCCATGGCTGTTGAACCCTGGGTAACAGGACAGGATCTCAGAATGGATTGGAGGGGAACGCATTCCTGTGGCACAACCAAAACAAGTCATTTCCTCCTGCCACACACACGCAAGCACTTTGCAGCACATCGTTTGAAGATCAGCAAGGATGCGTGACTGGGTGCTTGTATAACCTTCCCCTGATCTCTCCCCTGAAGGGACAACTCCCACTTAGGAAATACCTGGAGATTTAGGGGTGAAGCTTAAGGAGGGTGGGGCTTGGAGAAGGGGGAGGGACCTCAGTTCCGGTTGCCAAGTCCCCCGTGGCCACCGGCAAGGGATGGGGGTAGGACTGCCGGATTCAGGCTGGGAAACTCCTGGAGATTTGGGGAAGGAGCCTGGGGAGGAGAGGGACCTCAGTGGGGTACAATACCATAGAGTCTACTCTCCAAAGTTGCCATTTTCTCCACAGGAAATAATCTCTGTAGTCTAGATGAGCTGTAATTCAGGGGGATCCCCAGGTCCCACCTGGAGGTTTGGCATCCCTAGCAAAGTATAGTGCCATAGAGTCCAGCTTTCAAAGTAGCCATTTTCTGCAGGGGAACTGATTTCTGTCATCTGGAGCGCTGATGTAATCCTGGAAGATTGCCAGCCCCCACATGGAGGCTGGCCATCCTATCATCCCCCACATTTAACATTAGTTAGTAGGATTTCACAGCCACCTTCAGACTTATAGGGGCCACCTCCACACTCAGATGTGGATTGTAATCTTTATTTTGCAGCACTTATAGTGCCTCTGGGCATATGCAGAGTTTCTCTGATTTTAAGTCCAACATTCATAGGGTTTTTTATTTGTTTTGGCACACCATTGTCCTCCAGGCTTAAGAATACCTGTTATTAGTACAAATTCCCCTTGCAGTAAAATCACTGGGCTAGGTTTTATGTATACAAAACTGCAAACAAATTCTAAATGGACTGGCAAGAGTCTAGAGTTGCAAGATCTGGGTTGGGAAATACCTGGTGATTTTGGGAGTGGAGCCTGAAAAGGGCAGGGTCTGGGAAGGAGAGGAATGTCAATGGGGTATCATGCCATAGAGTCCACTTTCCAAAGCAGCCATTTTCTCCAGGTGAACTGATCTCTGTAGTCTGGAGATGAATTGTAATTTGGGGAGATCTCCGAACACTACCCGAGGGGGAGGTTCACAGGAGAGACAGCAACACTACAAAAACACTGTGAACAATTAACAAATACACTGTAATCAATATTCCATCTACATGTCTTTCCAATAATTCATCTAAATATACAAAGTATTACACAAGATCTACAACAATGAATTTTACATGAAAGTTAGTGAGCGTGATACACTGTTATTTAATCCAATCCAATCATTCATAGAACTCGCTCACAGCAATCCCAGTATGACTACTTCATAAGCATCATTTCATACAGTCCTAATAGTTTCTTCATGTGTCCAATCAAAGTGCTTCATAACAGCAGCAACAAGGAATAAAGTGTTTGTAAAGGAAAAATGCTTTTGCCAACCACTCTTCATTTAGTATTTTTCAAAGACTTCTTAAAGCAACTTCTGACAGAGCCTGTAGCCTGTGTTTTTTGACATACCATTTCTGACACTTTTTCAAAGAGTGGTTCCGGAAGTCTACCACATCTTTAGCTGATAAATTGTCGCTTTAGACAAGCACACATCTCAAAGTATATCATTACCATAGGAAATGCATATGTATGTGTACATGAGAGAGAGAGAGAGAGAGAGAGAGAGAGGCATTTTGAAATTGTGAGGGAGCTTTCCCTCCAAATACACTTTGGAGTCGCTCACTATAGACCTAGGAGGGCCAGCTGTCTTGGAATGGGCCAAAATGAGGTTACTCCTCAGTTGAGGAATCATCCACTTTTGATTTTTAAAACATGCCTTCTTTCTCCCAAAACTTCTCTACATTGAGGCAGAATTCCCTCGCTCTTCAAGTGCTGTCTGAAAGGCAAAACAGCTTACAAGCATCGGTGGAGTTCCTTTTCTTCCTGTCCTTCAGTCTATGTAGAACTGGAATTACCCCCAAGTTACACCATACAGTCCCAGCTGATGAGGGGCCTCTAAGTACAAAGCCAATTGACCACCTGCCAAATTTTACACATTGTTTGTGGCAATGCTATGGGAATCTGTTAAAAATGGCAGAGTTTAGACCAGAGGTGGGGAACCTCCGTCCCAAGGGCCGTATGCGGCCCACGAGGTCACTTGGTGTGGCCCTCAGGGATTGCTGGGCTGAACCGAGCCATGTGGCAGCCTCCTTGGAGCCTGGCTGGCCGGTGAGGATTGTGGGGCCCAGACATGCTGTGCAGCTGCCTCCCCAGGGCCAGGCAGGGATCGCAGGGCCCAGATGTACTGTGCGGCAGCCTCCCTGGGGCCTGGCTGGCCGGCCAGAATTGCTTCAGGGCCTGGAAGTTACTGTCACAGTTCAGTTTGCGCTTGATTATCCCAGATGGTGTGGCCTAATATGCTAATATTAGGGGATGTGGTCTAATATGCTACTAAGTTCCTGCTGGGCTTTTTCTACAAAAAAGCCCTGGACCTATGCATTTGCCTAGGGTGGCGGATCGGGTGTGCGTGTGTGCGTGCGTGTGCCAGATTAGGTTCTCCCACATGATTTCAAATAGAAAAACAATTATTTGCAGTAATTTTGCTGGCCTGAATCATTCTCCCTCAGCAGAGTACTGTTTTTTAAGTTGATAATTTTTCATGGCCCGCGAATGATGTTATAAATATCCATATGGCCCTTGGCAGAAAAAAAGATTCCCCATCCCTGGTTTAGACCCTCGACAAGTCTTAATCTGCCCCAGAGTGAACTTTATTAGAGCAGCAGAGAAGATGGCTGAGGGAGAGATCAGATAGCTGCAGTCGCAACTGAAGAGAAACTCGAGGGAATCAGTCTGGATTGGCTCTTTCATCTGATCTGGAAACTGCTGGGAAACCCCAGCATTAATGTGTTAAGATTCTCCAAATGTTCCTGCTCAAAAATCACTAATTTGTTCCACCATGTGGCAACAGCACTTGTCTGTACTCTGTCATAGAAGACGGCCATCATCTCCGCTTCAGTGCTTTAGCGCACAGGTGCATGCTGTGCTGATACATGCATGTTGCACTAACAGCAAGATTTATTTGGCTGGATATGTTTCTTTCTGGCAATGCAGCCTCCAGCTCTGGCAACTGACCCAGAGGCTAGACAGGCTGGCTGGCCTTATCTCAAAGTAGCATGCCTCTCTTTCTCAATAGGAATTGAACACTGCCTAATGAAACATATATGCAGGCCTGTAATAAAGCATGCAAAGACACACCACTGCAAGGCCTGAAAGGGAGAGACCAGAAAGCACAAGAATCATTGCAAAGGAAACACTACGCCTGTCAGCTCACTTCAACGATAAAGTGCCTTTTTAAAAAACTGATGCAACTGTCTCTTCGGGGGCCAGCCTGCAGGGGCTTCTGGCCAGATGTTTGCATATCCAGCTGTTGAATGCCTGGCGGTATTCCTCAGCTCACTGGCCGCGAAGCAATTGAGGTGCCCTCCATTAGAGACAGCCTCGGCCTTTCTCTTGCTCCAAGGGCCCCGAGTGTCGCTTTGTTTGTCTCTCAAGTGAATTTCTATCTTTCTCTCTTGGCTCCAGATGGCCTGTCTGAGCGGTTATGCAGATCCTGCTTCTGGATGAACGCAGGCAGGAGGTTCTTCTCCCCACCCCCTCCTTCTTACGCAGCTGTGGTACAGTGTTACAAAATGCCGCCCCAAACAAGCTACAGTGAGAGACTTGAGGCAGGTTGATGGTGACGTGCTAGGGGGGGCTGTGCAGAGGAACACCCAAGTTGTGCGGGCCCTCCTTGCTGGAGAGAAAGAGAAAGGGATGGCGGGGGAGGAATTGGCACAGGGGAGTCATGGGGTTGGGTTCAGGGCGTGTCAGGTAGCAGGAGGCTGTCCCCCGAAGGAGCCGTGAGGAGGAAGGAAAAGAGACAGGGCGGGACGCAGGAGTCAAAGGTGGTCGGTTGAGCTCAAAGGGGACGAAAACAAGGGATGTAAAGACTGCTGCAGCTTCACCGTGTTCCAAATCCTAACACCCCGCAGCTTCTGAAAATGTTGACTCCCCTCCTTGGGGACTCAGAATCTCCAGAGCTCCCCTCCTGAATCCCACCCCTTCATTGACTCCTACATGGGAGTCTGATGCCTTCTGACATTTGGTGGAAGAAAACAAATACCCCATGTGTTTTACACTGTGCTAGTCACACACGTGTTCATGGGGTATTTGTTTTCTTCCATCAAATGTCAGAAGGCATCAAGAGCCCCCTGGCGCAGAGTGGTAAGCTGCAGCACTGCAGTCCAAGCTCTGCTTGCGACTTGAGTTCGATCCCAGAGGAAGCTGGGTTCAAGTAGCCAGCTCAAGGTTGACTCAGCCTTCCATCCTTCTGAGGTTGGTAAAATGAGCACCCAGCTTGCTGGGGGGAGGGAAGTAGATGACTGGGGAAGGAAATGGCAAACAACCCCATAAAAAGTCTGCCAAGAAAACATCATGATGTAACACCACCCCATTGGTCAGTAATGACTTGGTGCTTGCACAGGGGACTACCAGGGGTCGTTTTGTAGGGAAAAAGGTGCAGGAGCTCAGTAGCATATCTCATTTGCATATGCCCAGGTTCTGTGCGCAGGAGAGAGAGAACTCCCCACTGCACGCAACCCTAAACCCGGCCGGGGCTTCCTTCCCATCAGCCTCATCTCCCAGATTGCTAGGCTCCAAAATGGCGACGAGGCAGGAGCTCCTGTGCTAGGGCTCCTGTAAACGAAAACTGCCTACGTCTAGCACACCCTGCGTTTGCAATTTTTAAAAGGTGGACTGGATAATACGCTGATAGGGGAAGGTGCGGTGCGAAATTTAAGAACTCGGTGGGCTTCCAACTCCCCAAAGAGACAAAAGAAGCACTGCTTACCATCCCGGCGACCTGGGCCTGGCGCCGATGCAAAAGGCTGCTGCGACCGCGGTCTGGAGTATAGGCAGGAGAGGGTTGGGGAGTTAATTAACCACAGGGTGTGAGTTGTGCTCTTCTACATTTGGTCTGAGGCTGAAGCGGAGACCAGTGGGAGATGACCGGCCAGGGGATTCCAGTACTCCTGGGGAGGGGAAGGTATGACAGTGGGAACAGACATTGATATAACGGAAGGAGGCTGAGACAAGGTGGGGCTCGGCTACCTTCCAGTCTGTGTCCCATCCCAATGGTGACAGGTAGTGAGGTCAGGCTGAATTACTCACCGCTGTTATTGGTGTTATGCAACGCCAGGTCCATAAATAATAAGACCTCAGTCCTCTGAGAGTTTCTGCTCGGGCAGGACATGGACCTGGCTTGCGTGACTGAGACCTGGGTGCGAGAGGGAGAGACTGTAGCCCTCTCCCAAACGGCTCCCCCGGTATACTCAGTCTTTCAGCAATCACGGACTAGTGGGCGGAGGGGAGGGGTGGCTCTATTCATACGAGAGGCTTACTCCTTTCGGGCTCTCCCGGCCCAAGAGATCAATGTTATTGAATGTGCCAGTCTGGCGTGGGACGTTGGGGAGGGGTTGGCGATATGGCTGGTGTACCGTCCACCCAATGCACCAGTCAGCACCTTACCATCCCTGATGGAGGCCGTAGCAGACTGGGCATTGGAGTACCCAAGGCTTGTGACCCTGGGTGACTTCAATGTCCATTCTGATGACGCAGCCTCCAGCCAGGCGATGAACCTAGTGTCATCCATGGTGACACTGGGGCTCTCCCAATTTGTTACATCGCCCACTCATCAGGTAGGGCACATGTTAGATTTTATCTTTGTGGCTGGCGTTTTGGTGGATGATATTACTGCTGAGGCGGTGCCATGGTCAAACCACTTTGCCCTTAAGGCTCGTGTGGATGTCCCACCCCCAAGCCCGTTTTGGGTGGCGAGCCAAAATAGGAGTCTGATGGATCCTGAGCAGTTCCAAATGGCTCTACGGGATCCCTGCCCCCCTGGCGATTCTCTTGATGACCTGGTTGAGTCTTGGCAGGGCTGGCTCTCCAGAGCCATTGATGAGATTGCACCTCGGTGCCCTTTATGCCCTCGTGTTAAGCTGGCTCCGTGGTACACCCAGGAGCTGCAGCAGCTGAAACGAGTGCTCAGTTGGTTAGAGAGGCAATGGCAGTGTACTCAAGACGAAGTGACTAGAACATCTTATAGAGAGTTTATGAGGTCCTATGAGATGGCAAAGCCACAAAGAAGATTTACTTTGCGGCCAAGATTGCATCTGCAAACTCGTGCCCGGCACAATTGTTTAGGATAATTCAGAATCTTATAACGCAAGGCAGGCCAAATGCTAGGGAATTGGAGATAGGCTGTGAGGCTTTTGTGAAATTTTTTGCAGATAAGATCTCGTCGGTCTGCCACGACCTTCCCATCACGTTGGATACAGTATGGAACTCGAGGCCCCGTGCCTGTCTTCTGGATTAACCCTGGATCGCTTCGACATGCTCAGCTTGGAGGAAGTTGACAGAATCCTCTCCACTGTACGCCCAACAACTTGTATATCTGGACCGGTGCCCCTCCTGGCTAATTAAAGCTTGCCAGAGGGAACTTAGATGTCCTATACGGGACATCATAAATCAATCCCTTTTGGAAGGGCTTTTTCCAACGCCTCTTAAAGAGGCTGTGGTCTGCCCTCCTGAAAAAAGCTACATCAGATCCAGCCGAATTGGCACATTACCGGCCAGTCTCAAATTTACCCTTTTTGGGTAAAATTATTGAGAGGGCAGTAGCGTTACAGTTACAGAGTTTTCTGGATGAAGCTTCCATCTTAGATCCCCACCAATCCGGCTTTCGTCCAGGTCATGGGATGAAGACAGTGCTAGTCGCTCTGGTGAATGACCTCCAGCGGCATCTGGATTGAGGCGGCTCGGAGGTGCTGATGCTGTTAGACCTATCGGCTTCATTCAATACGGTCGACCATCAGCTACTGACCTGCCGCCTCACCGATGCGGGGATTCAGGGGTTGGCCTTGCAATAGCTTTCCTCTTTCCTTGATGGTCGGGGACAAAGGGTGGCGATTGGGGGTGAACTGTCCCAGAGGCACCCACTTAATTGTGGGGTGCCACAGGGGGCGGTGCTCTCCCCAATGTTATTCAACATCTACATGTGCCCCCTTGCCCAGAGGTATGGGTTGGGTTGTCACCAGTATGCTGATGACACCCAACTCTATCTACTGATGGATGGCCGGCCTGACTACGTCCCAGAAAATTTGGACCTGGCATTGCAAGCTGTGGCAGGATGGCTCAGGCTGTGTAGGTTGAAGTTGAATCCAGGGAAGATAGACGTTCTTTGCCTGAGCTGTGGGGGTCTGGGAAGGGAAATCCCCCTACCACCTTTTGACGGTACGCCATTGAAAATGGCATGCAAGGTAAAGAGCTTGGAGGTGCTGCTGGAGCCTGCCTTGTCAATGGAGGCCCAGATAGCAGCCATTGTTAAATCCGCCTTTTTTCATCTTAGGCAGGCGAGGCAGTTGGCCCAGTTCTTGGAGTGCGATGACCTGGCAACAGTGATTCATGCGAAGGTCACCTCGAGGTTGGACTACTGTAATGCCCTCTACATGGGGCTGCCCATGTGCCTGTTAGGGTTTAGATATACTATTAGCAGAGTAACGTGGAGAGAACCACAAAATAATAGCCAGGCACACGGTTTAGCTTAAGAATAAAAGTAGTTTACTTTACTAATAAGGAAAGGGGTGACTGGGATTTTTAGAAAACAAAGAAAGGATTCAATATCCTATCTAGCTTCTAACCTACATCTTGACTCTCTCGAGTCTTAACTTCAACTGCATGGAGATCTGTTTGGAACAAAGGGCAATAAAGTTTAACCATATGCTCTCCCCTAGACCACCACCCCAATATATGGATTAGTCAATTAGGGCTCTCCCTTAATGGTCACTATGCATATTTACACCTAGCCTTGGTGGGAAATACATGCAAACATTCTCATTGGTCTCTACCAACTTACTGGTTAAACATCAGCATGCATATACAAACACTTAATTAACTCATGACAACAGGAAGTGAAATTGCATCAAAAACCCAACAGTGCCGAACCCGGAAAATGCAGCTAGTGCAGAACGTGGGAGCCAGGCTGCTGTTGGGGCTCCCTAGGTGGGAACACATACAGCTGGGGCTGCGGGAACTGCACTGGCTCCCAATAGTGTACCGGGTTTGTTACAAGTTGCTGGTTATCACCTTTAAAGCCCTATATGGCCAAAGACCTGCCTACCTTAGGGACCGTCTCTCCCCATATGTTCCCCAGAGGATACTGCGATCTGGTTCTCAAAATCTTTTGGTAGTCCCCAGGCCGAGGGAGGCCAAACTGAAAGTCACCAGGGAAAGGGCCTTCTCGATTATAGCTCCCCACTGGTGGAACCAACTACCCAAGGAGGTGCGAGGCTTGTGGAGCCTTACTCAGTTCCGCAGAGCCTGCAAGACTACCCTCTTCCAGCTGGCTTTTGCCTGATACGGAATTCAATGTAGAAGAAATACCGTCACCACGGAAAGACTGTAAGATGGATAACACTGAGATTTTAGCACCAAATTAACTGATGGTTTTAATTAGACGGTTTTAATGTAGGATAATAATATGTATATAGGCTCTGTAATATGTTTTTGTAAACACCTTATTTTAACAGTTGAAATGTAGCATACTATGTTATGCCATGTGAGCCGCCCTGAGCCTGCTTTGGCGGGAAGGGCGGGATACAGATTAAAGATTGTTATTATATTATTGTTATTAGTGTGGGATCCAGACAGTTTCACTGGTGAAAAGGGAAGAAACTATACTGGGAAAGATGAGACTTGCATAGCCAAAACCCATGTAGAACAGGGGCTGTTATATGGAGAAGAATTGGGTGAGATCGAATGACTGAAAAGGCTGATGGGACCCAACTCCTAGTTGACCCAGCCCCTCTTGTAGCATTCATTTTCTTCCTGTTCCTTCCCCCCCCCTGCTGTCAAGGCAACCCTGTAAGGTTTTCAAGGCAAGAGACATTCAGAGGTGGTTTGCCATTGCCTGCTTCTGTATCACAACCCTGGTGTTCCTTGTTGGTCTCCCTTCCAAATACTAAGCAGGGCCGACCCTGCTTAGCTTCCAAAATCAGACTAGCTGGTCTATCCTTGTCTAAGTCTTGTTCCATAGATCCCCTTAATGCCATTTCCCTCTGCCCCAAGCTTTCCACATACTTCACAGAAGCAACACTGCTTTTCTTTCTTCAAATAAACCATCTTCCTTTCCTTCCTTCCTTCCTGAACTTATAAATCAACTTTCATGCAAAAAAGACCTCAAAGCAGTATGAGATCACAGTTCTGCAAAGCCGCAAGGCCAGGCGTCTTCTTTTCAGAATAAAGGTTGCTGGAACATTTATGGAATGTTTGTGAGCATTCTGTGACATCACTGCAGCCGAGCCAATAGCAAGCGGGCAGGGACTCACCAATAGAGGACAGTTGGTTCTTAATCTAGCGAGTGCAAGAAGTTACACCTTGTATCCTGACAGGCTGGTTCTGCTTAAGGCTTAAGGACAGGACAGGCCCTCCAACGCTGCTGTGGCTTCAGGGCCCGAGCACTGCACGAGTCTGCACTGTGAGTCACCCTTTGCTATGTTTAGAAGCGTTGCAGGATACTTTTTGCTCAGATTCCAAAAACATCTTTCCTTGCCTGACTCAGGACTCCAATAAAAGGGTGAAGATGAAAGGCCGTTGAATTCCGAGAGCCATCCCCGCTGAGGCCGGCAGGCGACCAAAGCTTTATTGACCTTGGCTCCTCACTGGCTTGGCATGTTCCTCGCCTCACTCTGCATCAATTCACAGACCTAATCTCCTTCTCCCTTGCTGGTCCTGGCCTTCCTCGCTTCCACCCCCCCCCCCCACAAGGTGAAGAGCTGGACAGCTATGCAACATCTTCCCTGAAAGTGGAAGGATGAAGGCAGACATTGTGGGCATGCATATCCCACCATGCTTTGCAGGGGACCAAGTGCCTTCGGCTGCCAGAGAGAGATGCAAAGGAGATCCTGTTTCGTCCCCAGGGAGAAGACACTTGACAGCCTTAATCTATACCAGCTGATTCCCGCGCAGAAAAATAGCATAGGCACCTTCAGGCACTGAATATTCTCAAAGCTCCAGGGTTTTTTTAAACAAAAATTCTAATTTGGGGCACTGAAATTTAGGTGGGAAAACAGACATGCGGGGTACTGAATCTGGCAAGTTTGCGGTGGACACAAGTATTGTAAAGACATTTGGAACAACATTTAAGATGCACTGTTTATGAAATACTTTTTGCTTCATATGTTTTCAAGTGGAGCTTTACGACCATCCTGATAGGGTTGCCAACCTCCAAACAGGGCCTGGAGATCACCCAGAATTATAACTGATCTTCAGACTGCAGAAATCCATTCCCCTGGAGAAAATGGCAGCGTTTGAGAGTGGACTCCATGGCACTGTACCCTGCTGAGAGTTGGCAGAGTAATTACCACAGCAATGGCGCACAACCTGATTAAAAAGTAGAATGAACATAGGAAAGAAAAGAGAGAGAGATAGGTTCCTAACGACATCTCGTTTGGTGTAGTGTTTAGGTGCGCAGACTCTTATCTGGGAGAACTAGGTTTGATTCCCCACTCCTCCACTTGCAGCTGCTGGAATGGCCTTGAGTCAGCCATTGCTCTCTCAGAGCTGTCCTTGAAAGGGCAGCTTCTGTAAGAGTACTCTCAGCCCCATCCACCTCACAGGGTGTCTGTTGTGGGGAAAGAAGATATAGGGGATTGCAAGCCACTCTGAGTCTCTGATTCAGAGAGAAGGGCGGGGTATAAATCTACAGTCTTCTTCTTCTTCTAGCTGAGAGAGAGGGTAAGACTGAGTGTGGCGCTTCGGAGAAGAAGGGGAAAATTGCCCTAAGAGTAGCAATCTGGAGACAGACAAGGATGGACACTTAATAGGAGAGAAGAAGGTGTTGTCCTCACTATCCTCTCTAATTGTCTTCTTGCTGCCCCCTGCAGGGTCTTCTCTTCTTTGTACACCAGACATTGCCTTTTCTGACATCCCTTAAGGTCTAGCATTGACAAGATTTTGTCTTAAGTAGACTTTAATACTTTTCTCGAGAAAGTGCCTTGGTGAGTACATCTGCAATCATTTCATCTGTAGGACAGTACTCCAATTCAACAAGCCCTTCTTCTTGTATGTTTCTCACTGGGTGATACTTCACATCCATGTGTTTAGTTCTTGAGTTAATCTTCTCTGTCTGTGCCAGTTTTATGCACCCTTGATTGTCTTCAGAGAGTTCTACTGGCTTGGATTCCTCTATCTCAAAGTCTTGCATTAGTTGCAGTATCCATTGTAGTTGTCTGCATGCTTCTGCTGCAGATACATACTCCACTCCAGTAGAGGACACAGCTACAGTTTCTTGCTGCAAATGTCTGCTGATTTACTTTCTGTCTGCAGTATCTCCTGCCAAGTCTGTATCCATATATCCCAGTAGTATGGGATTTTCACTTATTGGTAATTTTAGTTTCAGATGTGCAGTGCCATGCAGGACCTCATTTGCATATTAGGCCACACCCCCTGCCATCACCATTATTTCACGCAGGGTTTTTTGTCAGGGCTTTTTTTGTAGGAAAAGCCTAGCAGGAACTCATTTACATATTAGGTAATACACCCCAACATCACCATTGTTTCACATTGGGCTTTTTTGTAGAAAAAGCTCAGCAGGAACTCATTTGCATATTAGGCTACACCCCCTGACACCAAGCCAGCTGAAACTGCATTCCTGTGCGTTCTTGCTAAAAAAAAAAAAAAAGCCCTGCATGCTTTTGACTGCATTCCAATCCCTTTTGCTTGGCGATTCCATCTTTTTGCATAACATGTCCACAGCTGCTGTGATTCTGGATGCATCAATGTGGTTTTGTACAGCAGTCTTCCAACTGCTTCTCTGTATTGCTTGCTGTCAGGCAGAAATTCACTACTTCCTTGCTGGTTCCGGTAGTTTGTTTCTGTGGGAGTGCTTGCTGGTTTAACTCCTTTCATATTTACATAGTCCAGACATTCTAGGATTGTCTGCTTCTGGTTGAGAAGCTAGCTTTCATCTTCCTCTCATTCAACTTGTATTCCAAGATAGTAGTTGTTGTTTTTTTCCTTTCTTTCCCTTCTTGATTCAGGTGTTGAACTCTTTCAATGATATGTGAGGAAGTGGGCGTGCACAAAAGCTCATACCTTGAATAAAACTTTGTGGGTCTTAAAGGTGCCACTGGACTCACACTTTGTTCTACTGCTTCAGACCAAAACAGCTACTCACCTGGATCAATTTCATCACAGTTCTCCATAGTATAAAATTAGGTCATCCATATAAGTCAGAAAAGTCCATTTGTTGTCTTTGTATCTTGCATAGGCATCATTCTGCCTTGCCTTGCTTAGCATTTAATGAAGTTTCTCATTCCAACATCTCACCGCCTGTTTCAGTCCATATATGCTCTTTTGCAGCTTACACACAAGTTGCTTGTCTTCGGATTGTTCAAATTCTGGTGGCTGTTTCATGTAAACATCTTCCTTTATTTCTCCATGTAGAAAGGCAGTCTCTATGTCCAGATGCTCCACATGCATCTTCCTGGCTACTGCTATGCTTCAGAACATTCTTGTTGGAGTGGTTTTTCTCCATGTTTCTGCTGCTCTGCAGCTTTTCTTGCTATGTCTTCCATGTGGAAGGCTCAGGTATAGCTTCTGACTTTGCTAGGTAAGAATGTCGTCTTGGTTCTTCTGGTTGACCATTTCACACTTGGCTCTGCAGCCCCTTCTGGTTCTTTAGGCTCTGCAGGGGTGTCGTGTGTTTGTCCATAGTGCTCAGATTCACCGTTTCTCTTTGAGAGAGCCAGTTTGGTGTAGTGGTTAAGTGTGCAGACTCATATATGGGAGAACCAGGTTTGATTCCCCACTTCTCCACATGCAGCTGCTGGAATGGCCTTGGGTTAGCCATAGCTATCACAGGAGTTGTCCTTGAAGGAGGCAGCCACTGTGAGAGCCCTTTCAGCCCCACCACCTCACACGGTGTCTGTTGTGGGGAGAGAAGATATAGGAGATTGTAAGCCACTCTGATTCTCTGATTTTTCTCTGTTGGAGGAGATTCATTGATCCCTCCTGCCACTGGAAGACAGTGCATGGGGAGACAGAATTGCCAGATCCAGGTTGGGAGACTCCTGGAGATTTCTTGATTTCTCTCATTCATCAATGTAGAACACACTGCAGAACTTGACTGTTTCTGGATTGAGGATTCTGTGTCCTTTGCAACCCAGTGCGTAGCCTACAAAAATGCCTTCTTCTGCTCTAAGATTCAGCTTGGTCCACTTTTCTACAGCTGTAGGCCTTTGATCCAAACACTGAGATGATTCAGGCTGCGTTTGTGTCTATACCACAGTCCAACTGATATACTGCTGGCACCTTTAGTAGGTGATCTGTTTTGCAAGATGGCAACTCTAGTTATGTGGCTTGTTGACATGATCTGGCGCTCTCCTTTACCGTAGGGTTTACAGGTCCCCTCCTGACCACTGGAAGGGCATGGGGGGTAGAGCTGACAGATCTAGGCTGAAAGACTCCTGGAGATTTGGAGACGGAGCCTGGGGAGGACAGGGACCTCAATGAGGTATGATTCTATAGATTCACCCTCCAAAACATCCATTTTCTCCAGGGGAACTATAGCCTGGAGGTAAGATGCAATTCTGGGGGATTTCACAGGTCCCACCTAGAGGCTGGCATCCCTACTCCCCCCCCCACACACACACACACTTTTGAAGGCAGGGGCCTTTTAGCAATCTTCTCTCTCTTATTTTTGCTTTTTACACAAGGTGGGCTAGAAATTTTTGAAGCCGACTGATGAAATAAAAGCCCCTTTTCCTTTGTAGGCCTTGGAACGTCCTTTACAGCCTTGCTTTTCATAACCTTCCCTTCCTCCTCCATTTGCCCTTCCTGGTCTATCTCTGCCAAGAGGCTGTCATGCTGAATGGGACATTGGCAAGCCGGAGGGCTGACATGAGTCTCTGTGGCGGCTGGACATGAATGGCCCCTGTGTGTCTTCAGGTGCAGCATTCCAGGCCCAACAGCTCTCTCCAGCACAGGAAAGGGGAGGCTCAGGACGTGTCTGGCAAGGCGGAGCAGCCCTTGCTCCAGAAACCACATGTAGATGGGAAGAGGCCGACTTCGGCTCTCATGTCGGGCATGTTTGCAAAGCCAATGAGGGAATGTGTCTCTTGCGGGGCTCCTCAGGTCCAAAAAGAGTTCCTTCCCAAGTGAAGTGTGCGTACAGACCAGCCGCGGTTTGAAAGGGGTGGCACCGAGGGTCATAGTATCCAGGCAGGGGAGTGAATGCCATTCAGCCCACAGTGCCAGGGCCTTTCAAAAGAATCCTGCCAAGTTTAATTGTCTCTTTTACTTCAGCAGACTGGAATGACACTTGAGGCTCATCAGTCAGAATCTGTCTCCTTTTGCGATTTTCTGGCAGCTCCTTCCAGGAAAATCCTTTCGCCCAAACTTCTCAACAAGGGTTCTTAAGAAACAGCAAGTCACCAGGCCTTCGTTTTTGAGCCAGATGAAATGAACCCCATCCTGTAAACTTCTGAGCTCAGCTCCAGAGCTTGTTTGCATTACCAGGGCTGCCGTCTCCATCTCGGGAAATGCAGCCGTGCCAATAAGAGGGAAGTGACTTCTGAGCATGTACAGAGCAGAAGTCATTTTCAGCTTCAGGACTGTCTCCTTGAGGTAGTCCACAAGATAAAGGCTAATCTTAAAACAGCTCTCTGAGACTGCTACATTTATGCTTCTGCTTTTGAGCATTCTGGAGAGATCAGGCAGGTTGTTGCCAAAACCTAGGGATGCTTGAACCCCTCATAGTTTGGCTCATGTCCTGTTTCCAGCCACAAACATGGAGCCAGTATTTTGGCAGACAGTTTGCCTGCTTGTTGACAGTTTTGACAGACAGTTCACCCCTATCTCCCACCGATGGCCAGGGGGACCTGGCAACTCTAGTCTGGTGTAGAGCCAGTTTGGTGCAGTGGTTAAGTGTGTGGAGTTTTATCTGGGAGAACCAGGTTTGAGTCCCCACTCTTCCACTTGCAGCTGCTGGAATGACCTTGGATCAGTCATAACTCTCTCAGAGCTGTTCTCTCAGGAGCGGTTCTCTAAGGGCTCTCTCATTCCCACCTACCTCACAGGGCATCTGTTGTGGGGAGAGGAAGGGAAGGAGATTGTAAGTCGCTCTGAGACTCCGAGTGAAGGGCGAGGGATAAATCGAATCTCTTCTTTTTCTAGTTGTGTGGCTTGTTGACATGATCTGACTCTCCTTTATCCTAGGGTTGCCATGTCCCCCCCCCCCCCACCGGCCACTGGCAGGGGGTGGGAGGGTAGACATGCCAGATCCAGATAGGTTTGCCTATTTGTCAGCAGTTTCAATGACGTTTGCCTCTTTGTTGACAGTTTTGACAGATACTTAGTCTTTGTCAACAGCTTCAACCAACAGTTCACCTTTTTGTCAATGGTTTTGACAGAGTTTGCCTATTTATTGATAGTTTTGATGGAGAGTTTGTATATTTTTAACCTGTTTGGATTGGAGACTGCTGAGAAAGGCAATAGCAAACCACCTCAGCCTGTTGCTGGTGTCACTATAGGTCATTTGTGACATCACAGCACTTTCGATGCCTGGCTTGGGAGCTCCTACATGGAGGGTTTTTTGAGCAGGAACGCAGTTCTGGCTGGCTTGGCATCAGGGGGTGTGGCCTAATGTGCAAATGAGTCCTTGCTGGGCTTTCGCTACAAAAAAGCTCTGTGCAAAATAATGGTGATTTCAGGGGTGTGGCCTTATACACAAATGAGTTCCTGCTGGGCTTTTTCTACAAAAAAAGACCTGCCCACATGTATCCATCCGGTGACTGCTGGAAACATAATGCTGTAGATGGATCCACATTGGACAAATGGAACAAGGCACCTCTTATAGAAGACAGACCTACCAATGTTGATTAGGCAGAATAGCTAAATGAAGTCTCCATGTTCAGAGGAAACATATGCCTGAACAGGCCTCATTTTGGGCAGGAGCTCACAGAAGTGGAGCTCTGGAACCTCTAAATTTTATTGTGCTCTTTCTTTCTCCCCACCCCCCACCCCCCCAAAAAAACCCAAACACGGCTTGGCTTCAAAGGGCACCAGTGTGAGAATGTACAGAGACACATCATAATTCAGTCCACAGCCCTAAATATTTTGGATACCAGTAGGGCAAGGTTAATTGCTACATAGGCACTTGGGGTTATTAGGAGGTTACAACATGGAGTCAGTTTGGTTCAGTTACAATCCATACATGAGCAATACTGAGATCACAATACAAGTACTGGTTACAAGGCAGTGAAGCATCAGCAATAGTTACAAGTTCTGACAGGATCTTGCTGAACTCTAAGATTTGACACACTTTCTAATATTTTTCGTCACAAAAAATGGGGAAATAACTAAAACATATAAAGCAGACAGATGGAAATCATCATGCCACTGTGACCACATAAGAAAAAATAATTTTAAAAGTATGATGGGAGTAAGGTTTTATTATGACAATTACAATTCAAGAAGCATTTTAAGGTAGATGTTGAGCTGGTAGAATTTTGTATACCTTCTGGTGATGTCAGGGGCATGTGGTGCATGCAAATGAGTTGTGCTAATGAGCTCTGGCACCTTTTCTTCTATGAAACAACCCCTGCCCCTGAATATCAGGTGCAGGGGGAAAGGGGAAGTGTCCTTTCTGAAAATAGCCTACATATTTTGCCATGCTGCTCTCTAGGGAGATTGAGCTATGACGGCAAAATGGGTACAGAAGCCAGAGATGGAATTCTAGCAGGAGCTCCTTTGCATAATAGGCCACACCCCCTGATGTAGCCAATCCTCCAAGAGCTTACACAAAAGAGCCTTGTAAGCTCTTGGAGGATTGGCTACATCAGGGGTGTGTGGCCTAATATGCAAAGGAGCTCCTGCTAGAATTCCACCCCTGACAGCAGCACTTGACTTCCATGAAACATTAGGAACAATAAGAGGGTTCCCTGCTGGGAATGACAGGAGAGGAACTGGTCGCCTCCGGGCTCTGCTGGCGAGTTTTTCAGAGGCAACAATCTGGCCACTGTTGGGAGCAGGAGGCTGAGATTTCTTGTTGTTCTCCAGCAGGGTTCTTCTTCTCCAGTGAAGGCCGTCTTGTTTTGCACAGCGCACCCGTTGCTTTTGTCTTGATTTTGTACAAGGGAAATAAATAAGTCTGTAATTCATAGCACATGGTCTCCAAAGCGGCTCTTTCACAACGAGACACATCATATCCATTAATATAAGAAAATAGCCTTGTGGCATTGGGGAGATGTCAGAGAAATCCATCATGACTGTGGAAGCAATCCAGCCTTCCTTGTAAACTTGGCCAGCAGAACATTCTGCTTAAAAACACACACACAAGATTCTGTGGGCAGAAGACACTCGTGAAACCTTCCCCCTCCCCACTTCTGTATGCAGAATAGATTATGCAATAAGTACACAAGAACAGGACTTTTTTTGAGCCAGAACACACAGGAACTGGCTTGGTGTCAGGGTGTGTGGCCTGATATGCAAATGAATTGTTGCTGGGCTTTTTCCCGCAAAAAAGCCCAGTGTGAAACAATGTTTATTTATTTGTTTTATTTTATTTATATCCCACCCTCCCCGCCGAAGCAGGCTCAGGGCGGCTCACAATCCCACAAACACTTAATTAGTATTAAAATTACACATTCAATAATAAAATAGATATGCAATGATTAAAACAGTTAAAACAGAATATTGAGTTGGTGTTATTCTGGTGGTGACGGCCTTCTTCCAATTGACACCAGGGGGTGTGGCCTCGCATGCAAATGAGTTCCTACTGGGCTTTCTCTACAAAAAAAAAAAGCCCTGCACAAGAACATACGTTTGCCTCTATTCGCATTATCTATCTATTTATTTACATTATTTATTGCCCATCCTGACCTGGATGGCCCAGGCTAGCCTGATGAAGAAGAAGAAGAAGATATTGGATTTATACCCCGCCCTCCACTCCAAAGAGTCTCAGAGCGGCTCACAATCTCCTTTACCTTCCTCCCCCACTAGGGTGGCCAGACCGTTCCGGTCACCCGGGAAAGTCCCGGTTCTGGCCTCCAATTCCCGGCTCCCGGGCTGGCTATACCGGGACCATTAGAGAGCCGGTGGGCCGCGCGCGCGGGCGGGGAAGGCGGCGAGTGAGGGAGGGAGCGTCCCTGCGCGTGCGCAGGGCGATTGTGGCGGGCGGAGGGAGTCGGGAGACCACCCCACTGGGGGATCCACACCCCGAAAGTGATGAAGGTGGCGCAGATAGAGCCAACAGAGCAAACAGGACAAAATAAATAGGCTGCATTATGCAGCACAGTCTCACTGGAATCTCACTGGAATCTGACTGGCTTCTCAGCTTGGAACCCGTTCTCTCTAGTCTTCTCACTTTGAAAAAAGTAAAAAAAGAGTTTTATTTAACTTTATTTCCCCCTTTCCCTCTCTATAAATAATCTTGGTGTTTCCGGCGGTGATACTTGGGGGATTTTTGGGGACGTCACAGGAAGTGCTGTGTCATTTGGGGGAAATGATGTCACAGGAAGTGATGTCACTTCCTGCTTCTGACAGGTGGCGCGGGGAAAATGATGTCACAGGAAGTGATGTCACTTCCTGCTCCCGGCAGGTGGCGTGGGGGAAATGATGTCACAGGAAGTGATGTCACTTCCTGTTTCCGGCGGTGGCATGACATCACCGAAAGTGACGTCACCGGAAGTGATGTCACTTCCTGCTTCCGACAGGCGGCACGGGGGAAATGATGTCACAGGAAGTGATGTCACTTCCTGCTCCTGGCAGGTGGCGCGGGGGAGGAATGATGTCACAGGAAGTGATGTCACTTCCTGTTTCCGGCGGTGGCATGACGTCACCGGAAGTGACATCACTTCCTGTTTCCGGCGGTGGCATGACATGACCGGAAGTGACGTCACCGGAAGTGATGTCACTTCCTGTTTCCGGCGGTGGCATGACGTCACCGGAAGTGCCGTCACCGGAAGTGGCGTCACTTCCTGTTTTCGGCGGCGCGCACGCTCCGCACGCACACACACACACATTCCTTTCCCCCTCAAGGTGTCCCTGGCTGGCCTGCCGAAATTATGGCCACCCTATCCCCCACAACAGACACCCTGTGAGGTGGGTGGGGCTGGAGAGGGCTCTCACAGCAGCTGCCTTTTCAAGGACAACCTCTGCCAGAGCTATGGCTGACCCATGGCCATGCTAGCAGGTGCAAGTGGAGGAGTGGGGAATCAAACCCGGTTCTCCCAGATAAGAGTCCGCACATTTAACCACTACACCAAACTGGCTCTCAGAAGCTACACCAAACTGATCTCAGCTCTCAGAAGCTAAGCAGGGAGTCCTAGTTAGTATTTAGATGGGAGACCCCCAAGAAAGTCCAGGGTTGCTAAGCAGGGGCAGGCAAGGGTAAAGCACCTCTATTTGTCTCTTACCTTGAAAACTCTACGGGGTCACCATAAGTCAGCTCTGACTTGATGACAAGTTCCATTCCCACCCCCTATAGTCTGCCTTTCTCTGTGGGACTGAAGGGGGATTGTACACAGTAAGTCAATACAATCAACAGGATGGGACACCCAATTAAACAGTGCATTAGGATTTGGATTGCAGAAAACTGAAAGCAGCCAGAAATCTGAAATCAACCAGAAATACGGAACTGGAGCTAAATATAAGAATTGTCAAGACATGTTAAACAATACAAATAATACAGAGTAGGATCCAACATACAGTAAGAGTTGGGATGATTGGCACTTAATTGTTACTACTTTTGCTGGGGCTATCAAGAAGCCTAGTTGCGGCTAAGAGTTTGGACAAATGAACTGCATAATACTGAGTCAGACCATAAATCC
Organism: Heteronotia binoei; assembly: GCF_032191835.1. Taxonomy (NCBI): domain Eukaryota; kingdom Metazoa; phylum Chordata; class Lepidosauria; order Squamata; family Gekkonidae; genus Heteronotia; species Heteronotia binoei. Next base: position 24,586,905 of record NC_083240.1, read on the forward strand.
CTCTAGATCAGATCTGTCTACTCACATTGGCAAAGAAAGGTCTTCTCCAACACCCACTGCCCATGCAAGATGGGATCTGAACCAGGGATCTTCTGCATTGCAGAGCAGGTGTTCTGCTGGCCATGTCCCAGTGCAAACACAACGGGAGTCTTGGCTTTGTGCTGGAGAGAGGCCTGCTCATGACTGGTTCAGTGCATGGAGTTGGCCACAAAGGGGAGCTATTAAAAATGGCCTTCACCTGAGGGTTTTGAGCAGGGATGGCCAAACTTGCTTGATGTAAGAGCCACATAGAATAAATGTCAGATGTTTGAGAGCCACAAGACAGGGATGGAGGGAAGAAAGGTGAAAAGAAAGCAAATAGATGGGGGGGAGGGATAGGTAGAAAGAAAGCAACTTTAAATGCATTCTCGAAGCTGCCAGCTGGTTTGACTTGGAGAAGTGATCTACCTTCTCCAAGCCAGCCAACAGGGCAGTGGGGACTTCGAGAGCCACACAATATGTCTGAAAGAGCCACATGTCGCTCCCGAGCCACAGTTTGGCCACCCCTGGTTTTGAGAATCAAAGCCCCACGTTGCAGGAATAAACCATCAGCTTTTAGCTAACTGTATGGCTGGTTGTATCATATCAGTTTGTGAACTTCAGCCCTTCCTACCACTTCAGCCCACGGCCATTTCCACCTCTCTTCTCTGCCTGTTCTGCAACCCCCACCTGCACCTCATTACTAGGAACAATAAGGGGAGTGGCTCCTGGAAGAGGCAGCAGAATGTGGCTGCCAGGGACTCCGGCCATTTAGAGATGGCCAGCAGTCACCACAGATCTTGGCAGGCCACAGGTCTTGGCGGGTGTCCAATCTCAAGCCTAGGGGTTGCCAAGTCTGTGTTGGGAAATACCTGGAGAGTTTGAGGGTGGATCCAGGAGTGGGTGGGGTTTGGGAAGGGGAGGGGAGGGGCCATAGAGTCCACTCTTCAAAGCAACCATTTTCTTCAGGGGAGCTGATCTCTGCCAGCTGGAGATCAGTTGTAACAGCAGGAGATCTTCAGGCCGCACCTGGAGGCTGGCAACCCTAGCTACCAACCATGCCTAGAGCTACTGCCAGACTACAAAGATCAGCCATTTTCTCCTGGGAAACCGATCTTGGTCACCTGAAGATCAATTGTAATAGCAGGAGACCGCCAGGGGCCACCTGGACGTTGGCAGCCCTATCAGGGAGGCAGGGAGCATCAGATGTGTGTGTGCGATGACATTGGTTCCTTCGAACAGAGCTGCTTTAGAGCCATGCCTTTTCCTCAGCACTGCATATGTGTGTGAGAGAGAAAGAGCCTTGAGCCCTTCTAGGCATTGCTTCGCCAGTCACTCAGGGGCAATTACTGTCACCAGAAGCGACAGGCCTAATTAAGAGTGAACCGGTGTTTCCTTTCTAAGCCCGTGTTCCCTGTTGTACCGTAATTCAAGCTAATTCCATTTGGGCTGGGTTTTTTTCTCTCTCTTCTTCTCCTTGGTCTTGAGCCCGAGGTGACTTTTTAGGAAAATTGGAGCACTAAAAGGGTTTGGCCTTTCTTCTGCAAACACACACACACACAAGTGCAGAGGAGGGTGGGGGGAATGTATAATTCCCCTATCTGTTCAGCAGAGAAACACTCCGCTTGCCCAGCCGGGGTGGAACACTTCAAGCTTTGGCTGGTTCTTTAGTCCACATTTCGATCCCTTTGTAGCCAGCCCGAGGCTGAGTCACCCAGGAGTCTCTCCTTACCTTTTCAAATGTTGCCCTCTTCTCTAAGAGGAGGAAGTGGCGAAGCGGCAGAGATGCTTTCCTGCAAAACACCCGCACCCCCAAACAAATGTTTACCACAAACAGAACATGTACATTGAGTCCTGAATAGAGGAAAATGAGAGGCTGGCGGCTGAAAGATTTGGCTGATTTCAGGTCAGTTTTATGAAATTAAACACACGCCCTCGCCTCTCCTCGGCCATTTTGGCCCTATGGTTTTTCTGGCTCACAGCCCCCTCGCCTTCTTGAGTGCCTTCCAAGAGGGGGCCAGGATGTTAAACAGCCCAGGGGGAAAAAGGGTCCCAGGGGCTCTATAGGGCCCACTTTACTTGACTCAGGTTACTCCTGGCTTCCAGGGTCCCTCCAGGGCAAAGGCCCACCAGGAACAATCCCGATAAGTTAAATGGCAGTCCGTCCTGGCCCCTTCTGTCATCATCAACCTACCAGCGAGGGTGGCCACAGCCAGCCAACCCCCCTCCACTTGTCCCCAGACAAAATGCAACCAGAAGAAACCACCAGCGCATATTTGTAGCATGCCGGCTGTGACTTATCTTGGATCTGCCTTTTATCCAGCTACACTTGTTTACTTGGAGGGAAGTCCTGGGTGGACCTTTCTCCTAGGATTGCAGTCTTTGCCATTAAGCTTTTTGCAGTCCTGTCTGACAGCCTCCAGGATCACTGTGTGAAACAGGGCACCGGATTAGATGTAGGGCTGCCGGCCTCCAGACTGCACCAGGAAATCTTCCACTATTGTAATTGATCCCCAGGAGATCAAAATCAGTTCCCCTGGAGAAAATGCCTGCTTTGGAGGTTGGGCTGCTGAGATCCCTCCCCTCCCCAAACTAGGCTTCCCAATCCCCAGGTCCCACTGAGGGATCCCCTGGTTTACAGGCTACCCCCCCGGCCCCAGCCAGCTGGCCGGTGGGGGAAGCCCCTACCCCAAAGCCACCATGAACCTGTAGATCTCCGGCAGGTTTAGGAACCTGCAAACAGGTCCCATTTCAAAATGTGTGTGCCTTTAAAATTAAGCAGGAAGTACTTCATGGGGAAGGGTCAGCTGCAGACCTTGTCAGAGCTCAGCCCCTCCATTTGTTTTGCTTTCCTTTCAGAGCAAGTAAGTGTGTAAAAGAGAGCAGCATAGCCCCTGTACTTTTCAGACCCCCTTGTGGAGGCACCAGAGACAGTTAAGTGTGCGTGTGTGTGTGTGTGAGAGAGAGAGAGAAAAGAAATGCACATAAGTCTTTGTAGAGCCAGTAAAAGGATGTGTGTCTCTGCGCTTGTTTTGCATTGTTTCCAGAGTCCTTGTATACGAACCTGTTTATGTAGGGTTGCCAATCCCCAGGTGGGGGCAGGAGATCCCCCAGTTTGGAGGCCCTCCACCTGCTTCAGGATCATTAGAAAGTGGGGGAAGGGGAGGGAAATGGCTAATGGGAACTCTATTATTCCCTATGGAGACTTATTCCTGGACTTCCGGGGGAGGAAAATGCCGAGCTGAGCTGCTTCTCATAACGGGAGCAGGCTGGAACTTCTGTCCGGGGTAGTGGAAGGCAAATTAATGCCTACTGCCTACTTTTCTCAGTTAGATTAGTCCAAGATATGCACAGGAAACTTTGAGGAGATTTACCTTGGCTAAAAGGGAGTCCCGGGGGGGGGGGCTCCTTTGAGGCTTTGAGGGGTCTCCGGAGAAGAGTTGCATTTTCATCATCTGCAGAAGTTCGACAGAATCCTAACCTTCTTGGACTTTGCTAAACATCTAAAGCTACACAAGACCGGTGTGGATCTGGATAATTGGCAGAAAAGGTAGATTACTATCTTTCATTCCGGGACTATTTACTGTTAAACAGAATAAATTCAGAAGGTGGGAAATGGAAATCTAGAAAGCTTGGAAGAAGAAGGGAGGAAGAGGTGAAATTTGGACTTTGTAAATTTAAAGGACAGTGCTAAAAAGTGGAAAGGAATTTATTGTTTGGTCTACTTGCGGTTTTGAAAAAAGAGCACCATCGTCACAGACCTGCATCATATACAATCAACACAGGAAGTACGTCAAGCATCGTGAGATCTCTTTACCAGTGAAAATGAGATTTGGTGGCAAGTAAAGCAGGAAGTAGCGGATGAAAGCCTACTCTAGGACTATAATACCATTGAGTAACATCAGCGGCCATTGCTTGGAGGTCAAAATTAAAATAATGTTTTTAAAGTGTTTGGGACATTAAAAAATTGTTGGAATTAATTGAGATGATGACAAGAAGATAAATACTATTGGACATATTGTTTGTAATGGACTTTAAAAGCCTTTAAAAGAAAAAGGGAAAAAAGTTGCAGAGAGAAGCCAAAAGTCGCAACCGCCATTTTGAAGGATTTAAAAATTTTAAAAATTAATATCTCGGCCTGGGAAACTCTGAGGATGGCAAAATTAGGCTTGTTATAAAAAGCAAGCTCTAATCTTTTGAATCTGATAGTTAAATTTGAAATTGGTGAGATCAAAATTTTCGGTGTTTTTAAATGTCAGAACACAAGCAAACCCATACAAGGGCTACTTCATTGGAGAAAATGCAGGATCAATTAGAGGCAATGGAGGCCAGAATGATGAAAGGCATGAGAGAGATGATAACTGCATCAAAAAAAGAAATTATTGAAGAGATTAAAAAAGATATGGAAGATCTCAGAAAGGAAACAGAGGAAACATCTAAGAAAGTGCAGGAGGTAGAAGGAAGAATGAAAGTACATGATTCCACCTTGTTGAAATGCAAGAAAAAGTGACCATCCATGACTGCAAATTGATGGAGACTCAGATACATCTGAGAGGAGTACCTGAAAAGGAAGATTGTGACTTGAAAGAATATGTCATAAAAATAATTGCAGAATTTTTAGAGGAAGACCCTGAAGAGACTAAAAATATGTATGACTATATGTATAGTCATGCCAAGAAAAATAATTTACCAAGAGATGTCATAAGATACATGACAAAAGAAATGGTGGGAAAGATCATGAATAAAAACTTTGAAAAGACATTGATAGTGGGAGGCAGCAGAGTAAGAATTATGAAGGAATTGCCAAGGCAAGTGATAAATGATAGAAAAACATATACAAAACTGACAGAAAAATTACGGGACAATGAAATGAGGTTTAGGTGGATAATACCTGAAGGATTGAGCTTTGAACTTCAGGGGAAAAGAATCACAATTACAAATGCACAGGAACTGCCTAGATTTTATGAAGAACATAAAGAATTTGCACCATGATGGATTACAAATTATTGTCTTGGAATGTAAATGGACTAAATTCACCACAAAAAAGAAGGGCAACGTTTCATTGGATTAAAAAGCAAAATTGTAATATAGTTTGTTTACAAGAAGTGCATATTAAACAAAAGGATTACAAATTTTTATGGAATAAACAATTGGGGTTAGAATTTTTTTCATTGGCTGAACAGAAGAAAAGGGGAGTGATTTTTTATATTAAACAAGAATTGGAGCCAAAATTAGTGTTTAAAGATAAAGATGGAAGATTTGTAGCAGTAGAAATAATATTAAATGCAAAAAAAACGTTATTGGGACTGTATGCGCCTAATGGTGCAAAGGATGCTTTTTAAAAAGACATTATAGAACAATTTGATGAACTGACTTATGACCAAGTTTCGATAATGGGAGACTTTAATGGAACAATTAAGTACTCCCTGGATAGGTCTGGGGGGGGGGGGGAATAGAAGGAAAATTGCCGAAGTCTTTTTTTGAATTGGTCAACAAGAAAATTTGGAGGACATATGGAAGAAATTTAACCCTGAAGTGCGGGACTATACCTTTTTTTCAGCAAGACATAAAACTTTTTCTAGAATTGACATGTTGTGGGACACTAAAGATTTAGGTCTTATAACAAGGAAAATAGAGATTTTACCTAAAATTGGGGCTGAACATAATCCAATAATGTGGATTACAAAATTGTCTAAGAAGTTGAGAAGATGGAGATTGAATTAAAATTTACTACAGAATAAAGAAATAGTGGCATACCTAGAAAATGAAACTAAAACTTTCTTTCAAATGAATGACAAAGAGGATATAGAATTTCAGATGGTCTGGGATGCCTATAAAGCAGTAATGAGAGGAATATTGATTACCTTGAATAATAAAGATAAGAGAGTAAAAGAAAACAGTTGTTGGACATTCAAAATGAAATAGAGAAAAAAGAAGGGGAGTTGAGAAAAAGGCCAGGGAAAAAGAAAATTATAAGGGAAATTACAATATTACAAACGTAAATGAGACATTTGTTAAATAAAAAATTGGAATGGAATTTGAAAAGACTGCAGCAGAAATCTTTTGAGGGAGCAAATAAACCTGGAAAGTATTTGGTTTGGCAACTGAAGAAAAAGAGAGAAAATAAAATTATTAATAAAATTGTGGTAGATGGAAGAGAGGTGGTTAGCCAAGAGGGAATAAAAAGAGAATTTTTAAAGTATTATGCCAAATTGTTTAAAGGTGTCAAAATAAAGAAAGAAAACATGGATGTGTATCTACAAAAGATAAAAATAGAACCCTTAGAAAATATGCAAAAAGTTTTGAATGATCCAATTGAAAAAATAGAAATTGAAGCTGCAATTAATGCAATGAAAATTGGAAAGGCACCTGGGTCAGATGGATATACAGCTAAATATTTTAAAACCTTTAAAGATGAGTTAACACCAAAATTGCAGAAGTTGATGAACATGATAAGAATAAAAGGGAAAATACCAAACACATGAAAGGAAGCTGTTATTTCGTTGATAGCAAAGGAAGATAGAGATGTCACAAATGTAAAAAATTATAGACTAATTTCGCTATTAAATAATGACTATAAAATATATACAAGAATATTGGCAGAACGGCTTAAACAACATTTGATAAATTTTATAAAGGAAGATCAAGCAGGGTTTCTTCCCAAAAGGCAAATAAGAGACAATATCAGAACTGTTGTAAATATTGTAGAATATTATGAAAGACATCCAGAAAAGGAAATAGCATTATTCTTTGCAGATGCAGAGAAAGCATTTGACAATTTAAACTGGGACTTTATGTTTGCAGTAATGGAGAAAATGGAGTTGGGAGAAAGCTTTATAAGAATGATAAAAGCAATATATACTGAACAATGTGCAAGGCTATGTATAAATGCAGACCTTACAGAAGATAAGATAATTAGCAAAGGTACAAGACAAGGTTGTCTGCTTTCCCCATTGTTGTTTATAATGACTCTTGAAATATTACTGATGCAGGTCCAAGAAGATAAAGAAATAGAAGGATTAAAAATAAAAGGATTTACTTACAAATATAGAGCATTTGCAGATGATATAATGTTTATAAATGAAAACCCCATACATGTCACACCTTTAAAGAAAAATCAAAATTTCTATGTAAAAATATGCAAATAAATAAGCAACAAGAATTACAGAGACTAACAGGCTGTGAAGTCACCTCCAAGGTAAAATATTTGGGTGTGGAGATAATAATGAAGAATATTGATCTATTTAAAAATAATTATGAGAAGCTATGGAGTAAAATGGATGAAGATATGTTAAAATGGAACAAACTTAATTTGTCATTGCTGGGTAGAATAGCTGCAATTAAAATGAATATTCTACCAAGAATAATGTATTCGTTTCAAATTATTCCCATTGTGAAAGAAAGTAAACAATTTGATAAATGGTGAAGAAAAATTTCAGAATTTGTGTGGGCTGGGAAGAAACCAAGAATCAAAATGAAAATTTTGACAGATGCAAAAGAGAGAGGTGGATTTCAACTACCAAATTTAAAATTATATCAGGAAGCAGTTTATTTAGTGTGGATAAAAGAACGGATAACGCTGTTAAATAAAAAATTCTTAGTGCTGGAAGGTCATGGAAATAAATTTGGCTGGCACACGTATTTGTATTATGGAAAAAAGAAGATGGACGGTTTTTTCTCTCACCATTATATAAGAAATAATTTGCTAAATACATGGATGAAATACAAGAAATATGGGGATGAGAGAAAACCATTATGGATAGTGCCAGCTGAAGTAATAAAAATAACGGCTGAGATAGGTGAAGAAAAGTGGTTGTCATATAATCAATTATTAAAAATACAAAGTGGCAAAATAGAACTGAAAACTGCTGAAGAGTTGAATAATAAATATGATTGGTTCCAAATGCAACAAATAAAGAGTTTGGTGGATAATGATATCAAAACTGAAGGAATAAGAAAAGAACAAACAGAAATGGAAAAAGTTCTGCTTGGAGATAATGAACAATTCATTTCAAAAATATATAAATTACTGTTAAAATGGTCTATGGAGGATGAAGTAGTGAAATCTCAAATGATTAAATGGGCAATTAATGTAAATAAAGAAATACAGATGGAAACTTGGGAACACTTGTGGAAGAATTCTATGAAGTTTTCAACATGTCATAGTACTAAGAGAACTGTTTCAAAATGATGAATAGATGGTATATGACTCCTAAAAAATTGGCAAAGATGAACAATAAGATGCCAGATAGATGTTGGAAATGTAAAAAAAACATGAAGGTTCTTTTTACCATATGTGGTGGACTTGTGAAAGGGCAAAAAAGTATTGGCAGATGATTCAGCAAGAAATTTCTAAGATCTTGGGATATGAATTTAAGAAAGTTGCAGAGACTTTTCTGTTGGGATTTCAAATGGAAAAATTTCCAAAAAAAGATAGAACTGTAATTTGGTACTTGCTTTCAGCTGCTAGGACATTATATGCGCAGTTGTGGAAGCAAGAAAAAATACCAGAGAAATGGGATTGGATTATAAAAGTTATGACATGGAGTGAAATGAACAAATTAACAAGAATATTAAGAGACTATCATTTAGAAGTTTTTAAGACGGAGTGGAAAAAGTTTAGAAGATATGTAGAAAAAGAGTGGAAAATAAAAGGACATTGGACAATTTTTGATAATTATTAAGTTTTAGAAAGAAGAAGAATATAAGTTTTTGTTTTAATAGTTAAGGGTACCTTTAAATATTAGCATTTTAAGTAAATAACACCGGCGGGGGTCAAGTAACGGGGGGGAGGGGTGGGTAGAAATTAATATATATGGGGTAGATAAAAGAAGTTATTAAGATGTAAGAAATAGATTTGTTACCATATGTTACCAATAAAATTGTTTTAACTGGAGACTTATTACCATAGGAAATAGTGGAGAATTGATCTGCAGATATCTGGGGCTCTGCAGGGGGCTATTTTTTGAGGTAGAAGCACCAAATTTGTAGCATAGTATCCAGTGCCTCTCCCCTAGGGTTGCCGAGTCCAATTCAAGAAATATCTGGGGACTTTGGGGGTGGAGCCAGGAGACATTGGGGCGGAGCCAGGAACAAGGGTGTGACAAGCATAATTGAACTCCAAGGGAGTTCTGGCCATCACATTTAAAGGGACAGCACATCTTTTAAAATGTCTTCCTTCCATAGGAAATAATGAAGGATAGGGGCATCTTCTTTTGGGGCTCATAAAATTGGACCCCCTGGTCCAATCGTTTTGAAACTTGGGGGTACTTTGGGAAGAGGCACTAGATACTATACTGAAAATTTGGTGCCGCTACCTCAAAAAACAGCTCCCCCAGAGCCCCCGAAACCTCCAGATCAATTCCCCATTATACCCTATGAGAATCAATCTCCACATAGGGAATAATGAAGTGCTCAGCTGATGTTCCCCTCCCCCCTGTTTCTGGTGACTCTGAAGGGGAATTGGCCTCTCTACTCACGAGTTGCTGCCAACTTCTTTAAAGTAACACAGACACACCATCTCAAGAGGAAGCCATTCAATCGGAGCCTGAAGCCTCTGGAGGTAGACAGGCACATGGTCCTCTGGGGGCGGGGCTTCCCCCCACCAGCCAGCTGACTGGGGGGCGGGAAGGAGTCAGGGAAAACGGAAGAACCCCTGCTGGGACCTGGGGATTGGCAAGCCTACTCTCCCCCCCCCTACTCTCCCCTACTCTCCCCCATTCCAGAGCTGGAAGCCTTAATTAGGTGGTTAAATCCAGCAGAACTCTTTTTATATTGTGTTATGCCATGGTCTTCTTCTTGTCCTGCACCTTCCCCAATGGAAGAGGGATGTTGCAAGATCATCATCATGATAGTTTATTACAGTCTCATGACCAGAATACAGTATAAACATAATATGAAAAAATAAAAAGAGACATAGTATACAAAAATAGAGATCAAAATTTAAGAACTTTTAAAATGCAATCCCCGCAATTAAGAATTAATGCAGAAAACTCAGCAACTGAATGCATAATCTCTGAATTCTTATCTGATAGGAACCAATTAATTTTAAAGTTTGATCCCTGTTTTGGTATACTATGTCTGTTTTTATTTTGTCATATTATATTTATACTGTATTCTGGTTGTGAGACTGTAATAAACTATGATATTATATGATGAGCCACTGTGGCGTAGTGGTTAGAGTTTGGAACAAGGATCTGTGAGATCTGAGTTCAAATCTGTCCAATGCCTTGAAACTTCAGCCTATCCTAGCTCAGAGGGCTGTTATAAGAATGAATGAAGTAAGGAGACCTACCTGCATACTTCTGAGCAGCTTGGAATAAAAAAAATGAGAGAGAGAGAGAGAGATTCTGCCTAGGGTTTTGCTCATTATTTCTTCCTGAAAAGAACAGAAACTTTCCCCAAAAGTAGGAACAAAGTAGTTTATTATACAGCACTATACAAAAGTACAACGTTCCTAAGGATAAGTAGAATAACACAAATAACAAAAATATTAATATTTTTGCAATTTTTCACAGTCCAGTAAACAATAAGGACTTCCAGAAGTTCATGCCAAAATCTTCTACAACAGGAACTGTAACGAGGGGTATCTCCATTAAATATTGCTGAGTCCAAATGTGAGAGTCTGTCTCAATTATTCCATCTCCTGTATATGTATCTCTCTCAGTGGAATTCGATATTCCTTCCTTCCTTCCTTCCTTCCTTCCTTCCTTCCTTCCTTCCTTCCTTCCTTCCTTCCTTCCTTCCTTCCTTCCTTCCTTCCTTCCTTCCTTTTTGTGGTCAGTATCTACAATCCAAATAAATATATAGATGGAGCACCAATCTACACAGAGATTCACGGTATAATGGTAATTAGTACATCATGCTAAGTGCATTATTTCTTCCTGGCTTGCCGTGAGTTTTCCAGACCTTGGTATTACCCTGTCCAGACCTTGGCATACCATGAGCTACCGATGTCCTAGCACATATTACTCCCTGATTAATTCCTGCCATTGGGTTCACTCAAGACTGAATCTTCTGCTAATGGAAGAGGAAGTATACTTTCCACCCATTCCCCCTTCCTGCCATAGACTCCCTGTGTGCCCCTCATACCATTCCTGAAGGTCCCTTATTCCCCAGGAAAGCCAGTCTGGTGTATTGGCTAAGTGTGCAAACTCTAATCTGGGAGAACCAGGTCTGATTCCCCACTCCTCCATCTGCACCTGCAGGTACAACCTTGGGTCAGTCATAACTCTCTCAGAGCTGTTCCTCTCAAGAGCAGTTCTTGGAGAACTCTCTCAGCCCCACCTACCTCACAGGGTGTCTGTTGTGGGGAGAGGAAGGGAAAGGAGATTGTAAACCGCTCTGAGACTCTGAGTGAACGGCAGGTTCTAAATCCAATCTCTTCTTCTTTTCTTCCTCTTCTTCATCTCAGGGAGGTCAATGGGGCTGCAGTGTGAAAGGTCAAGGAAGGAATGTGCTGTTCTACTGATGAAAGTGCCTTTTGTCAGTGGCAAATTTCATCTGGGTCCAATCCATTGTTTGGAAGGTTGCAAGGATTAAAGATGCGCAAATATGCAGACGTGTAGTTTCACTATCATTCATCATTCCTCAAAGCTCCAGCCAGCTATTACACATCACAGCAGGCTATTGCACATCACAGCAGGTTCTTGCTGCTTATTCACGCTTCATTGGAAGCTCAGAGGAAACCAGCTAGCTAGCTGGTGTGCCTGAAACAAGAGCTGATTGGTTCTTTACTCAAAACGAAGCTCATCTGTTGCACATCCAAAAGCAAAGGCTGGAGACAGGAGTGCCACATTGGTGGAATCTATAAATAATAACCACCTTAAAAAAAAAACTGGACTCAACTTTCACAGACTTGTTACAGGCCTGGCACACGAACCAGTGACAGTGAGCTTGCGATTTGTTTCTTTTTCTAACTTTTAGAATGGAAACATCTGTGGACCGCTGTAGCCATAGGAAGTAGTGTGAGAACGCACATATGCAAAACATTTGTGGTATAATTCAGAACAACTTGGAGTGCTTGCAAAAAAAAAGGACATCTTTTATCACCCGAGGGTGGTGCTTGCAGTCTGCAGTCAAACTGTGGTTCAAACAGAGGAGTGATTGCCGAGGTCTCTCTTTCCAAGGCTACTTCTAGACATACCTCTGCAACGGCATCAGCAGGAGCAGCAAGTGGCATGGGAGAGGATCGGTGTCTGCCTCCTCTCCCTCATTCTTGTGCTTCTTGCTACCACCCCTGGCCCCCACGCCTTATTCTTTACTCCACTGTGCCTGCACAAAGTGCAGACACGCACCCAAAGGCCCAGAACACACCTTTTCTCCTCCCTTTCCTTCTCTATGCCAAGCCATGCTATAGCTTCATGGGATGCCTCAGTAGGGAAAGCGTTGAGGTTTTTTTTTTGCAAGTTTCCTCCCTGAAGTCATGAGATGATTAGCTGTTTGTTTATGCATGCTGATGTCTTAAGGTTACAGACCAATACAATAGCCTGCATGTCTTTGCCGCCAGAGCTAGGTGAGAATATGCAGGGCTTTTTTGAGCAGGAATGCAGCCGGGATAGGGCAATCCATCAAACTGAATAAATCATATCCTAATTCTGATCAAGAAAATCAAAGAAGTGAGAAGTCTGGCCTCTTCCTAAACATCAAAAAGACCAAGATCGTGACTACCGCAAAGAATAGAAAGGTAAAAATAACAGTTGACAAAGAATAGAAAGGTAAAAATAACAGTTGACGATGAATACATGGGAAAATTCACTTCTTGGGATCACAGATCAACCAAAGTGGTGAATGCAGTCCAGAAATAAAATGTCGAATCATGCTAGGTCGAACGGCAATGATGAGAATGAATCAAATACAGGACATCAGCATAGCCGCCAAATGCAGATTAGTCTGTGCTATTGTGTTCCCCATAGTAACCTACGGCTGCGAAAGTTGGACCATGAAGAAGCAAGACAGGAGGAAAATCGACTCATTTGAGCTGTGGTGTAGGAGAAGGCTCCTGCGCATTCCTTGGACAGCAAAGGTGACAAAGAAGCAAGTATTAGAGCACATAAAACCTGACATGTCACTGGAAGGAAAAATCACAAAACTGTGACTGACTTATTTTGGCCATGTCTCATTAGAAAATGCAGTTATCCTTGGATTGGTTAGCGCAGGAGTGTCAAATGTGCGCTCGAGGGCTGGATCAGGCCCCTGGAAGGCTCCTATTAGGCCTTTGAGCAACTCATCCATCATTTGCTTCCTTCTCTCTCTCTTTCTTCTTTCTGCATCACAGCCTTCTTTGCCAGATTTGCTCAATCACACAGGAACTACAGAGCAAAGCCTCTTTTTTCTCCATTGGCTGACCAGCACACAAAGCAGCTTATGTACAAAAACTTGCAATGCCCAGACATTTTGTGTTTTCCCCTGGGTCTTAGGGTGAAAGCATTGGTCATGAGATTTCTGTAATGAATGTCAATAAATGAAAAGTAGGTTTGCAACTTACACATACAAACCTGAACAACACCTGAACAGCATACTCAAGATTGCTACAGCACAGACATTGTCTCCAGATTTTGATGTAATGATTCAGAGCAAGAGCTGTCAGTTATCAAATGTTTGAACATGTTTCAAGACTTTTTAATAACAAATCCTTAATTATGAGCTTTTTTCGCACTGACCTTACTCGGGAGCGACGTCCCTCTTCACCGCGCAGCGTCTGCGCGGTGAAGAGGGACGTCGCTCCCGAGTAAGGTCAGTGCGAAAACGCTCTATGTTTGTCTGTGTCCTTTAGAAAGTTTACATATCTGCTTCCTGGCATTACATTTTATGACACACGTGGTCCGGCCTGACAAGGTTTTATTTATGTCAGATCTGGCCCTCATAACAAATGAGTTTGACACCTCTGGGTTAGCAGCAACAGGAAACCAGGCCACCAAAGAACACAGCGGTTGGACACCATAAAAGTCAACACCAGCCTAATTATGGAATAATCGAAACAGTACAAGATAGGGAAACATGGAGAGAGCTGGCCCACACAGAATCACCAGTATTCGGCAACGACTAAATGGCTAACAACAGCAACAATTCTGAGCATGAGCAGATTGCCTTTGCCACTTGGACAAGTAACTTCATCGTTGCTGGGATTCAGGTACACGTTTGCTTCTGGACAGATTTCTGAAATGTAGGCTGATGAAGGAACACAGATGCAAGCAAAGAAGAAAAAGAGCTGGGAATCCTAGTTGCAACTGAACAGCTAGATTCGCATCCAGCAACACCTTAGAGACCAATGAACAAGATATTCAAGGCATAAGCTTTGGAGAGTCAAAGCTCTCTTTGGAAAGCCAGTTTGGTGTAGTGGTTAAGTGTGTGGACTCTTATCTGGGAGAACCGGGTTTGATTCCCCACTCCTCCACTTGCACCTGCTGGAATGGCCTTGGGTCAGCCATAGCTCTGGCAGAGGTTGTCCTTGAAAGGGCAGCTGCTGTGAGAGCCCTCTCAGCCCCACCCACCTCACAGGGTGTCTGTTGTGAGGGAGGAAGGTAAAGGAGATTGTGAGCCGCTTTGAGACTCTTCAGAGTGGAGGGCGGGATATAAATCCAATATCTTCTTCTTCTTCTTCTTCTTCTTTGTCAAATATGAGTTGGAACGGAAATCACTGAGTCCTTAGGTATTGCAAAGAAGGACCTCCGGACGCAGAGGTACAAAGCACATTGCAACCCACTTGATCAGAGCAGAGGGGAAAGGCTTAAGGGCCTTATCTGTAGGCAGATAAGAATCCCGTGTCCCTATTCAGCCCCGGGGAGGTCCATTGTTCTGAATTTGTGAATGAACTCAAGTTCAGTCCTGGTTGCAACTGGTGGGTCTCTCCCAACTCATTCATAATCCTGTTTCTTTTTCACTGGCCCTAGGGTTGCCAGCTCCAAGTTTGGAAATCCCTGAAGACTGGGTGGTAGAGTCAGGGGTGAGGAGGGTTTGGGAGATAGTAGGAACTTCAACAGAGCATAATTCCTGAGACTTCAATGTCCAAAGCAGTCATTTCTCCAGGAGGACTGATATCTGCAGTTTGGAAATTAGTTGTAATTCCAGGAGATCTCCAGGCACCACCTGGAGGCTGCTGCTTGAAGGGCACTTGGTGTAATTAGTCAAAGCCAGCAAGTATCACACCAACTGATCAAAGCCACCAAGTATTACACCATCTTTCAGTTTGCAAAAATATATTATAAGGATTATGTACAAGACATAATAGACAATACAATAATGATAGAGGCTGGCGGTGCTAGGGCCTTTTAAAGTAACAGAAAACCCCAAGGGGCCAACCCCCCCCCCCCCCGTCTCCAAATGAAAAGATATAAGTCCAAACTTGGAAATAGTCCATCTGAAATTCACAAGGTGGGTGCTCCTGAGGAGTGTAGCTTCAATGCAGCCACTTTCTTAAGAAAGAAATTTCTCTCTAAATTTTGATGACATTTCAATTCTTTCTTCAGTTTGACAGCTTAATTATTTAGGAACCCTGTTCTGCATTCTCTCATCACAGCATTAAGCTTCTCATTTCAGTGTGAACATCGGGCTCTTTATCACCTTGTGAATTTCAGTCTATTATGTGTGGTACACAATCCTTATAATGTATTTTTGCAAACTGAAAGACGGTGTAATACTTGGTGGCCTTGATCAGTTGACCACCTGGAGGCTGGCTACCATAACCCACAGTGGATTCCAGGCACAAGGACCCAGAGGGGCCTTCGGTGCATGATGCCAGTCAGGCCTTGTGATCTTATCCAGGGGAAGTAACATTTCCTCTGGCTCGCAGGCCCCATTTCCTCCCTTGACTCACCTCCCTCTTGTTCCTTTCTCTGCCTCACTGGCACCTTCTAGGTTTCCGACTCTCCACCCACTCCCTTCCTTGGCCCAGGAGGGTGTGAAATGCCCCTCTTATCGCTGGCTGTGGGTGCGTTTCCTCAAGCCATTCTTGGGTGGGTGGCCCCCCCATACCCTTTCACATTGCTGTTGACCCAGACGTGCCCTAAGCAGACTTGATGGCTGAACACAAAAGCCTGGGGTCAGAGAAAAGCTAAAGGTCTCCAGAGCTATTAGAGGTTTCTCTCTTGCCGGGGGGAAAGTGTAGATGACTGGGGAAGGCAATGGCAAACCACCCCGTAAAAAGTCTGCAGTGAAAACATTGTGAAAGCAGTGTCACCCCAGAGTCGGAAACGACTGGTGCTTGCACAGGGGACCTTTCCTTTCCCTCTGCGGTTTGCTGGGCAGACACAGGAAGAAACATTGCAGTGGAAACAATATTCCCTCTAACCTGTGGAGTCTTGTGAGCAAAAAATATACTTTGTGAGCTACTGGCATTAAAGTTGTGAGCTACTGCATAAATGGTTTGCTCTGAGGCCATTTTTCCTGAGCTAAGACTAAAATGTGTGATCCAGAGGTTAAAATACTGTGAGTTAGCTCACACTAACTTTGTTTAGAGAGAACCCTGCGTGAAAACCTGGCCTAGCACTCCAACCTGGAAGGCTGCCACAGAGGCAGGCCCTCTGTCTGGTACAGGCCCTGATTGTCCTGTTTGTGTTGGGGATGTTCCTTAAACAATGTTGTCTGTGTTCACATAATGGGAAATTGACTTTCCATCTGTTCCTCTGTGGAAGCTGAATCTTTGGTGGGGGAGGGTGGAATGCATATATGAGTCTAGCAGGCACAGCTTTTTTGGTAGAAAATGCCCAGCAGGAACTCATGTGCATATTAGGCCACACCCCCTGATGTCACCATTGTTTTGCACAGGACTTTTTTGTAGAAAAAGCCCAGCAGGAACTAATTTGCCTATTAGGCCACACCCCCTGAACCCCGTGGTGCAGCGTGGTAAAGCTGCAGTGCTGGAGTCGGAGCCCTCTGCTCAAAACCTGAGTTCGATCCCCGGTGGAAGCTGGGTTTTCAGGTAGCCGGCTCGAGGTTGACGCAGCCTTCCATCCTTCTGAGGTCGGTCAAATGAGTACCCAGCTTGCTGGGGGGAAAGTGTAGAGGACTGGGAAAGGCAATGGCAAACCACCCCGTAAAAAGTTTGCCGTGAAAACGTTTTGAAAGCAACCTCACCCCAGAGTCGGAAATGACTGGTGCTTGCACAGGGGACCTTTCCTTTCCTTTCCTGATATCAAACTGCATTCCTACTTTTAAAAAAGCCCTGCTAGCAGACATTTTTTTGTTAGGGCAGCCTGTTCTAGGTTGGGAAATACCTGGAGAGTCTGGAGTGGAGCTTGGGGAGGGTGGGGCTTAGGGAGGGGAGGGGTACAATGCCATAGTGTCCACCTGCCAGAGCTTGTCTCGGTAGCCCCTCCAGCCTCGTGGAGCCACATCAGTACATGTTCTGTCTCTGGTGAGGCAAACAGTAGCTCCCTGGTCAGGAAAATGGCTGGGCAGGGGGAGGTCTAAGCACCTTCTCTCCATGCACTGCAGTTGACACTGCAGCAGTGGTTAAGAGTAGCAGACTCTAATCTGGAGAACTGGGTTTGATTCCCCACTTGCAGCAGCCAGATGACCTTGGGCCAGTCACTGTTCTCTCAGAGCTGTTCTCTCAAGAGCAGTTCCCAGAGCTCTCTCAGCCCCACCTGCCTCACAGGGCGTCTGTTGTGTTGAGAGGGAGGGAAAAGAGATTGTAAGCCACTTTGAGAAGGGCAAAGTATAAATCCAACTTTCTTCTTGTTCCTCTTCTTCCCTCCATGCATCTGAGAATCACGCAGCTTCCAGAATACGTCTCTGACCAAACCCATGGGTTTTTATGTTTCATTTCTGGGTTTTGCCATCAGTTCACAGCTGACAGAGCAATCCCAGAGGGTTTTCAAGACAAGGGATAAACAGAGGTGGTTTGCCATTGCCTGACTCTGTCTAGCAGTCCTGGGTTTCCTTGGTGATCTCCCATATAGCCAGGGTTCACCCTGCTTCGTTTCCAAGATCTGCTGAGAGTGGGCTGGCCTGAGCCATCCAGGTCAGGGCAACCCATGAGTCTACCCTGGGGAAATGTGACAGGAAGTTAGGCTCTCAGCCTTGCTGAGTGTTGCTGGCAAGGCTTTTTTGTAGCAGGAGCTCCTTTGCATATTAGGCCACACACTCCTGTTGTAGCCAATCCTCCTGGAGCTTACAGTAGGCCCTGCAAGCAGAGCCCTGTAAGCTCTTGCAGGATTGGCTACATCCGGGTTGTGTGGCCTAATATGCAAAGGAGTTCCTGCTACAAAAAAAAGCCCTGGTTGCTGGGTATTACGAGGCACAGTGTCTTGTCGACATGACCACGGGCACAAGGGAAGCCCTTGGAGAGCATTAGAAAGAAAGACCATTGATTTGCTAGGAACAAATATTTCAGCATCTGCTAGAGGAATGGCACCAATATGTTGAGCTTCAGACGGAGGGCCGTACTTGGATGCCGCAGACCCAGGGTTGAGTAAAAGGAAGTTTTCTGCTGGCTTCTACGCTCCGCTCCTCATTAAATCCTGAAGACAGATCCCCTGGGTATGAGATGGGAATCCTTTTGCTTGAGTCACCAAAACCTGGCCCAAACAGAACCCGAGGGGATCGCGATGGAAGGAACAGAGATGCTGAGAGCCGGGAAGAGGAGAAAGGGATGATCTCACAGTCCATTCACATCTTTCCCTCCCTCCCTCCTGGGCAAGGGTCCCAGAGACTGTGTGGGGAGGGAGGCCCACTGTAGGGGCAGTGGGTGGGTAGCAGGGGGTTGGTCCAACTGTCCCACGTTTTCCCCAAGTTTTGTCTTGAACATGAAGCTGCAAAGTCCCACATCCAAGCAAAAGCGATGATAATATTATCCGCAGGATTTTAAAAAGGCAACCTTTGTGGATAAAAGAATTGAAAGCAGGACAGATCTTAACCCCTTGCCACCAATAAGGCTTTTTCGATGTGGTTCATTTAAAATACGTACATGTTTGTCTCCTGAACATTTCAAGACACAAGGTGGGTATCCACAATAAATATATATAACAATCTGATAAAACAAACATTGAAACAAAATATTTAAAAAAGATCCTTAAATGTCAGCCTTAAAACACCTCATGCCCTCACCAGGAGGGAATTCTGCCTTTGCTCCAGCTCACGCTGCTTCAAAAGCACTCCAGAATAATTCTGGCTGGAAAACCAGGAGAGTTTGAGCCACCCAACCTCTTCCATTTGACTGTCCCAGAGGCAGGGGGCAGCTACTGAGAAAGCACAAGCTGGGCTATTGCCAAGCATGCTTTAGAAAAAGGGGGTACAAGGGTAGCCAAACTTGCTTAATGTAGAGCCATATAGAATAAACATCATATGAACATATGAAGCTGCCTTATACTGAATCAGACCCTGGGTCCATCAAAGTCAGTATTGTCTACTCAGACTGGCAGCTGCTCTCCAGGGTCTCAAGCTGAGGTTTTTCATGCCTACTTGCCTGGACCCTTTTTAGTTGGAGATGCCGGGGATTGAACCTGGGACTTTCTGCTTACCAAGCAGATGCTCTACCACTGAGCCACCGTCCCTCCCAGATGTTTGAGAGCTGCAAGATATGAAAATCAGATGTCTGAGAGCTGCAAGGAAGGAAGGAAGGATAATAGATGGGGGAGGGAGTAGTGAGAGAGAGGTTAAAAGAAACTTTAAATGCATTTTCCAAGCCACCAACTGGCTGAGCTTGGAGAAGTGATTTAAAGAGAGAAATGCCTGCTCCAAACCAGCTTATGGGGGGGGGGCTTCAAGAGCCACAGTTTGGCCACCCCTGCTAGGATGAATGAAACTGCCATACAGGAACATAGAGGGAGAGACAGTCCTCCAAGTGTGTGGGCTCCAGGCTATAAAGAACTTTAAATGTGGACACCAGCACCGTGAGAAGAACCCAGAGATTAATCAACAGCCAGTAAGAGGAGTGCCAAGGTCCCACTGAATAGTCCCTGGTGATGAACAGTCTGCTGAATTTTCACCAGCTACAATTGTTGGATTGCCTTCAAGGGTGGCCTTATAATATTGGCCACAAAGAAGCCAATCTCTCTCTTTTTTCAAAAGAAATTTCTTGGAACACTTGAACTTCAGGAAGTCCATAAGGCAAGATCAACCCCAAGGAACATCTCCTTCCCTTACTGTTTGAGCTCTGATTTTGTTGAGACTCTATCTAGGACTGGCAGCTCTGGATTGGGAAATACCTAGAGATTTGGGG
This sequence comes from Heteronotia binoei, assembly GCF_032191835.1. Lineage (NCBI taxonomy): Eukaryota > Metazoa > Chordata > Lepidosauria > Squamata > Gekkonidae > Heteronotia > Heteronotia binoei. The sequence continues at coordinate 24,607,084 of NC_083240.1, forward strand.
GATGGAGCCAGGGAAGGGCAGGTTTTGGGGAGGGAAGGAACCTCAGCAGGGTACAATGCCCTGGAGTTTGCCAGTGTACAATGCAATAGGGTTGTCAGGTCTCCTCGCCTGTCCAACAGGGGGATTTGGGGGGCATTCCAAGGGTGGGCAGGGATGTTGTGTAATATCCCCAATGCAATAACATCACCTGGAAGTAGATCCTGGAAGTGCTGTCATTGCATTAGAGGTGTTGCAAGAGGGACACTCTGGTTTTGGGGTAGACTCTTTGGTTCAAATGAGCATAAACCATAGAGTTTGTCCCAAAACCAGAGTGTCCCTCATGCAATGTCCCTGTTTAGAGGAAGATTTTTTCCCCTGTCAGCCAGCTGATCTGTGGCACAAAGTAGCCACCGAAACCAGGGAATCCCCACTGGGACCTTGAGGCTAGCAACCCTACACAGTGTCCACTCTCCAAAGCAGCCACTTTCTCCCGGGAACTGATCTCTATCGTCTGGAAATCTTTTGTAATATCAGGAGATTTCCAGGCCCCACCTGGCAGTTGGCAACCCTACCTCCATCCCAAATGCTTTCTTTTCCTTATCATGGTCCAAAAGGCAGCCTTTGATCTGCTCAAGAGACAATGAGAGGGCAGATTCCCCAGATTCCTAGAGCAGGCCAAAGTTGCTTATGGGCTTTCAGCTTATGTGGGCACACTGGGAATTTTGCCATATGGGAATGGGTGCCCTCCCAAAAGGGCCACCATGAGAAGCTGGACCAACCACAAACAGTTGCTAGGGGCACAAAGCTGTTTGCTTTGGAGAAGAGACATCATTTGGGACACCGAGGGTGCAACTGAACCCACCCTGCAGAAAGAGTGGAGAGGGCTTGAAAGAGTGGGCGTGCACTTAGCAAACACGTAACTAAGGTATAATATAGTGGGTTCAACGCATGGAAGAAGCAAGGTGGTAGTGAACATCAGCTCTTTATTAGGTGCAGCATAGTATAGGCTGCGCCCCAAGACTGAGGAACTGGGCCAACGGGGCCAACTATGTATAACTCAGAGTTCCTGCACAAGCACACTATTGGGTCATTCAAACCAGCAAGGGGCCTGTGATTGGTGCAGGGCAGCAGGGGTTTGGATCCTGCTGCCCATTGTTCCAAGTCCCCAAGCTCCGTTCATATGGCTCCAATGAGCCCGGCAGGAACACCCATTTCAGTCCTCACTTGAGTCCGCATACACAACATAAGGGCACCAGTTTCAGTGAAGGAGCTTATTTGGACTTGGGAGGAACAAAACAAAAATATTATTTTGCGGCTATTTGATCTTGTATTTTTATCGTTGTGAAGGTTTACAGCCTTCCTGCTTTCACTCTTGCTTTGAATTGTTTCTTTCATATATCTGTGTACGTTTTAATGCAATTCATACCTACAATGGATGTTATTTTTTTTACACAAAATATGCATCTCTGATGTAAAGTGGAAATACGTTAACTTTTTACAGAGCCAAAAACTCAGCCTGCAGAATCAGAAAGTGGCTTGAGAATAAAGGCTTGTGGGCTCGATTCACACAAATGAAGCACAATTGAAATGCCAATATTCAAATCAAACCAACCAGCAAGCTTGTGAAACTCGATAGCATCCCTAGTACCAACTAGATTCTCCTATCATCGCTGATTAGCAAGGAGGAAGGAATGTAGAATCATTAGATGCAACCTTATTCCCCATCCCCTCATGAAGACTTTATAGATTCCCTTCAGAAATATTGTCCTGTACAGTTTGGGGACTTTTCCTTTTCTGTCATCATGTCTCTTGATGGGTACTTTTGAGTTTTTTCAATCACCAGAAAATGGAAGGGTACTAAAGGAAGTTTTCTATCTTGAGGAAGTCACTGCGGGACTCAGGGGATCAGATGTGCTTCCACAGTCTTTCTCAGGCTAATTGTGTGTTCAGTTTGTATGGTGCATAGGAAGTGCTTAGAGAAGTCCTAGGTTCCAGTTCTACTGTGGGTTTTTGTTTGTTTGTTTGTCTTGTTTTTGGTGGACTTGGCCTAATTCTACATCTTTCTCTATTTCTGTTTTGTAAAATAGGAAGAGTACCACAGGTCAGGTTGCCTTGCCAGCACTACCTTGGCGAATGCTGGGTGATTTTGCAGAGTAGCATTTATGGAGAATCTGATTTCATTTCTGGGTGATGCTGTAGAAATTTCTCTTCAACTTTATTGTAAAGACCATAGAGACATGGGGGAAAATTCCTAGAGCAAGCCAAAGTTGCTTAACATAAGAGCTGCACAGAATAAACGTCAGATGTTTAAACAAGAATAAACAAGACATGAACAAATATTACACACACATCTTCATTAAAACAATAAAGTGTTTGCACAGAAAGATAAAATATATATGTATGCACTTTACAACACAACCATGCTATAGAGATACTTTAAAAAAAAATAAAAGCTGGGAATAACAGTTCCTATAAAACCAGCATAGGGAAAGATTAAGGAATTTTTTTTGGCACCAGTGGGAGAAGGAAATACACATGTACCATATAAATCACTGACTACCATTTACATCATTATGCATCTCTCTTTGCCTTGACACCAAGGTTAGTAAATACAGCTCCTACAAGAGCTATAAAACTAAGGAGGAGCCCTGCATCACCCTCTTTAATTCCATCCCTTCTCTCTGTGATTCCCTTGGCTCTTGTGCTCTCTTTCCCCGCTCTAGGCCTCCAGGTGGCCTCTGTGGTGGCGAAGAAGAGCTTGCAAGCCTGCCTATTTTTCCCTCCATCCCTGCTCCACACATGGTGGAAATAGTTGCCTACCTATGTATGGATCAGCACTCAGCTGAGGTCCTAATGCTAAGCACTCTTGCTTGAAAGTAAGCTTGCATTAAGTTCCTCCTCAGCCTCTTGGAGCTGTACAACATGTGTGAAAGAACCACATATCACTCCCGAGGCACAGTTTCGTCACTCCTGTCCTAGAGCATCACTACAGAGGCCATTTTCCAGACATTTTCAGTTTTGTAGCGTGACAGTGAGTGGGGCCACTACAAAGGGTGCCTTGCCAAGGGACTCCCTAGGATTGGCAATCTCCAGAGGGGGACTGGAGTTCTCTTGAACTTACAACTAGCGTTGCCAGCTCAAGGGTCAGAAATAATGGGAGATGTTGGACGTGGAACCTGAGGATTCACAATTACCGTTTTCTCACACAGCTTACCTCGCAGTCACAATCCTGTTCCCTCCGCAGAGTCAGGTCGGATTTCCCACCATCTGCGCCGAAGTTACAGGAAGTGCCGCGGCTTCTGCGTAGCAAATGAAAAACCGCTAAAACCCAGTTTACGTTTGCTATGCAAAAGCCGCGGCACTTCCTGTAACTCCGGCGCAGATGGTGGGAAATCCAACAGACGCTGCGGAGGGAACAGGATTGTGACTGCGAGGTAAGCTGTGTGCGAAAACGGTCATAATGATCCAAAATGCAAACACTGCAAGAAGTTGCAACATTGAAAACTCAAACAAGTAGAAACTTGTAAGTCTACGAGAACCGGTATATGCATGTAATTGTTACTTTCATTTTTGTCTATTGTTGCATTACTTTAGATACCTGAGCCTCTGAAACCTGAGGAAGGCATACAGCAAGGAGATTATACTGGTTCTATTTGTTTGCGTCTTCAGCGTTGCAGCTCCTTGTGGTGTTTGCATTTTGGATCATATTGTGACTTTTCTGGATTTTTTGAATGTTTGTATCTTGATAATAATCGCTGCAAAACAAATATTGTCTTTAACTTCTAAGATTGTTTTTGCTATCTACATGGTGCTATTAGTCTTTTGTTCCACAGCAGTCACACCATGATCCTTCTGTCTTGTTTGCAAACCACCGGGAGTTTGGCAACCCTAATGACAACGGATGTCCAAGTGACATAGATCAGGTCCCTTTCAGGAAAGGGCAGCTTCAGAAGGAGAAACACAAGTCCTAGAGAAGGGGTGGCCAAACTTGCTTAACATAAGAGCCACATGTCAGATGTTTGAGAGCCGCAAGGAAGGAAAGCAAATAGATGACAGGAGGGAGGGAGAGGTGGAAAGAAAGCAACTTTAACTTTAAAAGCATTCTTGAAGCCATTGGTTGGCTTGGAGAAGTGATTTAAAGAGACAAATGCCTTCTCCAAGCTGGCCGATGGGGTGGGGTGGGGCATTGAGAGCCACACAATATTTGTGAAAGAGCCACATGTGGCTCTAAAGCCATCAAATCTCCAGGAATTTCCAAAGCTGCAGTTGGGAACCCCACCTCCCAGCTGTGGAGCCCTGGTGGTAAGGGGATTGACTGCACATGCCTGGTGGCCCTCGCAGCTTTGTTACCTCTTCACCCTTTGGCCTAGGAATTTTTTAAACAGGTTCCAGAGCTCTTCAGTCACTGATTAAGCCCTGGAGTTGGGAAGAGTGGAGTGGAGAGGAGAGGCACAGACCAAACCCTTGAAAGGCGAGCTTGAGAAATGGCATTCCAAAAAGCCACGGGGAGCCCTTGAGTGTCTTGGAGAAAAGAGCATCTTTGCTGCCAGCAGGGCTGTCTTCCGGAGGTGGAGCAGGCCTCGCTCAGCATTCCCTGCCTGGAAGCAGCTGTCAGTGGAAGAGTGAATACAAGATGCATTTCGCCTTCAATCCTCCGTGTGAAGTTCTGTTTTCGAAACAAAGAAGGGCTGGGGGCTCCAGCTGCTGCGAAGACCCAATGGGAGCTCTTCCCTGTAATTGCAAGTGAGAGGCCATAAAATAAGGATTCTAAATTCTAACCAATGTCCAGCTGCTGGAATGTGATGCAGAACTGGGCAAACCAATGCCACCACCCGCCTAAGAATGTAAGCACAGAAGAAGAAGATTAAGATATTGGATTTATATCCCGCCCTATACTCTGAATCTCAGAGTCTCAATTTCCTTTACCTCCCTCCGCCACAACAGACACCCTGTGAGGTGGGTGAGGCTGAGAGAGCTCTTGCAGCAGCTGCCCTTTCAAGGACAACTCCTACAAGAGCTATGGCTGGACACCTACAAGAGTCCTGCTGGCTCAGACCAGTGGTCCATCTAATTCATCATCGTGTTTCACACCCTGGCCAAGTAATTGCCTTGGAGAGCCAAGAAACAGGGCATGGAGGCCAAAGCTGATATTCAGAGGTTTGCTGCCTTTGAATACAGGAGTTCCCTTTAGGCACCATGGCTCGTGGCCACTGATGGGTCTATTCTCCGTCAATCCATCTAATCCGTCAGTGCTCCTTCTGGCCACCACTACATGCACTGATGGTGAATTCTACAATCTTGAATTAACTTGTTAAGTAGAGAAGTATTTCCTTTTGTCTGTCCTAAACCTATTGCCCATCAATTGCATCAGGTGTCCATGAGTTTTGTTATTACGGCAGAAGAAAGAGGTTCTGTCTGTCCACTTCTTCCACCCCAGGCAAATCACTGTCTTATCATCTCCCCCTCCTTTAGCCATTTCCCCCCCTGTAAAATACAAAGGCCTAAACTCCTTAGCCTTTCCTTGCAAGGAAGATGCGCCAACCCCTGGACCACCTTGGTTGGATCACTATGGAATTCACTGCCACCGGAGGTGGTGGCAGCTACAAGCACAGGCAGCTTCAAGAGGGGACTGGATAAACATATGGAACAGAGATCCATCAGTGGCTATTAGCCCCAGGGTATAGATGGAACTCTCTGTCTGGGGCAGTGATGTTCTGCATTCTTGGTGCTTAGGGGGGACAACAGTGGGAGGGCTTCTAGTGTCCTGGCCCCACCAGTGGACTTCCTAATGGCACCTGGGGTTTTTTTGGCCACTGCGTGACAGTGTGTTGGACTGGATGGGCCATTGGCCTGATCCAACAAGGCTTCTCTTATGTTCTTATGTTGTCCTTTGATGCACCTTTCCCAGAGTCTTCTGTCTTGTTGTTGTTGAGATACAAGCAACCAGAATGATAATGCTGCATTTCAAATACACCTGCATCATAGGGCATTATGATACCGGCCGCTATGATTTTAACCCCTCTCTGTATAAACTGTAGCTTTTTTCACCACTGCTACACATTTCCTTGATGTTTGCATTGAATTATCCACCTCGACCCTGTGCTCTTTTCTCCTGACCAGTCATGGCCAGTTCAAACATATGTTTAAAATTAGGATTTTTCACTCCAGTGCATATCATTTTACATTTACATTAAGCCTCGCTTGCCATGTTTTCTCCCACTCACAGAGTTTGGAGAGATGCTTTTGGAACTCTTCTCAATTCACATCAATTCCACCCTGAAGAATTTGCAGTCATCTGCAAACTTGGACATTTATGCAGCTCATCCCCAATTCCAGATTATTTATGGACAAATCATATAGCACCAGCCCTGGTCCCTGTGGATCCCCACTACTCTCTGTTGTGAGAACTGTCCATTTACTCCTACTCACTGCTTCCTGTCATTTAACCAGCTTCTAATCCACGAGAACACTCATCCTCTCATCCCGTGACTGCTAAGTTTCCTCGGGAGCTTTTGGTGGGGAACCTTGTCAAAAGCTTCTTGGAAGTCCAAGCATGTAATGTCTATTGGCTTGCCCTTATCCACATGGTTTTAAATCCTCTCAGAGAACTCCAAAAAAGATTAGCGAGGCAGGACTTTCCTATACAGAAGCTGTGCTGACTCTTCCACAGTTATGGGGGGAAATCCAAACCTGTCTGCTTGGAAAAAAGGCTAATGTTATTCAGTGGTCTTACTCCCAGAAAAGTGGCATTGGGGTTGCAGCTGAGGGCTGATTCCTCTATCTTCAATAACAATTTCCATCCATTTACTCTGGCTAACTGGCCTGTGGGAGAGAAGGTGGCATGGTACAGCATGTTCTTGTCAGATCTCAGAAGCTAAGCAGGCTCAGTACTTGACTGGGAGACCACCAAGGAAGGCTCTGCAGAGGCAGGCAATGGCAAACCACCTCTGCTCCTGACTTGCCTCGAACACCACTTGTTTGTGTCACTAAAGTCAGCTGCAGCTTGCTGGCACATGTGTATGTAACTGGCCTGTAATATTCCAGCTCCTCTCTGCATCCCTGTTAAAAATTAGACACTGCATTCACTAGCAGAGTGACTGGACACTAGATGAAACAGGAGTTTTAATAAGACCACAGGTCTGATCCAGCAGGGCTCTTATGTTCTTTTGTTCCATTCCTCCCAAAGGACACCTGTTTTAGTGATAAGGCTCATATGTCTGTTAGGAGATCAACCATTTCAGTTCTCGATTGCACTGCACACTATCTGGACTCATTAATTAATTTTCTTGACTCAGTTCTTCTTCCACCCTTCCTGAAACACCAACTTCAAGGTGGGTAACTGCCCCACATTTTCTGAAGTGAAAACTGCCGCACAGATCCATTCTGTTTTCCTACAATCTCTCCATTTCCCTTCAACAATCCTTCTGTCTTGTTTGTCACCCGAGAGCCCCACTGGCACTTTGGCTCATTCCCTGCTTCTGATGTATTTAAAGGAATTTTTAATGGTTTTTAGCAACAGGCTCATCGTATTCGCTTATTGTCAATTCACATTTCTCCAGACTCTTTCTCAAACTTGGTTTACCACAATCTTTTCAGAAAGAAAGAAAGAAAGAAAGAAAGAAAGAAAGAAAGAAAGAGAAGAAGAAGGAGGGGAGGTCTCCTTCCTTTCCCCTCCCCACAACAGACACCCTATGCGGTAGGTGGAGCTGAGAGAGCTCTGACAGAAACTGCTCTTGAGAGTCACAGCTCTGAGAGAACTATGACTGACCCAAGATCACTGAGCAGGTGCATGTGGAGGAGTGGGGAATGAAACCCAGTTCTCCCAGATAAGAGTCCAGGCACTGAACCATTACACCAAACTGGGTCTCCATGCAAACAAGCATGTTAGCATGCCTCATGGACAGGAAGGTGCTTGTTTTCCAAAGTCCCATCCGCACCAGCACTATTTTCTTCTTTTTTGCTTTGCAGCCACCATTCGCCCATCCCCTGTGCTATCAAAGAGCTTTTGGGGAATTTTATAAAAAATGGTACTTGCTGCAGTGACTGATTTTAGCTCTGAAAACTCAGAAAGCTCTCTGGTGGCACAGCGGAGAAACCAGCAGGGGGAATGGCAGCTGATGGAAGAAATCACACAGAGAACTCCTGTTTCCATTTTTTGCCACTGTGTGACACAGAGTGTTGGACTTGATGGGCCGTTGGCCTGATCCAACATGGCTTCTCTTATGTTCTTATGTTCCTTTACATAGGGTGGGTTTGTCTCAAAATGTTCCCCAGGGCCTTGAAAATCTAAACTTTTGTTATTATTTAAAACATTTTTATGCTGCCTTTCCACCCAAATATGGCCCCCCAAGGCAGCAAACGTGGAAACATTTGAACACTGAAACAGCATTTAAAATAGTAATATATAAAATAATTGAATAAAAACATATAAAACGTATGAACACCCAACATCAAAACCAGGGAAAGAGGGTCAATGACAGTTATTGGGGATATGCCAACGGAAAAAAAATATCTTTACCTGCAAGAGAGGACAAGAGAACCAGTTTGGCGTAGTGGTTAAGTGCATGGACTCTTATCTGGGAGAACCGGGTTTGATTCCCCACTCCTCCACTTGCACCTGCTGAATGGCCTTGGGTCAGCTGTAGCTCTCAGAGGAGTTGTCCTTGAAAGGGCAGCTTCTAGGAGAGCTCTCTCAGCCCCACCTACCTTACATGGTGTCTGTTGGGGGGGGGGGGTAAAAGGAGATTGTGACTGCTCTGAGACTCTGAGATTCAGAGTATAGGGCGGGATATAAGCCCAATATCTTCTTCTTCAATACTAGAGACAAATCTCATTGGGCACCATGAATGGAAAGGCCTCTTTTTGGGTAGCCACCCATCTAGCCTCAGAATGGAAGAAACACCCAAAGCAGAACTTCTGAAGATGCCCATAATGGATAGGTAGGTTCTTTTTAGAGAAGGTAGCCCTTAAGATATATCCATCCTTCCAGTACCACTGTCTCATCCACACATTCCCTGAGTTCTACCTTGAATCACAGAATCATAGAGTTGGAAGGGACCTCCAGGGTCATCTAGTCCAACCCCCTGCACAATGCAGGAAACTCACAAATACCTCCCCCTAAATTCACAGGATTCTCATTGCTATCAGATGGCCATCTATCTCTGTCTATCTCTGTCTATCTCATTTTATCTCTGTCTATCTCATTTTACCTTCATAGGATATCTGCCAGATAGTGTAGGCTATGAAACAGTGGCTGCGGTCAGACAAGCAGTTTGATTCAATGCTGTTGCTGTTCCCTTGCAGATTTAAAGTGCATGGTCAGACAATGACATCTGCCTCCTGTTCCCCAGTCATTGGCACCCCATTCTGAACCACCTTCGAAGCAGAGTTATTAGGCACCAGGGAAAGTCTGGTCTTTTCAGATGTCAGCCCTTTTGCCTTGCATTCCCAGATATCTGAACTTTTCTGTTACAAACTGAAGTCAGTTGGGAAATGTGAACATTTCTGCCATTATTTTTTCCAGAGTTGTTGGCAATGTGCACATAAATGCATGCACATCCATAATATTTTAAAACCAATCAGACAGGGCATTCCATGTTTGACATGCAGCCCTAATCTGGACAATTAAACATGGAGTGAGTGCCACCTCGGACTGTGCTGTTTGATCAAGCCTTCCTGCTGCAACTTAAACCGGTGCAATTAGAGGCATGGCCAGACCACACTAAGCCCATAGTCTGACCACAGCCAGTGATTGACCCAAAAGTCATTCAGTAAGATTCAGGGCGGAGCAGGAATTTGAGCCCTAGTCTTCCCATTGTCAGGCCAGTATACTACACACAACCTCACTTTATCTCTGTCGCAAATAAGTTGATACCTTAGCTTGAATTGTAAACCTCTGTGTGGTTCCTCCTGGTATTAGATACCCATTGTTCCTTGTATCATTTGGTCTTATGCTGAGAAGAAAAGCACACACTGTCTTATATTGCCTTGAACTGAAGAAAGTAGAATAGACCCTTTGGGAAAAGCTGCTCTAGCCCATCCTCTATGCCCAGGAGGTCATAGTTTAAGAGAACAGTTCACATTGCCCCTAAAAGAAAACAACAGCCAACAGCCTCCAGATATTCCAGTGACAAACACACAGTAACTTCTGGTCAGGCGTGCATAAACTTTATTGCATGCAGAGCCATTGAATCAAATGCAGTTTTTAAGTATCTGTTCAGATTCCACCACCAAAATTTCGCCTCCAGTGAAATTTGAAAGCGGATTTGGGAGATTCCTGCTCAGGCAAAAATCCGGTTGGAAGAATTTCGGTGAGAAATGTCTCCAAGATTGGGAATGGGATTCGCAACAGGGAAGTTCAGACTTCTGAGAATGCAGGGTGAAACCGCTGACATCCTTAAAGACTGGACTTTCCCCAGTGCTTTGAAGGCAGGCCATAATGGGGAGACTTGAGAAATGTCTCCAGGACTGGAATAGCCATGGTCCATATCTCCCTAGTTCAAGTATATGCTTTGGCATGCCTGGTTCTGGGGTTCATGAGGGCACATCCTGGGAACGAAAACAAGGGGCGGAGTTGAGCTGACCGGGGAGGGGTCCTTGTTTTTCTGTTTTCCTTTCTGTCTGTCTTTTTCTTTCCAAGTGGTATGTTTTTGTTTTGTCCAATTTCCAGGTCCTCTTGTTCTATCTCTCCTCCCCCCACCCTTGCCCTCTGCTGTCGCGGAGCGCTCTGTTCTCTCTCCTTGGCAGGAGTTGCCTGTCTTACGGTGTTGACCTTGGCTGGCTTTCCCTGCGGCTGGAGTGGGATTATACCATAAATTCCTGTCTTCTAGGAATCTAGCCTGGGAAAGCAAGCAAGGCAAAGGAGAATATTTGATTAAAATGCTTTACATCTTACCACATAGCAGAGCCATTTGGCACCAAGACCCCAGCCGTTGGGAAACGGGGTCTGTGGACCAGCCAAGGTGAACCAGGAGGAAAGAGAGACAGGAAAGTGTGCTGACCCATAGACATCTGGTCAGACTTCTGAGTCCTTAAGTGCTGTGTGTGTTTCAAACAGCCAAACATCATGTTGCTAATTCCAGCTTGAGTGCTTTGTACATTTCTTTCCTGGAACCCTTCTGCACCCCAAAAGAATGATTTTAATACTGTTAGTCAGGGCTTTTTTTGTAGCAGGAACTCCTTTGCATATTAGGCCTCACACCCCTGATGTAGCCAATCCTCCAAGAGCTGACAGTAGGCCCTGTACAAGGCCGGGTTAGACCCTGTGAAGGCCCCTAGGCATTCAAAATCTTGGCGGGGGGCCCTCAAAATTATCTCAGAGTTGGAGCTGCGGCTCCATTGGCTGCGGCCCCTGCTGCAGCCTGCAGGCACCTTCTCAGAAGCCCCTTTGACAAAGCTGCAGGGGAGAGGCAGAGCTAGGCAGACTTGGTGATGATGCCAGCATCAGCCACACCAGGCAAGATTGGGCAAAGAGCGGCTCAGTTGCTGGCTGAGTGCGCAGGCTAGGAGAGCTGCAAGCAGGGGGGAAACCAGGGGGAAAGCTGGTCCGGGGCCCCTAAAGGTGTGGGGGCCCATAGGCCAGTGCTTACTTGGCCTAGTTGTTAATCCAGCCCTGGCCCTGTAAGAAGACCCTGTAAGCTCTTGGAGGATTGGGTACATGAGGGGTGTGTGGCCTAACATGCAAAGGAGTTCCCGCTACAAAAAAAGCCCTGTCTGATAGTATACTAACATGCTTGGTGCTTTCATAGAACACAAATAGAGAGGCAAATTTCTGCTCCCAAAATGCATGCAATCTAAAACATGAGAAAAGAGGGGCAGTAACAGGAGAAATGTCATGGGTAAGAGGGACAGACCTAATCCATTAAGTTCTGACACTTTGACAGGTGTGACTCTCCCCTTCCCAAACTGCATTTTAAAATATGGATGCTGGAAATATTGCCCCCGCTCAACAGGCCAGAAATGGGATTGAAACTGGGATCTTCTGCATGCAAAGCAAGTACTTGACCGTAGCGCTACAGCTGCTTCCAAGAAGAACCCGCTTTGAAATGCTTCCAACGATGGCTGCTCTAGCTTGTCGTTGCCTCCTTTGACTTAGCGATGTAGAGTCTGTCCCAACACCTGCAAGTATTTTAAGAGGCGGGTTTGCCAGATACTGAAACTGAGACCTTCTTATGCAAAGCAGGTGCTCTACCGCTGAGACGCAGATCCATCCCTCCTCCTCTTCTCCCATATGTCTGGCTTTATGGACATATAAGAGCTTTCTCAGGGTTCGTAACTTCCAAGCCTGGTGCGTTTTCATTTCACAAATGAAGCTCTGTTATCACTTTACACGTTCTGTGGCATTCGAATCAGGTTCCAAAACAGAGCTTTGCCGGTTTGAATTACACTCCAAGGAACGAGTTCAAAACAGCTTGAAATGCAAATCTGAGGAGGGGGTAGTGAAACCAATTCCGGACTTGGCTTGTACAAGTCAGATGATACTCATGACCTTTTGTCACTGTCACCCCTCTCTCTCTCTCTCTCTCTGTAGCATCTTTGGGTCATGTGGCACTAGCGGCAAAGTCTAAGCACAACACTCAACGCCCAGCTAACTTTGAGGGTGTAGAACTGCATGATCCTTCTCTTCACTCTTGGATGTCCCTTTAGGGCGGGGGCTGTAGCTCAGTGGCAGGGCATCTGGTTAGCATGCATAAGGTCCCCAGTTCAATTCCTGGCATCTCCAGTTTGAAGGATCAGTTAATAGATTATGGGATAGATGTCAAATTCAGACCCTGGAAAGTCAATGCCAGTCTGAGTACTGACCTTGATGGACCAAGGGTCTGTTTCAGCATAAGGCAACTTCATGTATAACATTACCAAGTCTGGGATGGGGCAGGGGAGAGATTGGGCCGTGTCCCCTTGTGACACCACAGCCAAGTATAACCTGCATCTAGGCCTGGAAAAGAACACCTGAGCTAAATCACAAGAGCAGAAGGGCCTGCTTTGGAGATAGGGTTGCCAGCATCCAGGTGGAGCCTGGAGATCTCTCGCTATTACAGTTGATCTCCAGACATCAGAGATCAGTTCGCCTGGAGAAAATGGCTGCATTGGAGGGTAGACTCTGTGGCATTATACCCAGCACAGGTCCCTCTTTTCCCTAAATCCTGCCTTTCCCAAGCTCCACCCCTAAACGCTCCAGGTATTTTCCCACCCGACTCTATTTGAAGGTCCTCTGAAGGCAGAGGTGAACCTTCTGGGTTTTACACCAGAGATGGTTGTTCTGGAAGCTTCATTCCACCTGCCAGTCTTGGAGTCAGACATTGTGTCCCGAGCAGGGCTTTTTTTTTGAGCAGGAACACACGGGAATGCAGTGTGGCGTCAGGGGTGTCGTGGCCTAATATCGAAATGAGTTCCTGTTGGACTTTTTCTACACAAAACAATGGTGACATCAGGGGGTGCAGCCTACTATGCAAATACGTTCCTGCTGGGCTTTTTCTACAAAAAAAAGCTGTAGTCCCGAGGCTCAAGAGGGTCTCTGAGGGCTGACGTCTTTCAGTTCAAGACTTAGTGGGCTAATAGCAATATCTATGGCAGGGGTCTCTGTAATGTACTCAGTGACGAGATGTGTTGAAGGCAACATACTTTATTAGCGGGTACACAAAAGGGAGAATGGCGGGCCGGGTCCCAATTATATACATGCTCCGGAACAACTCTGTGAGGCCAGGTCCAATCCTGGTGAGTTAAACTTCCCGCCACAGATCTTGATTGGCGGTGCGTATTAGCGAGCTACATCCGGGGACCAGTGCGGTTCCACTGGTCGCCTCTGTAGCGTGCGCTGTGCTGTACATAGGGATTAGAATGCAGGACATAACAGTCTCCATGCCCTCCAGCATCCTCTAGAGACAAGAGTTTGGAGATGCGCGAATCCACAGAGGTGGATTCCAGTCATGGAAGGGAGGTTTGGCCCATCCTCCATGGCTCAACTGGGGCATATATTTCCAAGGAGCAACTAGAAGGGGGGTGGGCTTGGGTTCACCCAGTGCCCCAAGTGATAGGGCATGGGGAACAGGCAGGACTGACTGTGCAGTGTGGTCACTGTCCCCTTCCGCCTTGCCCTTCCCCAGCTCCATAACTGTTCAATCCCCAAACTGGTACATGTGTAAGGGGTCAGAAAAGCAGTTGTCCTCAGTTGTAGAGCTGCTGGTGGGTATGGCTTGGCTCCGGAGCTTAGGGAAAATGGGGTTTGGGGAGGGGAGGAAGTTGTAAATGCCATGTTACCACCAGTGTTCCCTCTAAGCTGAGTTAGTGTGAGCTAGCTCACAGATTTTTACCCTTCAGCTCACACGTTTTTATCTTAGCTCAGGAAGGATGACCCCAGAGCACACTCATTTATGCAGTAGCTCACAACTTTAATTCCAGTAGCTCACAAAGTAGAATTTTTGCTCACAAGACTCCGCTGCCTAGGGGGAACATTGGTTACCACCCTGAAGTAACATCATCACATCAGCTAGCAGCCTGGGCACACTTCCTGCATTGCTGCCCTCCCTGATGATGACGATCATGATGGTGATATTGGATTTATATCTTGCCCTCCACTCCAAATCTCAGAGTCTCAAAGCGGCTCACAATCTCCTTTATCTTCTTCCTCCACAACAGAGGTGGGTGGGACTGAGAGAGCTCTCCAGAAGCTGCCCTTTCAAAGACAACTCCTGTGAGCGCTATGGCTGACCCACGGTCATTCCAGCAGCTGCAAGTGGAGGAGCGGGGAATCAAACCTGGTTCTCCCAGATAAGAGTCTTAACCACTACACTTAACCAGTGCACTTAACCACTACACCGAACTTATCTCCCTCTGCTCCTCTTGCTTAGGGCTCAGGTCTGTCCTCGGGCATCAGAGGGGCGAGTGCCGACCAACCAGGTGGCCCCATCAGAACCGATCAGTGCAAGACATCAACAAACATCAAGGGGCTTTTGAGCACAGGCAAGAAGGCTTTCTCTCCCCACTGAGTAACTGCAAAGAGACCACAAGTATCTGGAATAACAAAGGGCTCCGGGCTTAAATATGCCACTTCCAGGCAAGCCGAAGTACCTCTCATTATCCAGATGAATATAATCTACTGACAGGGCTGGCTCTTCCTGTCCTGCAGGCCATTGGGTTGCTCTTCCTTCGAATATCGCAAAGAATTGGCATGCTGATATCCCCTGCAAATGCAGAGGAGAAAGGGCAGGGGACAATGGCAAAAGCAGGGGGGGGGAGAGAAAATGGTCTGGAGAGGGCCAGTTGGAGAACTCGGGCAGGCTGCCGAATGAGGTTTGCCGTTTCCTATCCAAGCTGACCTGCCAGGGCTCTTCTAGCAACTGAGCTCTCTAAACATGCTGTTGTGTCCCTGGTCCCCCACCCCATGCTGATATTTACAGGGTGTGCAGTGAAGATCACCGAACGGATCCAAAGCAACTGCAGCAAGCGATCTCCCTCCCTGCGAGGAAACAGCCCATCGAATACATGAAGAAAAGAAAAGCAGAACCAGAGATACTGGCTTGTCACTTCTTGCAACTAAAGAATCGGTGTGGACAGACGGATCCTAATTGAATCCAGGAGGGTTGGATCCAGGCAGACAAAACACGAGGGTGACTCAGAGCAAAGGCCTGGCCAGCTTTTGGATGACAACGTACGTCCAGGCCAAGTAGGAACTTGGCCCAGTCGGGGGTGGGGGGAGAGGGACGCGTGGTTGTCCTCCAGACGCCCACCTGCTTTCTGTAGGCCGCAGGCTGCAGCCGAGGCGGGGTCTCTGGTGACGTTCTCGGCTGTAGGGGTTGTGAGGCTCAGCTGAGGACAGGCGCGGGTTGTGCTTCTGCGTGGGGATTCCCCTCCCCCCCCCACACACATGCAGTGGGAGCATCCATATGACATTGTGCTCATTCTGAACATGACTTGTCAACCTCCCAGGGCTTTCACACTTTCAACTGGACTGCAGATGCTCCTTTGACAGGCCCATAGCTACAAGGGGGCCTGGGAGGGGCCAGGCCCATCCTTTCAACCCCCCCCCCCTTCTAACTGTATGGCCCCTCCATCAGAGAGCCCCAAATCTGTCCCTTTTGCTCACCAGCACTCTCAACGTAAACTGGGTTTTAGCGGTTTACGTTTGCTACGCAAAAGCTGCGGCACTTCCTGTAACTTTGGCGCAGATGGTGGGAAATCTGACCAAAAGCTGCGGAGGGAACAGGGTTGTGACTGCAAGCTGAGCTGTGTGCGAAAACGGTTGTAGTATCACTGCTGCTGGTCTTTTCGCTTTTTTCTCTCCCCTTCCCTAACATGGTGTGCAGAGCAAGGGTGGCGGGGGGGAGTCAAGAGGACTCTGTCTCTCTGAGAGAGGGGCACTTGAAAAGGGGTGGGGGTGTAGAGCTGCTGTGACTGCCCAGGCGAAGGAGGTTAGCTTGTGGAAGTCAAGGAAGCTTACAGTGCTAAGAGCCCAGGGCCACCAAATCAGGAGGCCCCCCCTGCCCCCCCCCAACCAACAAATCCTGCTGTGGGCCCCACCAAACATGAAATCCTGGCTACGGCCCTGCTCAAAGGAGGAATTGTGGGACGGCTGCGGGGGAAGGAACACAGCTATGTGCCACCTTCAAAACGTAG
Organism: Heteronotia binoei; assembly: GCF_032191835.1. Classification (NCBI taxonomy): domain Eukaryota; kingdom Metazoa; phylum Chordata; class Lepidosauria; order Squamata; family Gekkonidae; genus Heteronotia; species Heteronotia binoei. Next base: position 24,623,674 of record NC_083240.1, read on the forward strand.
GCTTCCCAACCCTCCCGCCCTGGCGGGAGACCCCAGGATTTCCAGCCTCTTCCCCCGCTCCCCAAAAAAATGGAAGCGGGGGGAGGAGGGAAACGGCGCCAAGGAGCATGGCGAGCCACCCCATCCCGGAGCAGGTGACGCTGCCGCGCCGCTGCCACCCCCTCCCCGCCCACCGCAGCTGCTCCTCCGAGATGGGCCCAGGCTGAGCCCATCTCGGAGGAGCAGCCACGGCGAGCGGAGAAGAGGCGGCAGCTGCGCAGCGGCATCGCCCGCCCCGCCTCCGAGGCAAAACCAGAGAAGGGGAGGGTGGAGGCAGGCCAGGAGCATGGCGAGCCACGAATCCGGGCCCTTCTAGGCCCCGGACTTGCGGCTCGCCATGCCCCCGGCCTGCCTCAACCCCTCCCCTCCGATTCCACCGCAGATGCTCCTCCGAGATGGGCCCAGCCTGAGCCCATCTCGGAGGAGCAGCCACGGCGAGTGGAGAAGAGGTGGCAGCTGCGCAGCGGCGTCGCCCGCTCCAAGATGGGGCGGCTCGCCACGCTCCCCGGTGCCGTTTCCCCCCCTAGCTCCACCCCAGTGTCTCCTGGCTCCACCCCCAAAGTCTCCTGGCTCCACCCCCAAAGTCCCCAGATATTTCTGGAGTTGGACTTGGCAACCCTATCAAAATGGCAGGGTGAGTGCTTCGTCTCCTCTTCTTTTGACCCTTTAAGGGCGGTTATTCTTTACCCAGCAGCCCCATGGCGCAGAGTGGCAAACTGCAGTACTGCAGTTCAAGCTCTGCTCATGACCTGAGTTTGATCAATCCCGGTGGAAGCTGGATTCAGGTAGCCAGCTCAAGGTTCACAGCCTCCCATCCTTCTGATCATAGGTCAGTAAAGAGTCGGTGCTTGCGCAAGGGGACTACCTATACCTTTTTGTTCTACAGCACAGTTCAGCTGGGAAACAGAAAGGGAGGTTTCCAGGCTGGGGGATCCATGCAGTGTGGCAGTTCAAAGTGGGAAGAGAAGCAAGGGGTAGGGGGGCAGCTATAAGCAGCACAGGGATGGGTCATATGGACACTGTTCCCGCCCACTCCCATATTGCTTGATACTGCCACCATGGCAGAGGTATGGTTCTTTTCAGGGGTGGAATTCTAGCAGAAACTCCTTTGCATATTAGGTCACACACCTCGAAGTAGCCAATCCTCCAAGAGCTTACAAGGCTCTTTTTTGTAAGCTCTCGGAGGATTGGCTACATCAGGTGTGTGCGGCCTAATATGCAAAGGAGCTCCGGCTAGAATTCTACCCCTGGTTTTTTTTCCACCTTCATGTGGAAACAGCCTCAAGAAGTGATGTGATGAGTAGAAACAGCCACTGGCTCACCTTTTATCCGCATCCCTTCTCTGGAACCTGCTGTGCAAGTAATGACCTTGTAAAGTAGGTTGTTCGCAGGAGCCTCATGATGAGGCTAATAACCGGGCCTGGCAGAAGTCCACTAAACTGCGCTTTTGACAGAGGAGATTTCAACTGGGGCCTTCCCAGCAACCCTCTTAGCCGCAAAACTGCACGACACCCATTCACGCAAGCCTATCTGTGTGAATATTGCAGGGTGCATGTGTGCTTGGCTGCAACATGGACAGTTGGCTCAGATTAAGCCAAGATGGCACAGCAGTGTGCCATAAACAATACATGAAGTAGTTATAGGCTTCTGTGAACTCAGGCGACTACCAAGGAGGCTGTCTGTTGCATCTTTGCCCGGTTTAGTGCTCTGCCCTGGCTACCTCCCATTTAAGCGACCTGGGAGTGGATAATTCTGGGACGTCTCTGCATCAGGAGTGGCAATGACAGCCTTCAGCGCCAACTTACACAGATGCAGCAGAATCCACTGCCTTTAGAAGAAGAAGAAGATATTGGATTTATATCCCACCCTCCGCTCCGAAGAGTCTCAGAGCGGCTCACAATCTCCTTTCCCTTCCTCCCCCACAACAGACACCCTGTGAGGTGGGTGGGACTGGAGAGGGCTCTCACAGCAGCTGCCCTTTCAAGGACAACCTCTGCCAGAGCTATGGCTGACCCAAGGCCATTCCAGCAGGTGCAAGTGGAGGAGGGGGGAATCAAACCCGGTTCTCCCACATAAGAGTCCGCACACTTAACCACTACACCAAACTGGATCTCCTTTAGAAGATGTTGCCTGTTGTAGCTCTGAATGCAGTATTACATACTGCTCTGGCCTATGTCTCCTTCTAATCAGCTCCTACTAGGGGTAAATGACTGTCCCAGGTTCCTGCACAGAGACACCAGCATTTGTTTTCAGAGGAGGCTGCCCACTGAATCTCTGCTTGAGTCACTGCTCCAAGCTCGTTTCCTTCAAGTCGGGATTTGCTCAGGAGAGGTAGGGGATCCAGAGTTCTTCTGCAGTCTGAGTGATCAGAATGTTGGGAGCAAGGCTCCCTCTGAGCCGTGAAGTCTTGCGAGCAAAAATTGTACTTTGTGAGCTACTGGCATTAAAGTTGTGAGTGAGCGATCTGACTACCGCATAAATTAGTTTGCTTTGGGTCCACTTTTTCTGAGTTAAGACAAAAATGTGTGAGCTGGAGGCTAAAAAACTGTGAGTTAACACACTAGCTCACCTTAAAGGCAACACTGGTTGGGAGTCTAATTCCTGAAATGGAAGACCCTTGAAGAGTGTTCCCATCGCCGCATGGTTCTCCCCCCCCCCCGCCCCCTGCAGGCTCAGCTCCCCATGCAAATGCAAACCAAACTCCATTCCCCAGTCCTGGGGAGCAGATCAGATTTAGTGTCTTCCAGGCGCTGCAGCTCCCTCCGTTGTTTTGTTTTGTTTCCCCCTGCATTTCTGGTCTGGCACCCTCTCTGCTTTCCCATGTTCTGATCCGACTTTCCTGTGCACGGACTCCTTTCGGGGTGGGGGGGGGGGGCACGTGAAAGGACTTGTTGCTGGCAGGTGCACCCTCTGGCTTGTCCCTGCCGGCCAGTATTGTGGACGGAGCTGCATTCCTATGGGTGGGGGCGGCTCCCCGCCGCCTGGCTGCCGTCTCGCTCGCTTGCTGTGCGAAAGGAACTTGCTCCCGTGCCAAAGGCTTCCCGAGAAATAAACATCATTCTAAATGAAGGCAGGAATGAATGAAGTAACATGGAAGGTATGAGGGTGCCCCACCCCATCTTGCCCCGCCTCTCTGCCCCTCCAAACAGACAACTCCGTTTGTCCAGAAACCAGCCAGCCGGCTCCAAAGAAAAAGGGGTGTTGTGGGTTTTTTTCAAAGTGGAGACTGGGAAAGGGCAGGTCAGCTTTCCCAAAAGGCACCCACTTGTTATCCAGGCAGACAGCATTTGGGTTGTGAAACAACAGGGCTTTTTTTTTTTTGCAGCAGGAACTCCTTTGCATATTAGGCCACACCCCTGTTATAAGAGGCCTGGAAGCTGTTGGAGGATTGGCTACATAAGTGGCCTAATATGCAAAGGAGTTGCTGCTACAAAAAAGCCCTGTAAAACAGAATGCTGCTCTCCCCCCCCTCCCCCCCCCCCAGCGGTGCAAAAAGGGGACTCTGCACATACTTGGAAGTGTTCCTTTCTGTGTCTTGCGCCTGCAGCTCTATGGGGCTGCCTCTCTCCCAGTCTCTCCTTTCAGATCCCTCCTGCTTGGTAGGCTCTTCCTGAATGCAGATGTATCTCGCTTGATGGATGAGCGGGCAGGGAAACATTCAGAACATGCTCAGAGGAGCTCATCCCTTATTTGCTTCTTGAATTCTGCATGCCGCAGGCCCTGGTGGGACCTTCCCTGACAAGATGAGCCGGAGGCTCCGTAATAGATTATGTTAAACACAGGAATAGGTGACCTTTGGGGCCCAAGTGCTGGGCAGAAGGAAGCAGCAAGTGCCTGTGATGACACGGATGTGCTGTCGGAAGGGAGGTTCCACTTAGCCAGGCATCCTGAGAGCGAATTGAGCCCCTGCAGGACTACCATCAGCTCAGAATCTAGGCCCAGTCCAAGCCAAATCCCAAGTCAGACTCATTCAGCCAAGAAAGCAGAGTCCAGTTTAAAGCGGTGCACAGAAATCAAGGTCCAACAATCCGACGTCGTTCAGATGTGAGTCCCAAGAGTTGTGGTTGTTGAGCAGGTTCAAGTAGTTCAGGAGTCTCAGGAGAGAACACCGTCCGGTGTAATGGTCATGGCATCGACAGTAGCATCAGGGGTTTTGCAGCAGGAACTCCTTTGCATATTAGGCCACACTGCCTTGATGTAGCCAATCCTCCAAGAGCTTACAGTAGGCCTTGTAAGAAGAGCCCTGTAAGCTCTTGGAGGATTGGCTACATCAAGGCAGTGTGGCCTAATATGCAAAGGACTTCCTGCTACAAAAAAAAGCCCTGAGTCCTGTGGGGCTCCTGAGTGAGTCAGCCTGGCTCATTAGTCCCAGGTGATCCCTCGGAGTTATCAGACTCGCCCTCGAGTGGCTCTGGAGACTGCAGCAGCAATGCCGCCCGCAACATCCCATCTGGATTCCGGATTGAGGGCTC